>NW_024037048.1:15392731-15439721 GCF_015706575.1 Patiria miniata | reverse complement strand
AATGGACACTGTAGTAATATGTGCATATTGATCTGTCCAAATAATTGCAGTGAGTATTAATTACAACTTACCGTTTTAGTGATTGCATTTAGTAAGTTTTTCATGCTGTTGTTTCTGAACACTCTTGTAATAAAATTAGAGAAACATGAATTACATGTATGTTTAATTATTTTGTTATCGTTTTCAGAAACATTTCTCCATAAATGCCCAGTAGGTTGCAGTAAGGTGGCCACCATGTTGCAGCAACATGTCCATTAAGTTGTAGTAACGTGTCCGAAAAGTTGCAGCAACGTGCCTTTAAAGTTGCAGAAACGTCCCATTTAGCTGCAACAACGTGCCCACAAAGTTGCAGCAATGCCTTATAAAGTTGCAGTAACGTCCCCATAAAGTTGCAGAAACGTGCCCATAAAGTTGCTTAAACGTGTCCAATACGTTGCTTTAACGTGTACAATAAGTTGCATTAACGTGTCCAGTAAGTTGCAGTGACGTCCCCAATTAGGTTGCAGTAACGTGCTAATCAAGTGGTAATCATGTCGCCAAAAGGTTGTAGAAACGTGCGTAGAAGTTGCTGTTATGTGTCAATTTGGTCGCAAATAACGTGGCGTCAAGGTGGTAATCATGTGCAATCACGACCAAACAAAAGTTGTGATGTATGTTGCTTTTACGTTGTGGAAACGTCATTGTAACGTTGCGTGATAACGTTGTAGCAACGCGCACGCGAGTCGACATTTTTACGTTGCCGCAACGTCATTTTCCTCACGTTGCGGCAACGAAAACCTGACCTTCTGGCAACGTTGTCACAACGTGAATGTGTTAGCTGGGTATAAAAGCCTTTTCTAAAAAGGGTCATTTGTAGACTAGTTTTTTTCGTGAAAATAAGACATTATGTGGGTTGAAGAGCACGGGGACATCATATTTACACTGTGTTCGAACTTGATTAGTTTTATATATTTCTCAACCTTAAAAACATCGTTTCTTTCTCCAGGTAGGCAGTACACAGGTATGCTATACGTGAGTGCACTGGCTGCAGGATGTGGCATGTTAAAACTTTTAACTTCAGCAGTCTTCGAGGGAGGAAGTTTCTAATTATTTTGAAAACCACCCCATACATCTCTTCAAGGTTGTTGCTGTAAGTAATTCAACATACACTGACCTTCTATACATGTATCTCTGTAAGATGGTGAAATTAACTTTTAAAATGTGTTGAAAATACACCTTGGTCGAAATTTGTTAAGTGATTACCTGACGTTTACCAGACACCTATATTAATTCAATTTATGTATTCATGAAATTTATCCATACTATAAAATTCAAGAACGTGAACCCAATGCATGCATACCCAAATCCTTCCAACTCAAAATTGTCATACTACCACGTCCGCCTTAACAAAGTCATTCTTGTTGAGTCATGCGCCAGAAAAGATGCGTACCCAATGCTCTCTAAAAATAACCAAAAAAACCCACACATTTTGCGTGAACCTCCCTGGCGAGAGCTGATTAATTTTCTAGCAGGTATTACTTCAATGTTGTGAAAAAATGCAATGAAGTTTATAATTTTTATCGTTAGATGTCTTTCAAAAATGAATAACTTGTATTTCGCAGGAAAATAACAGTTGAAAAAAGTAAATAAACTTTCGGGGTGAAACTCGAAAGTAGCGTATAGCAACGGATCTGTAATCAAAATAATTATGAATCAAATTAGGTTTTGCCCTTCACCGACGTATTGTGTACCCAGTGTGTATTCGCATAAAATAATTATGCGCATATCAAAACTGCTACTGGACGGTTCTTCTTAACATTTAATGAAATTGTTTCGTGTGAAATTTAAATTACTTTAAAAAAGCTTGAGCTCTTTGGTAATCAAATATTTTCTGTATTATATTCAGGTACCTGCATGACATGACATCGCATGAACTTTTAGAAATGGCAGCCGATTGTGCTTGGTTATCCAGAAGGGCCAAGATTCAAGGTACGTGTATTAAGAAACTAACCATCGCAGTCACTAAATTGATTGGTCAAAAGGTATGAGCGACAAACACCTTAAATACACTTCTGAAACGAGCACCATAGACCTAATGCAATGCCGACTACCAAGAACCAACATTTTGATCGTTACGTACATACATTTGAACATGAAGTTGTTTAGATTACATAAAAATGCGTAAAACAGGCTTGCGCTTTAACTCTCAACCAGGTTTTTGGTTACCCTTTAAATTTGAGAAATATCCTTGACTTCAGGGTCAACTTGAAACAAGAGGCTCATTTATTTTATCCCTGTCTCTCGTGGGTTAAAGATTGTACATGTAGAAACACAGGCACATCTCTGCTTGAAGTACATGTATTGAGAAGACAGACATTATCTGGATATACATGTAGTTTTAAATTTCACATCTGGTGAGCCAGCGTGACACGCAGTGAGTGTTTTAAGCCTAAGGCAGCAAACATTAAATAGTTTATAATGTTTGAATAATTGATACATTGTTGTTTGTTTTCCTTATTTTCTTGTCAGATTCGTGTCTTTGGAGAAGTGCCATATTGACAACCTTGCTGAACAAGGAATCCACTTTTTTCTTCATCTGGATAATCTTCTGTTAAAGGTTCCATTAAATGAATGTTACTCTACAACATAGATTGGGCAATTAGCCAATCTGCATGGAGGTATTCAAAGAAAATCACGTTGAAATGTCAATATTTTAAAATGCAGGTTTTTTGCGAGTTCCCTGCATACAAATATATCTTCACGAACAAACGCTATTCAAGTGTCCCTTTCAAGTGTTATTCGTTTTCATAGACTCTGTAGCTACAAAAAAAAACCAAAACAATTCCTTTGAGTTTTCTTTTGAAGATGTTCCATGGGAGAGAAAGAAAATGAAGGATCTAGATAGAGGACAGATTTAAAAAGCATGTGATTCAGTAGATTAAAAGTTGTCGGATCTATTTTATTTGTTCGATGTGAAAGTCGCCTTCCTATACTATATTTCTCATCACGGACAGTGGAAAACACTAATGTTCAAATACTATTTGAAACCATACTTTTGCTTGAATGTACGTTACGTATAGCACTGTGTATTTTTTATGAATTGATCCAATACATGAATAGGTATTCTCTAGTGCGGGTAACATTGTGATATGGAGCCCCTTTAAAGGTGATGTATAAAACCGGTGAGTGGCTAGGTCGCCGATAATAGCCCTTGCATTCCGGCTCTGGCTATGTTATTGGCGACCAGACCCTTTATCTTCTAATTGCTCAGTAACAACGTTATTGTCTTGTTGAAAGGTCGGTTCATACTCTGTGAAGTTACGGCAATTCACTTTGTGAAGTTACGGCAATCATTAACGGGAAAAAGAGTGAACCACATTTAACTCTGGGCAATTTTGAGTCAAATGGTTTCGATGTCAACATTTCAAAATTTGCTTTCACTTGAAGTATAAACCGATCGTTAGAGCTCAGCCCAGTCACTAAGGAGTGAATTCCTTAATGTGGATTCAAGTAAAAGACTTTAATTTTATACCATTCACGAAATGGACACTGAAGTAATATGTGCATATTGATGTGTCCAAATAATTGCAGTGAGTATTAATTACACTTACCGTTTTAGTGATTGCATTTTAGTAATGTTTTTACATGCTGTTGTTTCTGAACACTCTTTGTAATAAAATTAGAGAAACATGAATTAGATGTATGTTTAATTGTTTTGTTATCGTTTTCAGAAACATTTCCCATAAATGCCCAGTAGGTTGCAGTAAGGTGGCCACCATGTTGCTGCAACGTGCCTTTAAAGTTGCAGAAACGTCCCATTTAGCTGCAATAACGTGCCCACAAAGTTGCAGCAATGTCCTCATAAAGTTGCAGTAACGTCCCCATAAAATTGCAGTAACGTGCCCATGAAGTTGCTTAAACGTTTCCAATACGTTGCTTTAACGTGTACAATAAGTTGCATCAACGTGTCCAGTAAGTTGCAGTGACGTCCCAAATTAGGTTGCAGTAACGTGCTAATCAAGTGGTAATCATGTCGCCAAAAGGTTGTAGAAACGTGCGTAGAAGTTGCTGTTATGTGTCAATTTGGTCGCAAATAACGTGGCGTCAAGGTGGTAATATAACCAAAATAATGTACTGGGGAAACACGGAGAAAATCCCGCCAATTTATGTCATTTTTTTTTCTTTCACAAGAGGGCGCGCTATTGGTCACCAATGTACTGTGTACGTAAGTACAAAAGTATTGTCAACACGAAAAACCATGCCTCAAGTTCATGACACAAAAACGCTCTCGGTTCGACGATTCCTCACTAAATTCAACAGATTTGTTCAATCATCTGTATGTTTAATCAATTTATTAAATGTCGATTTCATGCAAATATGTATTTCTTGAGTTATCTTCTGGAAACCGAGTTGTTTTTGTGTCATGAAAGTTGACTAAAATCTCCAGTTATTTGTAGCAAGCTAGTTCTTTAACACACTACATTTCCGGAGTATATTAATTATATTTTTGACGGTTTCTCTCCAAATTCGCAAGTGATGTGTTGTGTATGATAACTTATCAGGAGATTCTATTTCAGTCCAATACAACAAGCATTTCTTGAAAAGTCGTCTCAACAACGAGTGTGTTGTTTTTGTTCCATAAACATATTGACTCAAATTCGCCTTGTATTTTGCGCGCTTACATGCCACATTGTCTTGGGTATATTTTGTATTATTGGTCAACAATTGATATCCAAATTCAAGAGATTTGATACATATATCACGTTAAATCGTTATGCAATATTTCAAATTAATGCACCAAGTACTTCTTGAGTTATCTCCTCGAAACCGATTGCATTGCTTTTTGTCATGAAAGTTGACTCAAGATCGCCAGTATCTTGAGCGCTTTAACACACTACATTTCCGGAGAATATTAATTATATATTTTTTTGATTTTGAAAAAAATACTTGATTTTGGACAATGAGTCATCTTTAATGCCAAAACCCAGTTACTAGTCCTTATCATTTGTTTGTAAAACTGTACGCATGCAGTACTGACATGCGTGAAATGTTTTGGTTAAATATGATTGTTCTATTTTGTGTAACAAAATGCTCTGCAACTAGTTCGAGAATACCATAGTCAGTGATAACTCTGTGTTAAGTTAAATTCATATAGACTGTTACTTTGGAGTTGAAAGAAATAAAATGTCAACTGCTTTTCAGGAAACACTGTGTTATTTCCAAACTTGTCTCTCCCATAGTTTTGAATTTCTTGATCCAATCATGGAGGAATAAACAATATAAAAAAAAGAATATTTTATATTTTTTATTCTATTTGATTCTGAAAACAACACTTCAATTTTTCTAACATAAGTTCAGTCAATTTATGTCTCGGGAATGTAAAAAAAAAAAGGGAAGAAAATTAAGTAACAATAAATTAATGTGGGACTCGAACCTGAGTCGCCTGATTGGGAGTCCGACGCCAGTCCACAAGACCATTAACGCACTGAAATGCTCAATCAGTTCTACTTAATTATAACTGTAACATAGGCTTATCGTGGCTTTTCACGTTGACGCCCATGCACGCTTAGACGTACATCGCAGCCTGACGATGTAAATCTGCTCGTTTGATTTGGAGTGTAGCTGTTCAAGTTGATCGAAATTTATTTGTTAAAGGGTAAAGGGTGTCAACTGAACTGAAATCGTGAACTTCAATGAAATAAAACTCGTACAATCTTTGGTTTCAGTACGAAACACACGTGTTCAACGGATGCAGAGAAGCCTATTTCTTTTGTTAAATTCCTTTGTTGAATCTTGCGTTAACAATAAAATGTTTCCATTGAGGCGAAAGGATTAAACGCCGCGATCTTTTTTCACGCTTGAGTGCCTCTGAATGGGGAATATTGAAGCGGAAAATCACGAATTACAGCACTTAGGCAGCATTTTATCCCACATAATGATAACTTTTTGGAGAGGAAATTGCATACTGAATACAACTGTATTTTCAAAATTCAAAAATTCATTTATTGTTTTTACAGATGAAATAAAGAAATGAAGTCAGAATATCACACAATATTGGAAAAGAATGTTGCAACCTGACGCCACTTCAGCGGTTGTGTGCAAAGTCTATGGAGCGTCAAGAAAAAAAGTATTTCTCAGTCCCAGATTCATTGTCTTATCATCATTTTTGCAATGAATGACTTCATTGAGATGATATGAAGAAAAAGCAGCATCAGGTTGCAACATTCTTTCCCATTATTGTACATGAAAAAAATATAGTATTGACAATGTGATAGATAGACGGAGAGGCTCTGCTGGCAGAAATTGTGTGCTTAGCAGCGCTATGAAATTGGGCTCAGTTCAAATCACTCATCTTCAATTTACACCCTAATTACCTGACAAACGTGCTCTGAAAACTTGTACATGTATATTTATATCATTATAAACCATTAATTAGTATAATTACATTACGTACAGATGACTGGAATAACCATTCCTGAATAACCATTCCTGGCCCATTCTCATGGCGTTGGGTTGTCTCTAAACAGGCCCCAGAAACTCCAAGAAAACAAACTTGCAGAGTTGTCCTACATGTAAGCAACATTTGTGACGTGAACATTCATAATTATGATGAACATTTCAATGCTGCCTGACTGACTGTCTGACCGAGTCACTGAGTATTAACTGATCGAGTCAGTCACTATTATCACTGACTGACCGAGTCACTGACCGAATCACTGACTGCGCGATGAGTCACTGACCAAGTCACTGAGTTGATGACAGCCACTGAGTCGCTCAATGAGTCACTGAGTGATTCCTTAACCGAGTCGCTGACCGAATTAATGACTGAGTCACTGACTGAATCACTGAGTCGCTGATCGAGTCACTGAGTCGCTCACTGAGTCACTGACTGAGTCACTGACTGAATCTGACTGAATCATGGAGTCACTGATCGAGTCACTGAGTTGTTGACTGAGTCACTGACTGAGTCACTGACCGAATCTGACTGAATCATGGAGTCGCTGATCGAGTCACTGAGTTGTTGACTGAGTCACTGACTGAGTCACTGACTGAATCTGACTGAATCATGGAGTCGCTGATCGAGTCACTGAGTTGTTGACTGAGTCACTGACTGAGTCACAGAGTCCAGCTTAACTAGGCAAGTCTTCTTTGTTTATGCCATGAGAGACCAGCCTCTCTCCAGAACTGTTGTTTTCTCCTGCATAACCATCTTGCCAAAGCTAAATAGAGAAATTTCAAGGCAAATTTCCCATGCGTCAAGAATAATTAAATCACCCCTAATCAACAGTATCGTTCCATTATTTTATTTTTGGAAAATCCCTTTGCAAGCAGGGGTTTTTGGAATGTACAAATTTAAACAATCTCAAGACTATAGGATAGGGACCACCTCAGGAAACTGGTACCCTGTTGTCCTTGGCCCACTTCTTCATGACACGGATGATGTATTCCACCTGCGGGTTACCGGTGTTGCGCAAGATTTGGAGGATGTCTCGCAGTGTTTCTCTGTAGAGGAAAAAAAATGACAAAAATCTAGTGGCTTGAACTTCACTGGGTTTTGTGCACATGAAAATGAAAGCTATTAACAAGATGGACTTTGCGTCGGGGTGATGTAAATCAATGTTAGGATTTGCCCTTCACCGATGTATAAACACTGTATACTCAGTGTGTTACCTCCCGAGTGAAAGTTGGAAAAATAATCACTTGGGTGGGATTCGAACCCACGACTCGACCATGGAGCTTACGGGGTTGGTTGGCTGGCCAGGCAACCAATTCTGTAAGCTTGATGGTCCAGTGGTTAAGACGTCTGCACTAACAAGCAGGAGGTCATGGGTTCAAGTCCCAACCAAGTAATTTTTTCAACTTTAACTCGGGAGGTAATGCACTGAGTATACAGTGTTTATACGTCAGTGAAGGGCAAAACCTAATAGTGAAAATGAAAGCTGTTTATAGAATTTAGGGGGAAAAAGGAAAAATCCATAAAGATAAATGAATTTGAACTAGAGGGCTAAGAAGTTGAGAAGTATTCATGAAAATTTGTAATAAAAAGCCGCATCCTCTCTGAGTGATCCCCGTTTGATATTTGCCAGGTCTGCATCGTGACTTTGGGCGTGATCCCTGGCTGCATGGCATATGCGGGTTGAGGGCTTCTGACTAGCGCCCCTTTGACAGAGACATTGACAATTAGGGAACCGCCAACATTGGGCTGGATAGCTCAGTTGGTAGAGCACCGGAGTGATATACTAATTGAGATGTAATTGGTCAGTACGCACTGTTTGATCGATGTATGTGGTCACCTGACCAAAGGTTGAGATTTGTGGTCAGTGTGCACTGCTGATTGACAGAGATGACACCCACCTTGGTTCATGACCAGCTATGATCTGCTGGAATACGCCCAGTCGCACGCCCCTCGCTTGCCTTCCCAGTATTCAGGATTGGGGTCCAATCTTTCCAGGACATCGAAAGCCTTGGTCGCATAGTAGAACTGGCCATCTACCGATAGAAAAGATGAGATTTGAGGATCGAGAGACCGTGACAATTATATGTTGAGGTCGAGCAAAAAACATCAGAAGTTCGAACGAAAAGCCTGTAGTTTTCGATCATATCGCCACCGTGTTGACAAAGTGATGAATTTGTCCCAAATCAATTTTTTTTAAGCAGTTGGGATTTTTGGCTATTCTAATATTTTATGATGCCCTCTACATGCTTACTAAAGTTTGCGACACAAAAGTGCATCCTTCATAATTCAAGCTAATGACACAAAGTCGTAAATGTGCAACGAATAATTTTTTTTCTTTTTTGATGGGGATTCGTATTCTCGTTGATTTTACACGTGGGAAACAATGTTGCAACCTGACGCCCTTTTTGTCTTCACACATCATCTCAATAAAGATCTGTCATTGCAAAAATGTTTCACAAACTTGAAAATGGGACTGAGAAACACTTCCAATTTGGTTCAGAAATACTTGGAAAGTTTTCTTGACTCTCCATAGACTTTGTACACAACCGCTGAAGTGGCGTCTGGATACTGCATTCTTTGGACGAAGTGACAAATGTATTTCGTGAAATCGGCTGCAGGTTTAGATTGAGTGACTGGATACTAATTTGGGGCTAATGTCAAAATCTTGACAAAACATACAACGGACAAAAATAGGGGATGATGTTTTACCTTGTAGCCGTCGTTGGCAATGAGCTACAGCAGGCTGAACGATTCGCCAGACGTCTCCATCTTAAGGTACAACTCCCAGGCTAGTCTGGCCTTACGATTCATGATGTCTGAACAACGAAAACAACACAAAGAAAGGTTATAAATACATAGGATACTGCTGTAAGAAAACACATTGGGGTCCACAAAAGATGTTCGGTTCAGTGGATGCTCGTTTCAGCAATTTTCGGCCAGCAATGCTCAGTGTAACTGTGTACAATATTTGGGAGCCAAGAGGGATGTTCAACGTAACAAATTTCTGTCGTACAATTTGCTTGAAATGTGATAGAACAAATCCAACATGGCAAATGTATGACTAAGATGTGAAGTTTACACGTGTATAAACGAAAAAACTTCTTAATCCGTTTACAAATTTCTCAAAACATGTAAACCAGAATTATAGAAAAGGGAATTCTGTTCACGCGATCTTCCTTGGAGATAACCACACATAGCACAAATAATTAACGTTGTTTTCAAACCTACTTAATTTACAAAACCTTAGAAGCACCGTAGTACTTGACTACATTTGGGGAACACGTAGTTACATTTTTACTTTATCAACGACTGCCTGCTATTTACTATGTCAACCATTGTTGATTTATCATGTCAATCACGCCGGTCTGCAGATCAGACATAATGGGTAAGCAAAAGCCACTGTCAATGGCTAAACGTTTAAAACGGTTCTTAAAATATTTGCTTAACGTTTACAAAATGAAACGCAAAGTCACATCCTTAATATACGATCAGGGCGATGATTGCATGCTGGTTATGTCATTGTTAGAGACCCTTCAGTCTACCTCACACATGGGCAACATGTGCATCTCCCTAATGCCACTCTGGATTTTCCAGCAGTACATGAAATGCATGCACGCGACGTGTCCTGACTTTAGTTGGACATTTGGTTGTGCAGTCACAATTGTGAGTGGTCAATACATTATGAGTTGAGGCTTAACAGGTGGATTCATTCCCATCATTAGCAACTTGGAAGTTGGAAGAGGAAACGTCATTCACAATTGACGGTAATACTCACAGCATCTTGCCAACCAGAGACACGTGTAGTCATTCTTGATCTTCTCACTCTGAATGAGCACAAAAATCTGGGAAACAAGAGAAACGAAACCCACTCCAATTAAATCATGGTAAAACCAATTAAGTGCCCCACCAAAACAGTGGTCTAGGAGGCACAGCAAGATCCCCATCCGGGTTTTAGACTTGTTTTTTTTTTATGCCTATTCGCCCTGAACAAGGCTACAAGCCACTCCAGATATACAGGGCTACAAGTCAGCGCAAAGCAGCTAAATCAACCACACCATCTCTGCCCTCATAGGCACCCACTTATAAGCCATCAGTGTGGGGGTTTGGTCAGTATCAAATGAGGGGAATAATGCTCATTGTGATTTTTGGCAAGGTATGCACCCCTCTTAAGTCAGAAAATATGTGACAGCATTGCAGCGGTGGCAGCTTTTTGGGTGCTATCACTTGTTTACTTTTTTTTTAAATGGCAGCCAAAACATGCTTGTTACAACATACAATTGATCCGGTTCAAGCATATTGACGGCCATTTTGAAAACACAAATCAAAAGTGATAACACTGCCACCACTCACACTGCAAAGCTATCACACATTCTCCAACTCTAGATGTGCCTTTCAAAAAAATCGCTATGAGCATTGCTCTTTTCGATCGTCTGCCGGTGGCCCAATTTTTGGACCAAAGCAGAGAGCCTA
This sequence comes from Patiria miniata, assembly GCF_015706575.1. Lineage (NCBI taxonomy): Eukaryota > Metazoa > Echinodermata > Asteroidea > Valvatida > Asterinidae > Patiria > Patiria miniata. The sequence continues at coordinate 15,428,815 of NW_024037048.1, read as the reverse complement.
TTACTCCTGGGTGGGGAGAAGCAATGAGTGACAAAGTGCCTTGCCCAAGGGCACACGCACCATGACCCCAGGCTGGACTCGAACCCACAACCTGCAGCTTTATCCACAGACCACGAATCCAACGCCCTTAACCACGAGGCCACAGCACTCCACACTCCTCTTGAATCAGGACAGATCATAGGTTGGAGGGAAATAAGCACCAGGCAAGGAATTCCTAAGAGATGCAGCACGTTGGAAAACAAGCTATTGCAATATCTTTTTGTTCTACATCTAGGTATACGGCAACAGTATATGGATGAGAACAGACAGAAAGTCGGGCTTCTCTCTCAAACAGGGCCGACCATCGGTGGAAATTGATACAAAATTCCACTTTTCTTGAAAATAACAGCACACCAGGTGCCGTGATTTCACAGGATGCTTGAGACTATTATTCCCTAACAGTCAGGTATTTCATAATAACTTGGTAGTTTTGGTTTTTGATGTTTGCAAATGAAAGGCACCATGACTAGTTCAGGCACCATGACGAGTCACTGCGCCATGACTGGCCAACTATTGAGGGCGCAACAACAAAAATTGGGTCCGGGAGTCCAACCTACCTCCTCTGCTTCCTTGTAGTTGCCTGCTGTGGCTTTGGCCTGCGCATAGTTGTAGTTGAACCTATCGTCCTTGTAGAAGTAACTCTAGAAACGTAAACACACAAAAATGTCATCTTAGTTTTTCTGATAATTTTCCCACCTGCACTACTTTTTCCCCCCAAAAAAGGACAAATACAGCTAAACCATGCCACAGAAACAACTATGAGCAAGTTGGGGCGAGACTAGTGGTCGATTCCTGACGTAATTTGATGCCTGAGCACTAATATCAACATGCAAACGCCTCTAGTCAGACAATGGTCAAAATTGTTCACCAAATAAAGAGAATGGTCAAGAATAATTCCAAAAAAAATTTGGTCCTGAATAATAGAGGGTGATTGGCAATAAATATTGTCAGGTTTTTGGAGAAAAGTTCAAAAACGAATAGTGTCTAACATTAAATGCATTAGATAAAATGACCTGAGAGCAAATATGCAGTCCTATGCCCCCTGTCTGTCTGGCCTCAACTCCATTTTCAAAGCTGTTGATGAAATAAAATGAATCAATAAACATTACTGCAACTTTCCTAAAAAATATAGCGGTGCTGTTGAAACCCCTCGGCCTGAGTTTGTTGATATAAGGTGCAAAATTACAAGTACATGTAGTAGAATAGTTAACACTGGTCAATGGAATGACCTATACCTTGACCAATGACGTTGACCTTTGACCTTTTGACCCCCAAATCAATCCAAACTTGATTTTCCTGAAGGGCAACCCCTGAAGTTACAAACCCGAATCATATTTCTAACTCAAATTATCATCGGGAAACAATTTACCTTCAACTCACCACTGATATACTCACCCAAAAATAAGAAAATAATTTTCTGACATACTTCTAGTTGGGTAAAGATATATGATATTTATTAATTAGAATTTGTTAACTTTAAATAACTTTTTTAGTGTTAACCAGGAATTTTCCAAGATTTATAATGCAAGTGCGCTATGTTAGGGAACACTAAAACTGATTTTTGGCCAAATTTTCGGTCGCCACCGTTTATAAATTTTGCTCAAATTGTATGACAGTGAAATTGTTTACAGAATTTAAATGGCAAACACTATTGAAAAAGTACCAGTAATAACTGAATGAATTTGAAGTTTATCAACAAAGAAGTTTGGCAACCGTGCATGAGGAAAGTCAGGAGAAACGTCGCAGTGCGCCACGTTAGGGAACACCACTATATGTGTGCATTGATACTGGGTTCTTAATTGGGGTAGGTGCGGTGAACTAAAAACAATAGGTCCTGGCCCTGCTGACTATATGACTATACAATCATGGAGCTATAAAAAGAGGTCTTACCCAACAATGTATGCAAAGCATTCAAAAATACTCCGGAAAGACTCCCATACCTCAGACGTCACTGACCAACAAAGACTAGGAAATGTCCTTTGACATGTTTTCTCAGTAGGCATGCCATGGTAGCAACTTTTCCCTGCTATAAATCTGACGTTTTTGGACATATTATCCCTTTAAATGGTGATATAGGTCACTGTAGGGAAAAATTAGGTAATCCTTACTTTTAGGACACCTCTATTTTTTACGAGTTCTGTTCAAAACTGACTTTTGCAAATGTATGTCCAGAACCAAAGTGACTTTTGCAGGCTAAAGCAGTCCTTAGAAGTCAAGAAGGTGTCATTGCCAATTGTTCAGATGTGCCAAGAAGTATCAGAATGTCAATTTTGAGTGTCATTTAGTCAACTGTTTTGGCGAGTCTTTCCCTTCCTATATAGGAACGGGGTCCTAAAAGTAAGGATTACCAAAAATTAGTGATGTCCAGATATATGGGAATCTTTCCAGTACGCCGAAAAGAAGTTGAATTTTGAGAAATAAATAGTCCAGACTTACCTGACGTACAGGCCTATATAGCCTACCGCTGCATTATCTGCTGCATAATGTTGATCGATAACCAAACAACAGGTGGCGCTCTTTACAATTAACAGTGTCAGGTACAATCTCATTCAAGTGATGTTGAGCGGTACGCGTTGCCATGGTGATACGTCATCAGTGTGCTCTGCATCCTGTATGTGCTCCACAGTTGACATCCTTGGTAGAACCTTCAAACTCTGTCAACTTCAAGAAACAAAGCAAAACAAGTTATTTTAACATCTTAACCTTCTATTTCATAAGGTTTAGTTCAAATATTGTTTTCATCCACTATTTTTGGAAAGGGCATTGTTTGAAGAATTTGGTTGACAATAATTACTGTGAAATTTGAGAACAATTTCCCAAAAAACTGACAAATTTACAAAAGATAAAAATGGGGCCTGTAGGGCCTGACCATACTTCCTGAACTTAGTTTAAAACCCTTACACTTACAGTTCTGAAAGAATTACTATACAATCATGGAGCAATAAAAAGAAAGTCTCACAATGTATGCAATTAAAGCATTAATAACCCCCTAGGCCCTTTTTGCTTAGAACCATCCTCAATCCTCCAAAATTTTGCAACTCCGCCTAAATTTTTCAAAATTGTCAGACAGTCCTGCCTCAAAATGCATTCATCGTCAATCCTCCAAAATCCTCCTCATCCCAAAATTTTGCACTCGTGTTTAAATGAAGGATAACCAACGCCAAATCCTTCAAAATCATCCGAGACAGTCCTGCCTCAAAATGCATTCATCCTCATGGAGGAAATTCCTCCAAAATCCTCTTGTGCTTCAATCACCATTCATCCTCAATCCTCCAGAATCCTCATTTGATTCAATCAATATATTCATCCTCAATCCTCCAGAATCCTCTTGTGATTCAATCACCATTCATCCTCAGTCCTCCAGAATCCTCATGTGCTTCAATCACCATTCATCCTCAATCCTCCAGAATACTCATTTGATTCAATCACCATTCATCCTCAATCCTCCAGAATCCTTCTATGCTTCAATCACCATTCATCCTCAATCCTCCAGAATCCTCATTTGATTCAATCACCATTCATCCTCAATCCTCCAGAATCCTCCAAAACCGCCAGGAGGATTTTGGAGGAGTGAGGTGGGTAAAGGTTAAAAAATACTCCGGAAAGATTCCATACCTGGAGTTCTGGACATTTAGTGAAATGTCCTTGGTGTTTTTTTCAGACAGTAGGATGCTGGCAGTGCCAGTAAGCATGTAGGATGGAACGCCGTATTATCGCGATACTTATCACGTTTCTTGTTTGGAATAGAGATTGCTTGCTAACCTTCCCGAATTGTCCTGTCTCTTAGGTTGTATAACTCTTCCTTTTCAAATGCCTGTGAAAATAGACATGCTCGGAATGTGCGAATGGAGGTGGACTCCCCATTATCGCGGTATGTGGGAATTGTGGTTTTTATAATAATCTCAACTTTTTTTTTTCATAGTGAATGTTTTACCAAAACATCCCCTGAATAAAGTCTGATATTTTCCCTGTAACGTTCAAGTTGATTACACTTTGAAAGACTATATCCCTGCAGGATGATTTCTTAAAACCCTGCCATTCCCCGAAAGGAGAAGAAAAATCACTGTGACAAGTCTACTGATTGGCGATTGGGTGCCATTCACTTTACACGGTGTGCCGTTTTATTTTTTCTTACGCGCTGTCCTTATTTTGATCCCGTAAAAGTTTTTATGATTTCGCGGTGGAAATATCCTCCTTTGACTTCATTTTGTGTTTGCAGCTGTAGAAGGAGAACCAGACAATGGAACTATCATGGACAGAGCACCATTAATGATTTATGTTAAAATATAGACGGTACCTTTTAGTTTTCGAAGTGGCTATCGTTACGGCATTCGTTGTTTAGCGCCCTCTACGATACTTTTTTGATACGCACGCAGGTATATAATTATTTGTTTCCCCACGTGCAGGTGAGCAGTGCGACAGCTCAGTCGATAGACTGTAGGATTTTGCACCGCGAGGTTGCGGGTTCGGATCTCAGTTTTGCACTCGAATTTTTTTCCTTTTCTAACCTGAGGCTTTGGAGGATTTTTTTTAAAAGGGAAATAAAGTCCGAATTTTATAACGTTCAAATTCACTTTTGTCCTTATTTTATATTTTCCTGTCATGTTTTTATAAAAGTTGCAGTCTACTGTAACGATAGAAAATGGGAGGTGCATTACGGCTGCCGTAACAATAGCCACTGCGTTTAGTTTTAACAGACACGGTGACGGGTGAGGGAAAATTTGCAGGTTTTGGAAAATGTGAATATTTATTAAAAATCGTTAAAAGTCCCAAAAAACACAACATTTTTTAATCGTCCTTTTTTAATACGACTCGGCAGTAAGTCCTTATGGCCTGGAGGACCTGGATAAAAATTGCCACTTAAAGGAGTTTAGTCAACACAAAAGGAGAAATTGGCCATGCCGCGATAAAGGGATGCCGCGATAAAGGGATGCCGCGATAAAGGGATGCCGCGATAAGGGACTCCGACTATAGTTTTTAGGTAACAAATTTCCCTGCTAAATCCAATATTTTTGGACATTTTAAACCGGAATTGTGGCATAAATCACTAAAGGGAGAAATGAGTAATGTCCAGATATGGGAATCTTTCCAGTACGCCGAAAGGAAGTTGAATTTTGACAAGTAAATAGTCCAGGCTTACCTGACAAAACATGCTTGGTGTACAGGCCTAGCCTACCGCCACATACATCGGGAAAACCAAACAACAGGTGGCGCTCTTCACAATTAACGGTGTCAAATACAATCTCGTTTACGTAGTGTTGAGCGGTACGCACTGACAGGTACTTAATACAGGAAAGAAAGTTACGACATAAAGTTAACCCTGGGGACAGGGTTGCGAAAAAGTTTCGAAGTCCGAATTTTCCCATCATGCATTGAGAAATGTCAATTCCTTTCTCGGTTATTCGTTTTCCGTTTTGCTTTCGAGTCGAGAAATGGGAATCGTTATTCGTTATCCGTTTAACTGTCGAATAGGAAAGTGGGAATCGTTATTCGTTTTCCGTTTGGTTGTCGAATAGGGAAATGGGAATCGTTATTCGTTACCCGTTTTGCTGTCCAGTGTCGAGAATGGATTTTGGACTCGAAGTCCGTTATCCGTTTTTCTTTTTGCTTAGGAAATGGGAATTGGTTTCGTTATCCGTTTTTCTTTTTGCTTAGGAATTGGGGAAGTGGGTTTCGTTATCCGTTTTTCTTTTTTGCTTAGGAATTGGGAAATGGTTTCGTTATCCGTTTTTATTTTTGTTCAGTCACTTGACACCGTTAATTGTGAAGGGCGCCGCCTGTTGTTTGATGATATCCCATTATTGTCCGACTACACATGCATGGACTATAGCGCATGCAGACAACAACTCGATTTAAACCTGATAACGTTAGTCACGTCAAACTCTAGACTTTTTATTCACACTAATTAGGCCTAGTCAATTAGTAGGCAGAGCATTTGAAGAGTACATTTGCAAAAGCAGATAAGAGCCAATTTTACAAAATTGGAGAAAACCCACCATTCACCAACTAAATATTTTCCCTGAACACCTACCGTATAAATGTCATGATAAAGAGTGGGTGATTTGTCTTTTTTATGTGAACAATTTGAGAGAAAGATTTTTTTTTTAATTATTATTTTAGTAGAGTATTAATTTCTTTAGTAAATATAGATGCTAAGCTTTAAGGGGAAACATTTTGTCCCGCCTTTCATACAGGGTGAGCAGAGTACACATTGGATGGAGCTTCTGACAGACTCTCAGGAGAAATGGGTGGATGTTCAGAAGATCAAGGCATTCCCAGCCATGGTAGCAAGCCCTACGCTAAGAACCAGGGCACAGGCACTCATGCAGGTAGGTTTATGAGGGGGATCAGGGTCAGACCTGAGTATGCGTGGATAGCTCAAGTTTTCTGCATTTTGATGAGTTGTGTACCTTTTGACAACAACACGCGTTTCAGACTAGCATTTAGATAAGTGCCAAACTAAATTATTCCAAAGAGTTGAATTAAGTTTGACGTTTGAAACATTGAGGAGCAACTACATATGAAAGTCGTCCAAAGATTGAGTGTTGCAGTCGTTCAGAATGACTCCAGCGTCTGATCAATGGAAAATTAATACAAGAACTTTGCCCGTGTTTGAAACTTGAATCTATTTAAGTTGAGTTTAGTTGAGTTAAGTTAGGGACTCTGGAACACCAGTTTTAAATGGATTGAGGTACTGTTTGATAACTTCGGTCTTTTAAGTCGAGTCTGCTTGACGAGTGAAGCAGTCTGCGATATAAGTCGAGTATGAGTTGAGCATTTTTTTGACAAGTAGACTTCTTTTTACTGAGTACTACTTGATGAGTCGATTCATTTGTTTTCAATGAATCCTGAGGTTTTGTATTAGTTGAGTACCTTTTTACAAGTCTTGTGTACCTCTGGTGAATTATTTTAATGAATATTTCGATGAGTATTTTGAGTACCGAAATGTGTACTCACAGTTGAGTGCTTGAAGAAGACTTTGCGGAATGAATTTTGATGAACAGTTTGAGTAAAATGCAAGCAGGTCTTTAAAAAATTAAGTCAAAGTGGCAAAATGTATAACAAGATCGTTAAACCAGATTTGTCCAGATTTGCAGCGCTAACGTTAGTCTTTTCCAAGACCTGGACACAATTTATTTTGAGCAAATGCATTCAAATTTTCCTTCCTGATTGGTTTCCGTCTAGATTGGTGGGTTGGGTAAGATCAAGACTAGGGCTATAAATGAGGAGACTAACCATCATTGCTAGGAGGATATCTTTTAGAAGTGATAATTGAGGAGACTTACCATCATGGCCAGGAGGATATTTTTAGAAGGGCTAAATGATGAGACAAACATCATTGCTAGGTGGATATTTTTTTAGAAGTGATAATTGAGGAGACTAACCATAACGGCTTGAAAGATATTTTTTGAGAAGGAATAATTGAGGAGACTAATCATCACGGCTAGGAGGATATTTTTTTCAGAAGGGATTATTGAAATAAAAACTATCATGGTTAGAGGATATTTTTAGACGAGATTATTGTACAGACAAACCATCAAGTCTTGGAAGATATTTTTAAGATGTGATCATTGAAGAGACTAACCATCATGGCTAGGAGGATATTTTGAGAAGTGATAATTGAGGAGACTAACCATCATTGCTTGGAGGATATTTTTTTAGAAGGGATAATTGGGGAGACTAACCATCATGGCGGGGAGGATTTTTTTAGAAGAGATAATTGAGGAGACTTATCATCACGGCTGAGGGGAAATTATTTTAGCAGGAATTATTGAAATGACAACCATTATGGATTGGAAGAAATATTTTAGAAGGGATAATTTTGGAGACTAATCGTCACGGCTAGGAGGATATTTTTGAAGGGATAATTGAGGAGATCAACCATCATTGCTTGGAGGATATTTTTTGAGAAGAAATAATTGAGGAAACTTATTATCACGGCTAGGAGGCTATTTTTTTTTTGAGAAAGGATAATTGAGGAGACGAACAATCATGGCTAGGAGGATATTTAAGAAGAGATAATTGAGGAGACTTATCATCACAGTTAGGAGCATATTTTTAGAAGGGATTATTGAATGAAAACCATCATGGCTCGGAGCATATTTTTTTGAATGGATTATTGAGGAGACTAATCATCTTGACTTGGAGGATATTTTTTAGACGAGATTAGTAAACACAATCCATCACGGCTTGGAAGATATTTGTTAAGAAGGGATAATTGAGGAGACTAACCATCACAGCTAGGAGGATATTTTTAAGAAGGGCTTATTGAAATAAAAACCATCATGGCTTGGAGGATATTTTTCAGACGAGATTATTGAACAGACAAACCATCACGGCTAGAAAGATAATTTTTAGGAATGATCATTGAGGAGACTAACCATCATGGCTACGAGGGTATTTTTTAGAAGGGTAATTGAGGAGACTAACTATAATGGCTAGGAGGATATGTTTTAGAAGAGATTATTGAACACACAATCCATAACGGTTTGGAAGATATTTTTTTGAGAAGGGATAATTGATGAGACTTATCATCACGGCTTGGAGGATATTTTTTAGAAGGGATGATTGAGGAGACTATATAACCATCATGGCCATGAGGATATTGTTTAAGAAGGAATAATTGAGGAGACTAACCATCATGGCTCGGAGTTTTTTTTTTAGAAGAGATGATTGAGGAAATTTATCATCTTGACTTGGAGGATATTTTTAGAAGAGAATATTGAACACACAATCCATCACGGCTTGGAAGATTGAGGAGACTAACTATAATGGCTAGGAGGATATGTTTTAGAAGAGATTATTGAACACACAATCCATCACGGCTTGGAAGATATTATTTGAGAGGGATAATTGAGGAGACTAATCATCACGGCTAGGAGGATATTTTTTAGAAGGGCTTATTGAAATAAAAACCATCATGGCTTGGAGGATATTTTTCAGACGAGATTATTGAACAGCCAAACCATCAAGGCTTGGAAGATATTTTTTAGGATTGATCATTGAGGAGACTAATCATCACGGCTAGGAGGATATTTTTTAGAAGGGATTATTGAAATAAAAACCATCACGGCTTGGAAGATTTTTTTAGATGTGATTATTGAGGAGACTAACCATCATTGCTAGGAGGAATTTTTTTTGTAAAGGGATAATTGAGGAGGCTAATCACCACGGCTAGGAGGTTTTTTTTAAGGGATAGGCCTAACTGAGGTGACTTTTCATCACGGCTAGGAGGATATTTTTAGAAGGGATAATTGAACAGACAAACCATCACGGCTTGGAAGATATTTTTTAGATGTGATCATTGAGGAGACTATAACCATCATGACTAGGAGGATATTTTTAGAAGGGATAATTGAGGAGATTAACCACCATTGCTAGCAGGATTTTTTTTAAAGGGATAATTGAGGTGACTTATCATCACGGTTAGGAGGATATTTTTAGAAGGGATTATTGAAATGAAAACCATCATGGCTTGGAGGATATTTTTAGAAGAGATAATTGAAGCGACTAACCATCATGGCTTGGAGGATATTTTCTAGAACAGATAATTGCGGAGACTCACACTCATGACAAGGAGGTATTTTTTAGAAGGGATTAATGAAATGAAAACCATCATGGCTTGCAGGATATTTATTCAGAAGGGATAATTCAGGAGACTAACCATCACGGCTTGGATGATATTTTTTAGAAGGGATAACTGAGGAAACTAACCAGCATGAATGGGAGGATGTTTTGTTCTAGAAGAGATTATTGAACACACAAACCATCACGGCTTACCAGCTATTTTTTTTAGAATAGATAAAATTGAGGAGAGTAATCATCACGGCTAGGAGGATATTGTTTTAGAAGGGATAATTATTAAGGAGACTAACCATCATGGCTAGGAGGATTTTTTTCTAAAGGGAGAATTATTGTTGAGACTAATCATCACCGCTAGGAGGAATATTTTGAAGGGATTATTGAAATAAAAACCATCATGGCTTGGAGGATATTTGTTAAGAAGGGATAATTGAGGAAACTAACTATCATGAATGGGAGGATTTGTTTTAGAAGAGATTATTTAACGCACAGACCATCACGGCTTGGAAGCTATTTTTTAGAATGGATAATAATTGAGGAGAGTAATCATCATGGCTTGGAGGATATTTTTTAGACGAGATTATTGAGCAGACAAAGCATTACGGCTTGGAAGATATTTTAGATGTGATCATTGAGGAGACTAACCATCATTGCTAGGAGGATTTTTTAAAAGGGATAATTGAGGAGACTATGGCTTGGAGGATATTTTTTAAGAAGGGAAATTGAGAAGCCTAACCATCATGGCCAGGATGATATTTTTCGTAGAGGTAATTGAATGACGTTTTCTGGTTTCTAATTTTGACCAAAAAGATTCAATACATATGTAAAAGGGTGCCCCTTTAAGCGATTATGTTATCTTTCTTTCCCCCCCCCCCCCCTTTTTGGATTGAGACACCCCCATCATTTTTGCTTTCTTTCCACTTTAAAGTGTTTAATGGTTTAATCTCATACATGTAAGGCTATTGTTTATACTACCAGTTGGACCCCTCTTTCTGAAAGTGGAGCAACCCTTGAGCAGGAGATTTGGTTGGTCTGGGTGGTGTGGCTAAGCATGCTTTAGTGCTGTACCACCCATCTTACCAACCGCCCTGCTCTTTGTTTTCTCCTTTCAGGTAAGACATTTTCCTTTATTTTTTTGTATGTAAACTTTGCAGATTGATTGACTTTTGTGAAACTTAAGATTACTAAGTTCACTTATTACAAATTCTCATTCTTTTGGAGTTGGGAAAGATAGTGTTTTTGCTTATTTTTGCTGTTTTGTTTCTCAGCATTGTTGTAACTTTTCAGTGAGTATAACAAGTGGTCACTCTGGGCCAAAATCGGCCATATTCTGGTCTGGAGTGAGGATCTTTCTACTTGATTTTCAGTTGAACCTTGTTGAAATTTGCTTAGTTAATTGTATTTCCAGGAAGTTTATAATGTATAGATTACTTTCTTATGGCTTTAGTAGAATAACTGACTTTTTAAACCTTAGTAATTTTAGGCAGAAAAATTACTTTCCCACCCTGGCCTGTGTCTAAAGTTGAGACCACTAGCACATGGCCCAGTCACAGGGGCACATTTCAGAGCCATCTGTTAGAGTCGTTATCTATTTTGCCTTAGGGGCTTGACCACAAGGAAAGGCTAGCGAGCAGCCGGGGTAGTTTGGCCAGTGTGTTGCTGACTGTGGCCAATTAGCCACTGTCCATTTGGTTCTTCATATTTGAGGCAAGTGCCAGGCTAGGCACTGACTTTGTGGTTAATTGGGGAGGTTGATGTCTTTTTCCTTGCGTTTTATTATAATCTTATTTTTCCTTTTACATCAAGTGTTTGGATTGGGAGCATTTTACATCAAGTATTTGGATTGGGAGAGACTAGAATTAGAGGTTCATGAGGGAGTTTTTTTTTGGAAATCTTTTGTAGAACAGTCTCCAGCTTAGATTAGACTTGACTTGGTCTGGCTGAAGTCTGGTGACAGACTGGATTACTTTTAATACTGGGACTGAAAATGATGTTCAACAAGGCCTACTTTTAATTGTATTTTATCTAATTCTATCTTATTCTCTTTCATTTAGTTTAGTTAAATATTTAATCATTATGATTCCTATCTTGAATTTACTTTTCTTTCGAGGTTTAATTTTCCATTTTAGAGTTATTTGTAAGATACCGATATATACCGAACAATTGTTGAATAGGATAGATGAATTAAAAGTGCTGTACCACCCATCTTACCAACCGCCCTGCTCTTTGTTTTCTCCTTTTAGCTGGCAACAAAGATTTACAAACCATACCCCTTACACATAGAAAAAAAGGAACAGTCTCCTACCAAATCACTGCTCTATTCTGATGCTTGAATGAAGAAAATGTCAACAGACACTCACCTAAGCACAGTTCTTGAATTCTCTCGCAGAAGCACTCTTCAGCACTTGAGCGGATTGCTGGCTGAAAAAAATACCAACAACATTATGAGTCATTAAAAATCCTCTAGGAGATAACTTGGAGTTTGGTGGGGAGGCATGGCTGAATTCCACAAGTACAATACGGCCAAAAAATGTCTGTTCAGTAAAAATGTAATTTGGGTGGACTATTTATCTCAAATGCGTTCTCCAAAAATCAAATCTATTGCACCGCACTGTGTTTTCAGTGTGTGTCCCGTTGAACTGTCGACGGCTCCACAAGTACCGCCACATCAGGCCCTCAGCGAACGCGGTTTTGGGGGATTTTGTGGCCCGTGCGGTGTTGCCCCTTACATTAGAAAACTGCACGCCTTGGGACACCTCGACACATATCAGGCCATATTAGCGTTTCAATGCTGTTCCAAATTTCAGCGACACATTTTGTTAGTCTCAACGCAGATTGAACTCCCCCCCCCCCCTCGCCCGGGGGTGAGACGGTTTAAGGAGCTGAACAAATTAACCCTGGATGCTGGATGAGGAAGCAGGGGAGACCACTGAGAAGTTTTCTTGGAAGATCAGCAAGGAGGAGTCACTACGCTCAAAGAGAAGGTAGAATCTCACTCTGTGCTTACATCACGCTTGCACAGAAAATCTGCGCTATCCTTGTAAACACAGAAGTAATCCTCTGTAACTGATTGTTTACACTTTTGCAAAAGCCGTAATTTTTTAAGTGTCATGCAAAAATGTCTGTTGTAGTGTTGGCAATTCCCATGAAAATAATGAGTGGCTAATCTAAGGGCACTTACTTCACAATTACGCAAACCTACTCACTATAGCAGAAACTAGCGTGAAATCCTAAATAAACAGGGGTGGATCTAGCTTTGGCTGGGGGGTGCGATGTCAAGTTGGGGGGATCTGGAAAATGTTTCGATTAACCTCCTTTCAAATTTTTTAAATCCTTTTTCCTCATTAACAAAGTAAGCCCCCTAGCCTGCATTATAACTAATTCGTCCTTGGCCAAGGTATTTAATACTTGATGAAATATTCTTCTATAAAACAATTTCACAAAAATGGAAAAAACAACAATATATCCTCCTAGCCAAGATCGTTAATATATCCTCATTAATTCCTTTCCAAAAATATCCCCTAGCCAAGATGGTTGTAGCTTTCTCCATAATTCCCTTCTGAAAATATCCTCCTAGCCATAATTCCTTTCTAAAACAAATATCCTTCTAACCATGATGGTTCGTCTCCTCCATAATTCCCTTCTTAAAAATATTCTCCTAGCCAGGCCGGATGGTTGGTGTTCTCCATATTTCCCTTTAAAAAAATCCTTCTAGCTAAAGTCTCCTCCATAATTCCCTTCTAAAATTATTTTCCTAGCCAAGATAGTTAGTCTCCTCTGTAATATCCTTTTAAAAAAATATCCTCCTAGCCACGATGGTTGGTCTTCTCCATAATTCCCTTCTAAAAAAAACCCCTCCGAGCCAAGCTGGTTAGTCCCCTCTATAGTTCCCTTCTAAAAAGAAATATCCTCCTCTCCAAGATGGTTATAGTCTCTTCCATAGTGCCCTTCTAAAACAAATCCTCCTAGCCAAGATGGTCAGTTTCCTCCATAATTCCCTTCTAAAAAATATCCTCCTTGCCAAGGTGGTAAGTCCCCTCAGTAATTCCCTCCTAAAAATATCCTCCAAGCCAATATGGTTAGTTTCCTCATTAATACCCTTCTAAATAATACCCGTCTAAAAAATATCCTTCCAAGCCAAGATGGTTAGTCTCCTCCATAATTTCCTTCTAAATAAAACACCCTCCGAGCCAAGCTGGTTATAGTCTCCTTCATGAGCAGAGTACAAATTTGATGGAGCTTCTGAAAGACTCTCACGAGAAATGGGTGGATGTTCAGAAGATCAAGGCATTCCCAGCCATGGTAGCAAGCCCTACGCTAAGAACCGGGGCACAGGCACTCATGCAGGTAGGCTTAAGAGGGGGATCAGGGTCATACCTGAGTATGCGTGGATAGCTCAAGTTTTCTGCATTTTTATGAGTTGTGTACCTTTTGACAACAACACGCGTTTCAGACTAGCATTCAGAGAAGTGCCGAACTAAATTATTCCAAAGAGTTGAATTAAGTTTGACGTTTGAAACGTTGAGGAGCAACTAGTATGAAAGTCGTCCAAAGATTGAGTGTTGCAGTAGTTCAGAACGACACCAGCATCTAATCAATGGAAAATGAATACAAGAACTTTGCCTGTGTTTGAAACTTCAATCTATTTCAGTTGAGTTTAGTTGAGTTAAGTTAGGAACTCTGGAACACCAGTTTTAAATGGATTGAGGTACTGTTTGATAATTTCGGTCTTTTAAGTCGAGTCTGCTTGACGAGTGAAGCAGTCTGCGATAAGTCGAGTATGAGTTGAGCATTTTGTTTGACAAGTAGACTACTTTTTACTGAGTACTACTTTATGAGTCGATTCATTTGTTTTCAATGAATCCTGAGATTTTGTATTAGTTGAGTACCTTTCTACAAGTCTTGTGTACCCCTGGTGAATTATTTTAATGAATATTTCGATGACTATTTTGAGTACCGAAATGTGTACTCACAGATGAGTACTTGAAGAAGACTTTGCTGAATGAATTTTGATGAACAGTTTGAGTAAAATGCAAGCAGGCCTTTTAAAAATTAAGTCAAAGTTGCAAAATGTATAACAAGATCATAAAACCAGATTTGTCCAGGTTTTTCGCTTTTTTCAGCACTAACGTTGGTCTTTTCCCAAGACCTGGACACAATTTATTCAGACCAAATGCTTTCAAATTTTCCTTCCTGATTGGTTTCCGTCTAGATTGGTGGGTTGGGTAAGATCAAGACCAGCACAATCATCAAGGAGCTCTCCAAACCCTGGATGCTGGATGAGGAAGCAGCCTGGAGACCACGGAGAAGTTTCCTTGGAAGATCAGCAAGGAAGAAGTCACCATGCTCAAAGAGAAGGTAGAATCTCCTCCTTGCGCTCAAGCACCCCCCCCCCCCCCCCCCCC
Organism: Patiria miniata; assembly: GCF_015706575.1. Taxonomy (NCBI): domain Eukaryota; kingdom Metazoa; phylum Echinodermata; class Asteroidea; order Valvatida; family Asterinidae; genus Patiria; species Patiria miniata. Next base: position 15,413,789 of record NW_024037048.1, on the reverse strand, counting down.
CCAGTGAAAACTATAAACTTTATATTTATTTTGTGTAAGTTGGTCAGTAGTGCAGAATGATTCACATGTTAACTAATGCATGCAAAATAGAGAAAAAGTAAATTTTAATGACTATCATCCCACCTTATATTTTTAGGCTATAGAAATGTCAAACCCCCAAAACAAATTTTTACCTACCCTACCACACAGTTGTTGTTTTTTATATGTAATAGAAAACACCACACGTTTGGTTCTTGGTTGGCCTGATTATTTTAATATATGTTTCAGTGTCCAATTCATTTCATGGAGCCTTTCAGAGATCTCTCAGGTTATTCTGGATGGCTTCATGTCAAAGGAAACACATGCTTTATGTCAAAGGGAAATAATGCTCTGTATATATTTTTAAGGAAGTTGAATTTTGACAAGTATTGAAGTGAATAGTCCCGACTTACCTGACATGCCTAGTGTACAGGCCTAGCCTTCCGCCACATACATCATTACATGACATACATTCCATCTCGGGATAACCAAACAATAGGTGGCGCTCTTCACAATTAACGGTGTCAAATACAATCTCGTTTACGTAGTGTTGAGCGGTACGCACTGACAGGTACTTAATACAGGAAAGAAAGTTACAAAATAAAAATAACCCTGGGGACGAAGTTGCGAAGTCCACATTTTCCAATCATGCATTGAGAAATCCCAATTCCTTTCTCGATAGGATTGGACTTTTTGGGGGGGGGGGGGGGGATATCATCAAACAACATCAGGCGGCACCCTTCACAATTAACGGTGTCAAGTGACAATCTCATAACCCATTAATTCCGCATTAACTAAGCAAAAAGAAAAACGGATAACGAAACCCACTTCCCCAATTCCTAAGCAAAAAGAAAAACGGATAACGAAACCAATTCCCATTTCCTCAGCAAAAAGAAAAACGAATAACGGACTTCGAATCCAAAATCCATTCTCGACAGCAAAACGGAAAACGAATAACGATTCCCACTTGTGGGAATCGTTATTCGTTTTTCTTTGATAACTTGAAAAAATAAAATAAAATGACTCGGGGTTAGAAAATATTAAACAGAATATACCAAAAAATTGACGATACGGCTGCGCAATCGCAGTCCAAACAGAAAATTTGCCTCACTTTTGCACAGAAACGACAGTCCAGCTGGACAGTCCAGCTGAGACTAACATCTCAAAAATTAATTGACGCATTGAATTGAATTCTAGTCAGATAACTAGTCATGAAAAATAGACAAACATGAGACAAAATATTGTTTTTCTCTACCTCAACAGTCACGGTCTTGTGTCAACATTGAGAAAAACTTGGTGATAGGCTGCCCTCACAGTCCAAACAGAACATTTGCCTCACTTTTGCATAGTCCAGCTGGGCATCTCAAAACTTAAATGACGCATTGAATTAAGCTTGGCCAGCTGATTGTGTTTTATTTTTGTTCCCTTTATGCCGACTTCGTTTGGGCAGATCGCGATCCACGTTGACAGAAGTCTTTAAGATGGTGACCAGTATTTATGTAGCGCGCCCTCTTTTGGAAGGCATTGATGTTTGTAAAATGTACGGGAAAGCCCTCCTTATACACACTGTAGTTTTTGTTTTTGTTTTTTAATTTTTTTCTTCAACGGTTTCTGTCGAATTTCAGTGTCAAAGTCAATTATGGGACGCAATTTCAAATCAGTGCAATGTGTTTTTCTCGAGTTACGGTCTCCTGGTCTCCACAAAGACTGCTTTATTTTTGTCAAAAGTGACTCGAATTCGAATCGAATTTTTCGCGATTAGTATGTTGTATTTCTTGAAATCATATTAAATTTATTCTTTGATGGTTCCCGTCGATTTTCAAAGCATTTGTGTCCTATATCTCGAACAATTATTGAACGAAATTTCAATTCAGTGCACTGCGTTGTTCTTGAGTTATCGTCTCCACAATGTGTGTTGTTTTTTGTGCCAATAAAATTGACTCGAATTCGCATCACATTTTTCGCGATTAGTACACTGTATATTTCCTTAGATCATATTGAATTTTTTTTTTAATGGTTCCCGTCGATTTTCAAACCACTTGTCTTCCGATATCCTTAAAAATTATTGAACGAAATTTCAACACAGTGCATTGTGTTGTTCTTGAGTTATCGTCTCCACAAAGTCTGTTTTCAACTTTAATGCCGACTTCGTTTGGGTAGATCGTGGTCCACGTTGATGAAGTCTTTACGGTGGTGACCAGTACTTGTGTAGCGCGCCTTCTTTTGGTTTTTGATGTTGGTAAATGTACGGGAGTACTCTTATACACATGTCCTTTTCGTTTTTGTTGTATTATTTTTTTTCTTCAACGGTTTCTGTCGAATTTCAAATATATTGTCTTGTATATTACAGTCAATAATGGGCCGTAATTTTAAATCAGTGCAAATTTGTTTTCTTGAATTATTGTCTTTACATAAAAGTAACTTGAACTTGGATTGAATTCGCAATCAATTAACTGTATTTTCTTTAAATCGTAGGCCTATGTAATTTTTTCTTCAAGTTTCCCGTCGATTTTCCAATTTTTTAGTCCTATCCTATATCAAGAGCAATTATTGCACGCAATTTCAAATCGGTGCAATTTGTTTTTCTTTTTCATTTGTAAGTCAATTTATAGTAGGCAGAGCATTTGAAGAGTACATTTGCAAAAGCAGATAAGAATTATGAATTGGGGAAGTGGGTTTCGTTATCTTTTTTTTCTTTTTGCTTAGGGGTGCATACCGGTAAATCGATCCGCCAAGCTCATGAATAAAAGTTATACCCTCAAAATATTCTATATTAGAGAGTTCTGAGCGCCGTAAAATTGGGGAATTGAAGAGATATGGTAGTGAACCTCTGGCCCGGACTTGGGGCTTCCAATTCTGAGCATTTTGGATGCTATTGGGCTCGAAAGTGGCGCTATTTTGCCATGTTGTGGAGGGATCGTTTTTCAAGATGGCTACTTTTCCGCTTTGGGGAAAATAGGGGTCGTCTTCTTTGCGTGAAAATATCTCGAAAAGTCAATGGTCAACCCACCATAAATTGAAAAGAAAATGAAAGATGACACATTGATCATCATTTTTCTGTGCAGCTTGAATACCTGTGAGAGTTTTGAGTATTTTTAAAAGAATTTTGAAGTATGGGCATTTAGCACTAGTGTCTATGGGAGTTTATTTGCAGGTATGCACCCTATAAAGAATCACAAAGATGGCCGTTTCGCGCATGCGCTGTGCCGCGGCAGTGGTCTTTTCAGTGGGCGGAACCTACGGGGAGGGGGAAAAAGTGTTTTAAAGGTATCAACAAGGGTTTTTTTTCCGTAACGGATGCTTCCAAATCATAAGGGAGCAGTAGGCTATCACCCGATTACAACAATTGATAGTTGAAAGGGGGGGGGGGCATTTTGAGCTTAAAAGTAGCTGGAACTCAATTTATTGTCGCTGGGGGCGCTCTACAGCTTAGCAGGGGCAAAACAATCACTATTTTCGGGCTTAATTTCGACCTCGGATAATATTTTTTCTTTCATTTTTTTTTTCAAAATATTGACTTTGGAGATATTCTGCTTGTCCTGAATGTGATTTTGTGTTAAAATTTAAAAGTTGCCTGCTATTATAGGGTGCATACCGGTAAATCGATCCGCCAAGCTCATGAATAAAAGTTATACCCTCAAAATATTCTATATTAGAGAGTTCTGAGCGCCGTAAAATTGGGGAATTGAAGAGATATGGTAGTGAACCTCTGGCCCGGACTTGGGGCTTCCAATTCTGAGCATTTTGGATGCTATTGGGCTCGAAAGTGGCGCTATTTTGCCATGTTGTGGAGGGATCGTTTTTCAAGATGGCTACTTTTCCGCTTTGGGGAAAATAGGGGTCGTCTTCTTTGCGTGAAAATATCTCGAAAAGTCAATGGTCAACCCACCATAAATTGAAAAGAAAATGAAAGATGACACATTGATCATCATTTTTCTGTGCAGCTTGAATACCTGTGAGAGTTTTGAGTATTTTTAAAAGAATTTTGAAGTATGGGCATTTAGCACTAGTGTCTATGGGAGTTTATTTGCAGGTATGCACCCTATAAAGAATCACAAAGATGGCCGTTTCGCGCATGCGCTGTGCCGCGGCAGTGGTCTTTTCAGTGGGCGGAACCTACGGGGAGGGGGAAAAAGTGTTTTAAAGGTATCAACAAGGGTTTTTTTTCCGTAACGGATGCTTCCAAATCATAAGGGAGCAGTAGGCTATCACCCGATTACAACAATTGATAGTTGAAAGGGGGGGGGGGCATTTTGAGCTTAAAAGTAGCTGGAACTCAATTTATTGTCGCTGGGGGCGCTCTACAGCTTAGCAGGGGCAAAACAATCACTATTTTCGGGCTTAATTTCGACCTCGGATAATATTTTTCTTTCATTTTTTTTTTCAAAATATTGACTTTGGAGATATTCTGCTTGTCCTGAATGTGATTTTGTGTTAAAATTTAAAAGTTGCCTGCTATTATAGGGTGCATACCGGTAAATCGATCCGCCAAGCTCATGAATAAAAGTTATACCCTCAAAATATTCTATATTAGAGAGTTCTGAGCGCCGTAAAATTGGGGAATTGAAGAGATATGGTAGTGAACCTCTGGCCCGGACTTGGGGCTTCCAATTCTGAGCATTTTGGATGCTATTGGGCTCGAAAGTGGCGCTATTTTGCCATGTTGTGGAGGGATCGTTTTTCAAGATGGCTACTTTTCCGCTTTGGGGAAAATAGGGGTCGTCTTCTTTGCGTGAAAATATCTCGAAAAGTCAATGGTCAACCCACCATAAATTGAAAAGAAAATGAAAGATGACACATTGATCATCATTTTTCTGTGCAGCTTGAATACCTGTGAGAGTTTTGAGTATTTTTAAAAGAATTTTGAAGTATGGGCATTTAGCACTAGTGTCTATGGGAGTTTATTTGCAGGTATGCACCCTATAAAGAATCACAAAGATGGCCGTTTCGCGCATGCGCTGTGCCGCGGCAGTGGTCTTTTCAGTGGGCGGAACCTACGGGGAGGGGGAAAAAGTGTTTTAAAGGTATCAACAAGGGTTTTTTTTCCGTAACGGATGCTTCCAAATCATAAGGGAGCAGTAGGCTATCACCCGATTACAACAATTGATAGTTGAAAGGGGGGGGGGCATTTTGAGCTTAAAAGTAGCTGGAACTCAATTTATTGTCGCTGGGGGCGCTCTACAGCTTAGCAGGGGCAAAACAATCACTATTTTCGGGCTTAATTTCGACCTCGGATAATATTTTTCTTTCATTTTTTTTTTCAAAATATTGACTTTGGAGATATTCTGCTTGTCCTGAATGTGATTTTGTGTTAAAATTTAAAAGTTGCCTGCTATTATAGGGTGCATACCGGTAAATCGATCCGCCAAGCTCATGAATAAAAGTTATACCCTCAAAATATTCTATATTAGAGAGTTCTGAGCGCCGTAAAATTGGGGAATTGAAGAGATATGGTAGTGAACCTCTGGCCCGGACTTGGGGCTTCCAATTCTGAGCATTTTGGATGCTATTGGGCTCGAAAGTGGCGCTATTTTGCCATGTTGTGGAGGGATCGTTTTTCAAGATGGCTACTTTTCCGCTTTGGGGAAAATAGGGGTCGTCTTCTTTGCGTGAAAATATCTCGAAAAGTCAATGGTCAACCCACCATAAATTGAAAAGAAAATGAAAGATGACACATTGATCATCATTTTTCTGTGCAGCTTGAATACCTGTGAGAGTTTTGAGTATTTTTAAAAGAATTTTGAAGTATGGGCATTTAGCACTAGTGTCTATGGGAGTTTATTTGCAGGTATGCACCCTTAGGAATTGGGAAATGGTTTCGTTATCCATTTTTATTTTTGTTTAGTTAATGCGGGGAATTAATGGGTTATGAGATTGTCACTTGACACCGTTAATTTGAAGGGCGCCGCCTGTTGTTTGATGATATCCCATTATTATTGTCCGACTAGCGCAGCAGACAACTCGATAACGTACCCGGTAAGTCACGTCTAGACTTTTTATTCAATTTCACTCTTCAATTAGTCAATTAGTATAGTAGGCAGAGCGGATTAAAGATTTCCATATACGAAGTTCACTCAACACCCTGTGTACAAACCCTATGAGATTGGACTGATAAGTGTTTTCTAAGAAAATGCTTGTATTTTCTCACTGGCACTGCTATAGTGCTAGCTGCTCAAATCATGGAGGACATTGTTGAATGATGTACCCTAACGTGGCGCGGCCCCTAACGTGGCGCACTTTTATTTTTCGCCTGTAGCGCCTAGCTAGAGCAAAACTTTTAACTGAATCAAGTTCTAAACACTCCCGTTCATAAATCGCGAGTTTATTTACCCGTTACAAAGTTAAAAGAAAACACTATTTTGGCGTGATTTTCCGATTTTATTTTCAAGTGCAAAGTGAACCCTTTGAAAATGCCCCGAAAAATAAGAAAATAATTTTCTGACAAACATCTGGCTGGGTTTGTAAGTAAAGATAACAATGATTTATCAGAATTTATGAAGTTTACAGAAATTCTTAAATGTTGATGTGGAATTTTCTGAGATTTATTCAAGTGCGCCACGTTAGGGAACACTCCCCCAATTTGTGCCCAATTTCCGGACGCGACCGTTTTTGCATTTCGGATTAAATTTTATGAAACCAAAATTGTTCACAGAGGTTAAATAGCAAGCATTAAAAAGGTAAAAGTACCAGTATTTCACTGCATGAATTTGAGGTTTATCAACAAAGAGGTTTGGCAACACTACACGAGGAAAGTTGAGTAAGCTTCGAAGTGCGCCACGTTAGGGAACACGACTATACTGTACATGTCGGCCTAAATTGCTCTCTGGGGGCTTGTTACTGTTAGAACAGTCAATACAGAGAAAAATTAGTGAACTTCGTCTATGGAAATCTTTCCCCCCAGATAGCAATTTCATGTCATCTTAGAAAACACTTAGAATTTTTCAGTCCACTCTCATAGGGTTTGTACAAAGAGTGTTGAGTGAACTTCGTACATGGAAATCTTTCCATATTTTTAATTATTATTTTAGTAGAGTATTAATTTCTTTAAAGCTTTAAGGGGAAACATTTTGTCCCGCCTTTCATACAGGGTGAGCAGAGTACACATTGGATGGAGCTTCTGACAGACTCTCAGGAGAAATGGGTGGATGTTCAGAAGATCAAGGCATTCCCAGCCATGGTAGCAAGCCCTACGCTAAGAACCGGGGCACAGGCACTCATGCAGGTAGACTTATGAGGGGGATCAGGGTCAGACCTGAGTATGCGTGGATAGCTCAAGTTTTCTGCATTTTGATGAGTTGTGTACCTTTTGACAACAACACGCGTTTCAGACTAGCATTCAGAGAAGTGCCGAACTAAATTATTCCAAAGAGTTGAATTAAGTTTGACATTTGAAACGTTGAGGAGCAACTAGTATGAAAGTCGTCCAAAGATTGAGTATTGCAGTCGTTCAGAATGACACCAGCATCTAATCAATGGAAAATTAATACAAGAAGTTTGAAACTTGAATCTATTTAAGTTGAGTTCAGTTGAGTTAAGTTAGGGACTCTGGAACACCAGTTTTAAATGGATTGAGGTACTGTTTGATAACTCCGGTCTTTTAAGTCGAGTCTGCTTGACAAGTGAAGCAGTCTGCGATAAGTGGAGTATGAGTTGAGCATTTTTTTGACAAGTAGACTACTTTTTACCGAGTACTACTTTATGAGTCGATTCATTTGTTTTCAATGAATCCTGAGGTTTTGTATTAGTTGAGTACCTTTTTTACAAGTCTTGTGTAAAATGCAAGCAGGTCTTTAAAGAATTAAGTCAAAGTTGCAAAATGTATAACAAGATCATTAAACCAGATTTGTCAAGATTTTTGGCTTTTTGCAGCGCTAACGTTGGTCTTTTCCAAGACCTGGACACGATTTATTTAGAGCAAATGCATTCAAATGTTCCTTCCTGATTGGTTTCCGTCTAGATTGGTGGGTTGGGTAAGATCAAGACCAACACAATCATCAAGGAGCTCTCCAAAGCCTGGATGCGGGATGAGGAAGCAACCTGGAGACCAAAAGTTTCCTTGGAAGATCAGCAAGGAAGAAGTCACCATGCTCAAAGAGAAGGTAGAATCAGGTAGTTGGTCAGTAGTGCAGAATGATTCACATGTTAACTAATGCATGCAAAATAGAGAAAAAAAGTGAAAGTTTAACGACTATCATCCTACCCTATATTTTTAGGCTATAGAAATGTCAAACCCCCCAAAACAGATTTTTACCTACCCTACCACACAGTTGTTTTTTTTATATGTAATAGAAAACATCACACTTTTTGTTCTTGGTTGGCGATATTATTTTAATATTTGTTTCAGTGTCCAATTCATTTCATGGAGCCTTTCAGAGATCTCTCAGGTTATTCTGGATGGCTGCATATGTCTAAGGAAACACATGCTTTATGTCAAAGGGAAATAATGCTCTGCATAATTTTTGTTTGTGACCCCCCCCCCCCCCCGCCCCCCCCACCTCCCCCCCCTCCCCCCCCCCCCCCCCCCCCAGGCGTGACCCTACTCATCCCTCACCTCATCTCCATGAAATCCACCTGGGAGAAATGCAAGCTGCGCGTCTTTGCCACCACGGGCGAAAAGGAGCAAATGGACAGGGAGAAGATGAACATGGCCAACATGCTCAGCAAGTTCCGCATCAACTGCTCGGACGTGGAGGTCATCCCGGACCTGAACAAGAAGCCCAAGGTGTAGAGCCTGAGACGGTTCAAGGAGCTGTCCAAACCCTGGATGCTGGATGAGGAAGCAGGCGAGACCACGGAGAAGTTTCCTTGGAAGATCAGCAAGAAAGTAGTCACTACGCTCAACGAGAAGGTAGAATCTACTTCTTGCGCTCAAGAACCCACCCCCCCCCTCCTCCACAGAGAAAACTATAAACGAGGGCCATTTGGGCGCCATCGTGGCTTATAAATGCTGGTACCAAAATGAACGATATCCAGCATGAGTGAACCAGTGAAGTGTCCCTCATTCCGGCTTCTGCTTGTTTGACTATAAAGCGCCCTCTTTTGTCCATGCATGGAGACAATACACTTAGAGCTCTTCCCAGTACCCACTTTATACGGAAGATGGATAGTGCCACTCAATGAGTGTGAATATTTTTTCGTTGTTGTGTGTGAAAAATTATTTTTGTGTACAGCGGCCGCCACTTATTATGTGGCGGCCGTCAGATAATAAGTGGCGGCGCGCCACATAAGTCGCCATAATAAGTGGCGGCCGCTGTACAAAAAAAAATATATTCACACTTTTTTATGTGGCGGCTGCCACTTATTATCTGGCGGCCGCCACATAAAAAAGTGTGAATATATTTTTTTTTGTTCGTGTGTAAATATTTTGTTTGTACAGCGGCCGCCAATTATTATTTTGCGGCCGCCAAATAATAAGTGGCGGCCGCTGTACAAAAAAAATATTCCCACACGCACCAAAGAAAAATATTCACACTCATTGAGTGGCACTATCTGTCTTCCGTAACTTAACCCGTAGTACCTAGTTTTTGTGATTTCAACATACAGGGTGAGCAGAATATTTCGATGAGTATTTTGAGTACCGAAAATGTGTACTCACAGACTTTGCGGAATGAATTTTGATGAACAGTTTGTGTAAAATGCAAGCAGGTCTTTAAAGAATTAAGTCAAAGTTAAAATGTATAACAAGATCATTAAACCAGATTTGTCCAGGTTTCTCGCTTTTTTTCAGCACTAACGTTGGTCTTTTCCAAGACCTGGACACAATTTATTTAGAGCAAATGCATTCAAATTTTCCCTTCCTGATTGGTTCCGTCTAGATTGATGGGTTGGGTAAGATCAAGACCAAGACCACAATCATCAAGGAGCTCTCCAAAGCCTGGATGCTGGATGAGGAGCAGGGGAAGACCACAGAGAAGTTTCCTTGGAAGATTAGCAAGGAAGAAGTCACTACGCTCATCGAGAAGGTAGAATCTCGTTCTTGCGCTCAAGCACCCCCCCCCCCCCCTTCCACAGAGAAAGCTATAAACGAGGGCCTTTTGGGCGCCATCGTGGCTTATAAATGCTGGTTCCAAATACACGATAACCAGCATGAGTGAACCAGTGAAGTGTCCCTCATTCCGGCTTCTGCTTGTTTGACTATAAGCGCCCTCTTTTGTCCATGCATGGAGACAATACACTTAGAGCTCTTCCCAGTATCCACTTTATACGGAGATGGATAGTGCCACTCATGAGTGTTAATACATTTTTTTTGGTGCATGTGAAAATATATTTTTTTTTGCACATAGGCCGCCACTTATTATGTGGCGGCCGCCAGATAATAAGTGGCGGCTGCCACATAAGTCGCCATAATAAGTGGCGGTCGCTGTACAAAAAAAATATTTTCACACGCACCAAAAAAATATATTCACACTCATTGAGTGGCACTATCCGTCTTCCGTAACTTAACGCTTTGTCCCTGGTTTTTGTGATTTTAAGTCCAGTCTTGCAACATCTTTAATTCCGTCCAACCTTTGACATTCTGGTGGGTGATTTTTCAAAAATGAATTATTGATCACTTTCAGTGCAAATTGAACAACTCATAATTAGTTCATTTTATTTGCCAAGTGGAACTCGACATATTAAACATCAATATTCCAGTCCATTTTCCACCTAAAATCTTGGGTCTTCTTCATAATTCCCTTCTAAAAAAAATCCTCCTAGCCAAGATAGTTAGTCTCTTCCATAAATTCCTTCTAAAAAATGTCCTTTTAGCCAAGATGGTTAGTCTTTCTCCATAAATCCCTTCTAAAACAAATATCCTTCTAACCATGATGGTTCCTCTCCTCCATAATTCCCTTCTAAAAGATATTCTTCTAGCCAAGATGGTTAGTCTCCTCTGTAATTCCCTTCTAAAAAATATCCTCCTAGCCAAGATGGTTTAGTCTCCTCCATATTTCCCTTCTAAAAAATATCCCCCTAACCAAGATGATTAATCTACTCCATAATTAAAAGTATCCTCATTACCAATAATTATGGTCGTCTTCTCATCAGTAATTCGCTTAAAACAAGTCTGAGTCTTGCGCGTAACTTTGTACACACCTGTCCCAAGTTCTTTCCACTGACTATCCCTATTGCCGAGTATGATCTTTTATAAATAGTCTCATGCTCATTCAAAGGCATATTCCATAGAAAGGTGAAATCTCCCTGCTGCCACGGTGTCAGATTTAACGTTTGGTATACCGTGAGGTATATCTAGGTTTGTGGTAACTTCAGGTTTACTCCGATCTTAACGATAACCAGTTAACGATCATTAAATAACAATTGATTGTTTTTTTTTCTTTTTCTGAAGGCTGGTACAAGGACAAGATTTTGCCCCAAGATGGAGTTCTGTGCTGTTGGTTGGGTAAGATCCAAACCAACACAATAATCAAGGAGCTCCACAAACACTGGATGCTGGATGAGGAAGCAGCCTGGAGACTACGGAGAAGTTTCCCTTGGAAATCAGCAAGGAAGAAGTCACCACGCTCAAAGAGAAGGTAGAATCTCCTCCTTGGGATCAAGCCCCTCCCCCCCCCCCCCCCCCCCACAGTGAAAACTATAAACTTTATATTTCTTTTTGTGCAAGTTGGTCAGTAGTGCAGAATGATTCACTTGTTAACTAATGCATGCAAAATAGAGAAAAAGTTCAATGACTATCATCCCACCCAGGCTATAGAAATGTCCAACCCCAAAAACAGATATTACCTACCCTACGTACACAGTTTGTTTTTTTGTATGTAGTAGAAAACACCACACTTTTGGTTCTCGTTTGGCCTGATTATTTTATTATATGTTTCAGTGTCCAATTCATTTCATGGAGCCTTTCAGAGATCTCTCAGGTTTTCTGGATGGCTGCATGTCTAAAGAAACACATGCTTTATATAATTCTCTGTATAATTTTTGTTTGTGAACCCCCCCCAACCCCAACCTCCGCCCCCACCTCCCACCACCCCCAGGCTTGATCCTACTCATCCGATCACCTCATCTCCATGAAATCCACCTGGAGAAATGCAAGCTGCGCGTCTTTGCCACCACGGGCAAGAAAGAGCAAATGGACAGGGAGAAAGAATGAACATGGCCAACATGCTCAGCAAGTTCCGCATCAACTGCTCGGGACGTGGAGGTCATCCCGGACCTGAACAAGAAGCCCAAGGAGTAGAGCCTGAGACGTTCAAGGAGCTTCCCAAACCATGGATGCTGGATGAGGAAGCAGGGGAGACCAGGAGAAGTTTCCTTGGAAGATCAGCAAGGAAGGAGTCACTGCGCTCAACGAGAAGGTAGAATCTCGATCCTCCTTGTGCTCAAGCACCCACTCTCTCCCCCCCCCCCCCTACACAGAGAAAACTATAAACGAGGGCCATTTGGGCGCCATCGTGGCTTATAAATGCTGGTACCAAATACACGATAACCAGCATGAGTGAACCAGTGAAGTGTCCCTCATTCCGGCTTCTGCTTGTTTGATGAAGCGCCCTCTTTTGTCCATGCATGGAGACAATACACTTAAAGCTTTCCCAGTATCCACTTTACGCTTAGTCCCTGGTTTGTGTGATTTTAAGTCCAGTCTTGCAACATCTGTTAATTGTGTCAAACCTTTGACATTCTGGTGGGTTATTTTTCAAATATTAGTATTGATCACTTTCAGTGCAAATTGAACAACTCATAATTAGTTCATTTTCTTTGCCAAGTGGAACTCGACATATTAAACATCAATATTCCAGTCCATTTTCCACCTAAAATCTTTGGTCTTCTTCATAATTCCCTATTGAAAAAATATCCTCCTAGCCAAGATAGTTAGTCTCTTCCATAAATTCCCTCTAAAAATGTCCTTTTAGCCAAGATGGTTAGTCTTCTCCATAAATCCCTTCTAAAAAATATTCTCCTAGCCAAGATGGTTAGTCTCCTCTGTAATTCCCTTCTAAAAAAAATATTCTCCTAGCCAAGATGGTTAGTCTCCTCTCTGTAATTCCCTTCTAAAAAAATATCCTCCTAGCCACAATGGTTAGTCTATTCCATTATTCCCTTCTAAAAAATATCCTCCTAGGCAAGATGGTTAGTCCCCTCGGTATTCCGCTCCTAAAAAAATATCCTCCAAGCCAATATGGTAGTCTCCTTCATAATTTCCTTAAAAAAAAACACCCTCCGAGCCAAGCATGGTTTAGTCTCCTCCATAGTTCCCTTCTAAGAAAAATATCCCCCTAGCCAAGATGGTTAGTCTCCTCCATAATTCCTTTCTAAAAAATATCCCCTAACCAAGATGGTTAATCTTCTCCATAATAAAAGTATCCTCATTACCAATAATTATGGTCGTCTTCTCAGTAATTCGCTTAAAACAAGTCTGAGTCTTGCGCGTAACTTTGTACACACCTGTCCCAAGTTCTTTCCACTGAATATCCCTATTGCCGAGTATGCTATATATGTCTATATCTTTTATAAATAGTCGTCATGCTCATTCAAAGGCATATTCATAGAAGGTGGAAATCTCCTTGCTGCCACGGTGTCAGATTTAACGTTTGGTATACCGTGAGGTATATCTAGGTTGTGTTAACTTCAGGTTTACTCCGATCTGAACGATAACCAAGTTAACGATCATTAAATACAATTGACTGTTTTTTTTTTCTTTTTCTGAAGGCTGATACAAGGACAAGATTTTGCCCAAGATGGAGTTCTGTGCTGTTGGTTGGGTAAGATCAAGACCAACACAATCATCAAGGAGCTCACAAACACTGGATGCTGGATGAGGAAGCAGCCTGGAGACCACGGAGAAGTTTCCTTGGAAGATCAGCAAGGAAGAAGTCACCATGCTCAAAGAGAAGGTAGAATCTCCTCCTAGGGATCAAGCATTCCCCCCCCCCCCCCTCCACCAGTCAAAACTATTAACTTTATATTTATTTTTGTGTAAGTTGGTCAGTAGTCGGCAGAATGATTCGCATGTTAATTAATGCATGCAAATTAAAGTAGATAAAAAGTAAATTTTAATGACTATCATCCCACCCTATATTTTTAGGCTGTTGAAATGTCAACCCCCCAAAACAGATTTTACCTACCCTACCACACAGTTGTTTTTTGTATGTAGTAGAAAAACCACACTTTTGACACTTTTGGTTCTTGGTTGGCCTGATTTTTTTATTATATGTTTCAGTGTCCAATTCATTTCATGGAGCCTTTCAGAGATCTCTCAGGTTATTCTGGATGGCTGCATGTCTAAAGAAACACATGCTTTATATAATGCTCTGTATAATTTTTGTTTGTGAACCCCCCCCCCCCCCCCCCACCAACCTCCGCCCCCACCTCCCACCACCCCCAGGCTTGATCCTACTCATCGATCACCTCATCTCCATGAAATCCACCTGGGAGAAATGCAAGCTGCGCGTCTTTGCCACCACGGGCAAGAAAGAGCAAATGGACAGGGAAAAGATGAACATGGCCTACATGCTCAGCAAGTTCCGCATCAACTGCTCGGACGTGGAGGTCATCCCGGACCTGAACAAGAAGCCCAAGGAGTAGAGCCTGAGACGGTTCAAGGAGCTGTCCAAACCCTGGATGCTGGATGAGGAAGCAGGCGAGACCACGGAGAAGTTTCCTTGGAAGATCAGCAAGGAGGAAGTCTTTACGCTCAACGAGAAGGTAGAATCTCCTCCTTGCGCTCAAGCACCCCCCCCCCCCCCTCCACAGAGAAAACTATCATCAACGAGGGCCATTTGGGGCGCCATCGTGGCTTATAAAATGCTGGTTCCAAATACACGATAACCAGCATGAGTGAACCAGTGAAGTGTCCCTCATTCCGGCTTCTGCTTGTTTGACTATAAAGCGCCCTCTTTTGTCCATGCATGGAGACAATACACTTAGAGCTCTTCCCAGTACCCCACTTTATACGGAAGATGGATAGTGCCACTCAATGAGTGTGAATATATTTTTTTTGGTGCGTGTGAAAATATTTTTTTTTTGTACAGCGGCCCGCAACTTATTATGTGGCGGCCACCAGATAATAAGTGGCAGCCGCCACATAAGTCGCCATAATAAGTGGCGGCCGCTGTACAAAAACAAATATTTTCACACTTTTTTATGTGGCGTTCTGCCACTTATTATCTGGTCGGCGCGCCACATAAAAAAGTGTGAATATATTTTTTTTTGTTCGTGTGTAAATATTTTTTTTGCACAGCGGCTGCCACTTAATATGACGACTTATGTAGCGGCCGCCAATTATTATTTCGCGGCCGCCACATAATAGTGGCGGCCGCTGTACAAACAAAATATTCCCACACGCACCAAAGAAATATATTCACACTCATTGAGTGGCACTATCTGTCTTCCGTAACTTAACGCGTAGTACCTAGTTTTTGTGATTTCAACATACAGGGTGAGCAGAATATTTCGATGAGTATTTTGAGTACCGAAATGTGTACTCACAGACTTTGCGGAATGAATTTTGATGAACAGTTTGAGTAAAATGCAAGCAGGTCTTTAAAGAATTAAGTCAAAGTTGCAAAATGTATAACAAGATCATTAAAACCAGATTTGTTGAGGTTTCTCGCTTTTTATCAGCACTAACGTTGGTCTTTTCCAAGACCTGGACACGATTTATTTAGAGCAAATGCATTCAAATTTTCCTTCCTGATTGGTTTCCGTCTAGATTGGTGGGTTGGGTAAGATCAAGACCAACACAATCACCAAGGAGCTCTCCAAACCCTGGATGCTGGATGAGGAAGCAGCCTGGAGACCACGGAGAAGTTTCCTTGGAAGATCAGCAAGGAAGAAGTCACCACGCTCAAAGAGAAGGTAGAATCTCCTCCTTGCGCTCAAGCACGCCCCCCCCCCCCCCTTCTATAGTGAAAACTATAAACTTTATTTTTATTTTTTGTGTAGTTGGTCAGAAGTGCAGAATGATTCACATGTTAACTAATGCATGCAAAATAGAGACAAAAAGTAAATTTTAATGACTAATCATCCCACCTTATTTTTCAGGCTATAGAAATGTCAAACCCCCCCCCCCCAAACCAATTTTTACCTACCCTACCACACAGTTTTTCTTATATGTAGACCAAAAAAAATATTTGGTCTCTGGTCAGACCAAAGTTCCGGAATTGCGCGGGGGACGTGGCTTTTTTTTTTCAAGCTTGGATTGTACAGATAAGCCAAGTTCGGGCAAGGACCATTAGTCGACTAGTGGTTGATTTGTGACGTACCTTACGCCTGCGCACTGATAGCAACGTGCGAACGTCTCTAGTCAAATGCTGGTCAAAATGTCATCGCAAAACTTTCGGATCCTGGCTCTCTGCTAGCATTATGAATACGCACGGCTATTGGTTACCAGCGAAGCAACCAACCCCAGTAAGCTGGTTTCAAATAGTCGACTACATAGTCAACCATCGTCGACTAGACAGAGTTCGGGCAAACGTTAGTTAAAGGGAATATACATCATTTGCTTTTGCTGTAATTTTCAGAAATGGATGGAATTGGGGGGTTGGAAATATATAGCAAATATAGTTACACTGACTTTTTTGAGGTTTTGGGTTCGAAAATGCTATAAAAACAAGAAAAACAATCATTTTCCTGTAGTCTGGTTCCCTGACTCCATTTAAGAAGAAACAGAGCAGTTTACATATATTGGGGAATTGTAAGGTCAGGGAACCAGTCTAGCTGGCTTGTACCCGTTCATAGGTGTGTAATCGATTGCAAACAAGTGCGATGGTCAACTGGGGCCAGTATTTGGAAAAAAGCCAGTTTTTTCCAACGCTGATCGCCGATCAGCATTGGAAATTGGTACAAAAAATACCACTTTTCTTGAAAATGACAGTATACCAGGTGCCATGATTTTACAGGATGCTTTACACTGTTATTCACTAACAGTCCAGCAAGGTATTTCAAAATGATTTGGTAGTTTTATTTTTTGATGTTTGCAAATGTTGTATTTTCCCTTTAACCATTGGTCAACTATAGTCCTTGCGCGAACTTGGCCCAAGGTGGGGTACTATTTTGCTTTTTTGGTGTCCTCATGTACATTGGTGTCCTCCATAATTTGCCTTGGTGCTCTCGATGGTGCTCTCTAGCAATTTCCAATTCCTTGGTGCTCTTTGTTAAAAACAAATTGAGGAGATGCGGCAATAGAGGGCGCTGTTGGAAAAAAAGATTGACGCGCATATGATTAAAATTGACGCGCCGCGCCGACCAGAGACCGACTTTTTTTTTTTGGCCTAATAAAAACACCACACTTTTTGTTCTTGGTTGGCTTTATTATTTTGTTTCAGTGTCCTATTCATTTCAGGGAGCCTTTCAGAGATCTCTCAGGTTATTCTGGATGGCTGCATGTCTAAGGAAACACTTGCTTTATGTCAAAGGGAAATAATGCTCTGTATCATTTTTGTTTGTGAACCCCCCCCCCAACCTCCGCCCCCACCCCTCCCCCACCCCCAGGCTTGACCCTACTCA
Organism: Patiria miniata; assembly: GCF_015706575.1. NCBI lineage: Eukaryota > Metazoa > Echinodermata > Asteroidea > Valvatida > Asterinidae > Patiria > Patiria miniata. Next base: position 15,396,329 of record NW_024037048.1, on the reverse strand, counting down.
TCCCTCACCTCATCTCCATGAAATCCAACTGGGAGAAATGCAAGCTGCGCGTCTTTGCCACCACGGGCAAGAAGGAGCAAATGGACAGGGAGAAGATGAACATGGCCAACATGCTCAGCAAGTTCCGCATCAACTGCTCGGCACGTGGAGGTCATCCCGGACCTGAACACTAAGCCCAAGAAGTAAGAGCCTGAGACGGTTCAAGGAGCTGTCCAAACCCTGGATGCTGGATGAGGAAGCAGGCGAGACCACGGAGAAGTTTCCTTGGAAGATCAGCAGGAGGAAGTCACTACGCTCAACGAGAAGGTAGAATCTCCTCCTTGCGCTCAAAGCACCCCCCCCCCCCCCCCCCCCCCACAGAGAAAACTATAAACGAGGGCCATTTGGGCGCCATCGTGGCTTATAAATGCTGGTACCACAATACACGATAACCAGCATGAGTGAACCAGTGAAGTGTCCCTCATTCCGGCCTCTGCTTGTTTGATAAAGCGCCCTCTTTTGTCCATGCATGGAGACAATACACTTAAAGCTTTACCAGTATCCACTTTAACGCTTAGTCCCTGGTTTGTGTGTTTTTAAGTCCAGTCTTGCAACATCTGTTAATTGTGTCCAACCTTTGACATTCTGGTGGGTGATTTTTCAAATATTAGTATTGATCACTTTCAGTGCAAATTGAACAACCCTTTAGTAGTTCATTTTATTTGCCAAGTGGAACTCGACATATTAAACATCAATATTCCAGTCCATTTTAACCTAAAATCTTTGTTCTTCATAATTCCCTATTAAAAAAATATCCTCCTAGCCAAGATAGTTAGTCTCTCTCCATAAATTCCCTCTAAAAATGTCATTTTAGCCAAGATGGTTAGTCTTCTCCATAAATCCCTTCTAAAACAAATATCCTCCTAACCATGATGGTTCCTCTCCTCCATAATTCCCTTCTAAAAAATATTCTCCTAGCCAAGATGGTTAGTCTCCTCTGTAATTCCCTTCTAAAAAAAATATCCTCCTAGCCACGATGGTTTAGTCTATTCCATTATTCCCTTTTAAAAAATATCCTCCTAAGCAAGATGGTTAGTCCCCTCGGTAATTCCCTCCTAAAAAAATATCCTCCAAGCCAATATGGTTAGTTTCCTCCATAATTTCCTTCAAAAAAAAGCACCCTCCGAGCCAAGCATGGTTTAGTCTCCTCCATAGTTCCCTTCTAAGAAAAATATCCCCCTAGCCAAGATGGTTAGTATCCTCCATAATTCCCTTCTAAAAAATATCCCCCTAACCAAGATGGTTAATCTACTCCACTCCATAATAAAAGTATCCTCATTACCAATAATTATGGTCGTCTTCTCAGTAATTCGCTTAAAAACAAAGTCTGAGTCTTGCGCGTAACTTTGTACACACCTGTCCCAAGTTCTTTCCACTGACTATCCCTATTGCCGAGTATGATATATGTTTATATCTTTTATAAACAGTCGTCATGCTCATTCAAAGGCATATTCATAGAAGGTGTGAAATCTCCTTGCTGCCACGGTGTCAGATTTAACGTTTGGTATACCGTGAGGTATATCTAGGTTGTGTTAACTTCAGGTTTACTCTCGCGATCTTAACGATAACCAAGTTAACGATCATTAAATAACAATTGACTGTTTTTTTTCTTTTTCTGAAGGCTGGTACAAGGACAAGATTTTGCCCAAGATGGAGTTCTGTGCTGTTGGTTGGGTAAGATCAAGACCAACACAATCATCAAGGAGCTGTCCAAACCCTGGATGCTGGATGAGGAAGCAGCCTGGAGACCACGGAGAAGTTTCCTTGGAAGATCAGCAAGGAAGAAGTCACCATGCTCAAAGAGAAGGTAGAATCTCCTCCTTGGGATCAAGCACCCCCCCCCCCCCCCCACAGTGAAAACTATAAACTTTATATTTATTTTTGTGTAAGTTGGTCAGTAGTTGGCAGAATGATTCACATGTTAATTAATGCATGCAAATTAAAGTAGAGAAAAAAAGTAAATTTTAATGACTATCATCCCACCCTATATTTTTAGGCTATTGAAATGTCAAACCCCCAAAACAGATTTTACCTACCCTACCACACAGTTGTTTTTTGTATGTAGTAGAAAACACCACACTTTTGGTTCTTGGTTGGCCTGATTGTTTTTATTATATGTTTCAGTGTCCAAATCATTTCATAAAGCCTTTCAGAGATCTCTCAGGTTATTCTGGATGGCTGCATGTCTAAGGAAACACATGCTTTATATAATGCTCTGTATAATTTTTGTTTGTGAACCCCCCTCCCCCCAACCTCCGCCCCCACCTCCCACCACCCCCAGGCTTGACCCTACTCATCCCTCACCTCATCTCCATGAAATCCAACTGGGAGAAATGCAAGCTGCGCGTCTTTGCCACCACGAGCAAGAAGGAGCAAATGGACAGGGAGAAGATGAACATGGCCAACATGCTCAGCAAGTTTCCGCATCAACTGCTCAGACGTGGAGGTCATCCCGGACCTGAACAAGAAGCCCAAGGACTGAGAGCCTAGAGACGGTTCAAGGAGCTGTCCAAACCCTGGATGCTGGATGAGGAAGCAGGGGAGACCATGGAGAAATTTCCTGGAAGATCAGCAAGGAAGTAGTCACTACGCTCAACGAGAAGGTAGAATCTCCTTCTTGCGCTCAGCACCCCCCCCCCCCCCCCCCCGCCCCCTCCACAGAGAAAACTATAAATGAGGGCCTTTTGGGCGCAATCGTGGCTTATAAATGCTGGTACCCAAATGAACGATAACCAGCATGAGTGAACCAGTGAAGTGTCCCTCATTCCGGCTTCTGCTTGTTTTGACTATAAAGCGCCCTCTTTTGTCCATGCATGGAGGCAATACACTTAAGCTTTTCTTTCCAGTATCCACTTTACGCTTAGTCCCTGGTTTGTGTGATTTTAAGTCCAGTCTTGCAACATCTATTAATTGGGTCCAACCTTTGACATTCTGGTGGGTGATTTTCAATAATGAGATTGATCACTTTCAATCCATTTTTTGTACAACTCTCAGTTCATTTGATTTGGCCAAGTGCATGGAACTCCACTTTATTAAACATCAATAAATCACTCCATTTTTTTTCGCCTGAAATCTTTCTTTTTTCTTTCAGACCAACAGACAGATGCGGATCCGTGAATTTGCTTCTCCAACATTCCCAGGAGGCTCAGCTCATTGTCATGTAGTACACAAAGCCACTACTAACTCAATAGACTCAATTTCATGGTTTTAGCACACAATTTCTGTGCTGATGATCTAGCACACTAGCACAGAAATCCTGCGCTATCCCTGTAAGCACAGAAGTTATCCCCTGTAACTGATTGTTACACTTTTGCAAAAGCCGCAATTTCGAAGTGTCATGCAAAATGTCTGTTGTAGTGTTGGCGATTCCCATGAAAATAATGAGTGGCTAATCTAAGGTCACTTACTTCACAATTACGCAAACCTACTCTCTATAGCAGAAACTAGCGTGAAATCCTAAACAGGGGTGGATCTAACTTTGGTTGGGGGGGTGCGATGTCAAGTTGGGGGGGGGGAGATCTGGAAAATGTTTAGATTATTTGCGCCGGGGGGGGGGGGG
>NW_024037048.1:15340045-15392231 GCF_015706575.1 Patiria miniata | reverse complement strand
GCGAAAAGTAGCCATCTTGAAAAACGATCCCTCCACAACATGGCAAAATAGCGCCACTTTCGAGAGCCCAAAGCATCCAAAATGCTCAGAATTGGAAGCCCCAAGTCCGGGCCAGAGTTCACTACCATATCTCTTCAATTCCCCAATTTTACGGCGCTCAGAACTCTCTAATATAGAATATTTTTGAGGGTATAACTTTTATTCATGAGCTTGGCGGATCGATTTACCCGGTGTGTACCCTATAATAGCAGGCAACTTTTAAATTTTTAACACAAAATCACATTCAGGACAAGCAGAATATCTCCAAAGTCAATATTTTGAAAAAAAATGAAAGAAAAATATTATCCGAGGTCGATATTAAGCCCGAAAATAGTGATTGTTTTGCCCCTGCTAAGCTGTAGAGCGCCCCCAGCGACAATAAATTGAGTTCCAGCTACTTTTAAGCTCAAAATGCCCCCCCCCCCCTTTTCAACTATCAATTGTTGTAATCGGTGTATAGCCTACTGCTCCCTTATGATTTGGAAGCATCTGTTACGGGAAAAAACCTTGTTGATAGCTTTAAAACACTTTTCCCCCTCCCCGTAGGTTCCGCCCACTGAAAAGACCACTGCCGCGGCACAGCGCATGCGCGAAACGGCCATCTTTGTGATTCTTTATATATAGGGTGCATACCTGCAAATAAACTCCCATAGACACTAGTGCTAAATGCCCGTACTTCAAAATTCTTTTAAAAATACTCAAAACTCTCACAGGTATTCAAGCTGCACAGAAAAATGATGATCAATGTGTCATCTTTCATTTTCTTTTCAATTTATGGTGGGTTGACCATTGACTTTTCGAGATATTTTCACGCAAAGAAGATGACCCCTATTTTCCCCAAAGCGGAAAAGTAGCCATCTTGAAAAACGATCCCTCCACAACATGGCAAAATAGCGCCACTTTCGAGCCCAATAGCATCCAAAATGCTCAGAATTGGAAGCCCCAAGTCCGGGCCAGAGGTTCACTACCATATCTCTTCAATTCCCCAATTTTACGGCGCTCAGAACTCTCTAATATAGAATATTTTGAGGGTATAACTTTTATTCATGAGCTTGGCGGATCGATTTACCGGTGTGTACCCTATAATAGCAGGCAACTTTTAAATTTTAACACAAAATCACATTCAGGACAAGCAGAATATCTCCAAAGTCAATATTTTGAAAAAAAATGAAAGAAAAATATTATCCGAGGTCGATATTAAGCCCGAAAATAGTGATTGTTTTGCCCCTGCTAAGCTGTAGAGCGCCCCCAGCGACAATAAATTGAGTTCCAGCTACTTTTAAGCTCAAAATGCCCCCCCCCCCCTTTTCAACTATCAATTGTTGTAATCGGGTGATAGCCTACTGCTCCCTTATGATTTGGAAGCATCTGTTACGGGAAAAAACACTTGTTGATAGCTTTAAAACACTTTTCCCCCTCCCCGTAGGTTCCGCCCACTGAAAAGACCACTGCCGCGGCACAGCGCATGCGCGAAACGGCCATCTTTGTGATTCTTTATATAGGGTGCATACCTGCAAATAAACTCCCATAGACACTAGTGCTAAATGCCCGTACTTCAAAATTCTTTTAAAAATACTCAAAACTCTCACAGGTATTCAAGCTGCACAGAAAAATGATGATCAATGTGTCATCTTTCATTTTCTTTTCAATTTATGGTGGGTTGACCATTGACTTTTTCGAGATATTTTCACGCAAAGAAGATGACCCCTATTTTCCCCAAAGCGGAAAAGTAGCCATCTTGAAAAACGATCCCTCCACAACATGGCAAAATAGCGCCACTTTCGAGCCCAATAGCATCCAAAATGCTCAGAATTGGAAGCCCCAAGTCCGGGCCAGAGGTTCACTACCATATCTCTTCAATTCCCCAATTTTACGGCGCTCAGAACTCTCTAATATAGAATATTTTGAGGGTATAACTTTTATTCATGAGCTTGGCGGATCGATTTACCGGTGTGTACCCTATAATAGCAGGCAACTTTTAAATTTTTAACACAAATCACATTCAGGACAAGCAGAATATCTCCAAAGTCAATATTTTGAAAAAAAAATGAAAGAAAAATATTATCCGAGGTCGATATTAAGCCCGAAAATAGTGATTGTTTTGCCCCTGCTAAGCTGTAGAGCGCCCCCAGCGACAATAAATTGAGTTCCAGCTACTTTTAAGCTCAAAATGCCCCCCCCCCTTTTCAACTATCAATTGTTGTAATCGGGTGATAGCCTACTGCTCCCTTATGATTTGGAAGCATCTGTTACGGGAAAAAAACCTTGTTGATAGCTTTAAAACACTTTTCCCCCTCCCCGTAGGTTCCGCCCACTGAAAAGACCACTGCCGCGGCACAGCGCATGCGCGAAACGGCCATCTTTGTGATTCTTTATATATAGGTGCATACCTGCAAATAAACTCCCATAGACACTAGTGCTAAATGCCCGTACTTCAAATTCTTTTAAAAATACTCAAAACTCTCACAGGTATTCAAGCTGCACAGAAAAATGATGATCAATGTGTCATCTTTCATTTTCTTTTCAATTTATGGTGGGTTGACCATTGACTTTTCGAGATATTTTCACGCAAAGAAGATGACCCCTATTTTCCCCAAAGCGGAAAAGTAGCCATCTTGAAAAACGATCCCTCCACAACATGGCAAAATAGCGCCACTTTCGAGCCCAATAGCATCCAAAATGCTCAGAATTGGAAGCCCCAAGTCCGGGCCAGAGGTTCACTACCATATCTCTTCAATTCCCCAATTTTACGGCGCTCAGAACTCTCTAATATAGAATATTTTGAGGGTATAACTTTTATTCATGAGCTTGGCGGATCGATTTACCGGTGTGTACCCTATAATAGCAGGCAACTTTTAAATTTTAACACAAAATCACATTCAGGACAAGCAGAATATCTCCAAAGTCAATATTTTGAAAAAAAAAATGAAAGAAAAATATTATCCGAGGTCGATATTAAGCCCGAAAATAGTGATTGTTTTGCCCCTGCTAAGCTGTAGAGCGCCCCCAGCGACAATAAATTGAGTTCCAGCTACTTTTAAGCTCAAAATGCCCCCCCCCCCCCTTTTCAACTATCAATTGTTGTAATCGGGTGATAGCCTACTGCTCCCTTATGATTTGGAAGCATCTGTTACGGGAAAAAACCTTGTTGATAGCTTTAAAACACTTTTCCCCCTCCCCGTAGGTTCCGCCCACTGAAAAGACACTGCCGCGGCACAGCGCATGCGCGAAACGGCCATCTTTGTGATTCTTTATATATAGGGTGCATACCTGCAAATAAACTCCCATAGACACTAGTGCTAAATGCCCGTACTTCAAAATTCTTTTAAAAATACTCAAAACTCTCACAGGTATTCAAGCTGCACAGAAAAATGATGATCAATGTGTCATCTTTCATTTTCTTTTCAATTTATGGTGGGTTGACCATTGACTTTTCGAGATATTTTCACGCAAAGAAGATGACCCCTATTTTCCCCAAAGCGGAAAAGTAGCCATCTTGAAAAACGATCCCTCCACAACATGGCAAAATAGCGCCACTTTCGAGCCCAATAGCATCCAAAATGCTCAGAATTGGAAGCCCCAAGTCCGGGCCAGAGGTTCACTACCATATCTCTTCAATTCCCCAATTTTACGGCGCTCAGAACTCTCTAATATAGAATATTTTGAGGGTATAACTTTTATTCATGAGCTTGGCGGATCGATTTACCGGTGTGTACCCTATAATAGCAGGCAACTTTTAAATTTTAACACAAAATCACATTCAGGACAAGCAGAATATCTCCAAAGTCAATATTTTGAAAAAAAAATGAAAGAAAAATATTATCCGAGGTCGATATTAAGCCCGAAAATAGTGATTGTTTTGCCCCTGCTAAGCTGTAGAGCGCCCCCAGCGACAATAAATTGAGTTCCAGCTACTTTTAAGCTCAAAATGCCCCCCCCCCCCTTTTCAACTATCAATTGTTGTAATCGGGTGATAGCCTACTGCTCCCTTATGATTTGGAAGCATCTGTTACGGAAAAAACCTTGTTGATAGCTTTAAAACACTTTTCCCCCTCCCCGTAGGTTCCGCCCACTGAAAAGACCACTGCCGCGGCACAGCGCATGCGCGAAACGGCCATCTTTGTGATTCTTTATATATAGGGTGCATACCTGCAAATAAACTCCCATAGACACTAGTGCTAAATGCCCGTACTTCAAAATTCTTTTAAAAATACTCAAAACTCTCACAGGTATTCAAGCTGCACAGAAAAATGATGATCAATGTGTCATCTTTCATTTTCTTTTCAATTTATGGTGGGTTGACCATTGACTTTTCGAGATATTTTCACGCAAAGAAGATGACCCCTATTTTCCCCAAAGCGGAAAAGTAGCCATCTTGAAAAACGATCCCTCCACAACATGGCAAAATAGCGCCACTTTCGAGCCCAATAGCATCCAAAATGCTCAGAATTGGAAGCCCCAAGTCCGGGCCAGAGGTTCACTACCATATCTCTTCAATTCCCCAATTTTACGGCGCTCAGAACTCTCTAATAAGAATATTTTTGAGGGTATAACTTTTATTCATGAGCTTGGCGGATCGATTTACCGGTGTGTACCCTATAATAGCAGGCAACTTTTAAATTTTAACACAAAATCACATTCAGGACAAGCAGAATATCTCCAAAGTCAATATTTTGAAAAAAAAATGAAAGAAAAATATTATCCGAGGTCGATATTAAGCCCGAAAATAGTGATTGTTTTGCCCCTGCTAAGCTGTAGAGCGCCCCCAGCGACAATAAATTGAGTTCCAGCTACTTTTAAGCTCAAAATGCCCCCCCCCCCCTTTTCAACTATCAATTGTTGTAATCGGGTGATAGCCTACTGCTCCCTTATGATTTGGAAGCATCTGTTACGGGAAAAAACCTTGTTGATAGCTTTAAAACACTTTTCCCCCTCCCCGTAGGTTCCGCCCACTGAAAAGACCACTGCCGCGGCACAGCGCATGCGCGAAACGGCCATCTTTGTGATTCTTTATATATAGGGTGCATACCTGCAAATAAACTCCCATAGACACTAGTGCTAAATGCCCGTACTTCAAAATTCTTTTAAAATACTCAAAACTCTCACAGGTATTCAAGCTGCACAGAAAAAATGATGATCAATGTGTCATCTTTCATTTTCTTTTCAATTTATGGTGGGGTTGACCATTGACTTTTCGAGATATTTTCACGCAAAGAAGATGACCCCTATTTTCCCCAAAGCGGAAAAGTAGCCATCTTGAAAAACGATCCCTCCACAACATGGCAAAATAGCGCCACTTTCGAGCCCAATAGCATCCAAAATGCTCAGAATTGGAAGCCCCAAGTCCGGGCCAGAGGTTCACTACCATATCTCTTCAATTCCCCAATTTTACGGCGCTCAGAACTCTCTAATATAGAATATTTTGAGGGTATAACTTTTATTCATGAGCTTGGCGGATCGATTTACCGGTGTGTACCCTATAATAGCAGGCAACTTTTAAATTTTAACACAAAATCACATTCAGGACAAGCAGAATATCTCCAAAGTCAATATTTTGAAAAAAAATGAAAGAAAAATATTATCCGAGGTCGATATTAAGCCCGAAAATAGTGATTGTTTTGCCCCTGCTAAGCTGTAGAGCGCCCCCAGCGACAATAAATTGAGTTCCAGCTACTTTTAAGCTCAAAATGCCCCCCCCCCCCCTTTTCAACTATCAATTGTTGTAATCGGGTGATAGCCTACTGCTCCCTTATGATTTGGAAGCATCTGTTACGGGAAAAAAACCTTGTTGATAGCTTTAAAACACTTTTCCCCCTCCCCGTAGGTTCCGCCCACTGAAAAGACCACTGCCGCGGCACAGCGCATGCGCGAAACGGCCATCTTTGTGATTCTTTATATATAGGGTGCATACCTGCAAATAAACTCCCATAGACACTAGTGCTAAATGCCCGTACTTCAAAATTCTTTTAAAAATACTCAAAACTCTCACAGGTATTCAAGCTGCACACAAAAATGATGATCAATGTGTCATCTTTCATTTTCTTTTCAATTTATGGTGGGTTGACCATTGACTTTTCGAGATATTTTCACGCAAAGAAGATGACCCCTATTTTCCCCAAAGCGGAAAAGTAGCCATCTTGAAAAACGATCCCTCCACAACATGGCAAAATAGCGCCACTTTCGAGCCCATAGCATCCAAAATGCTCAGAATTGGAAGCCCCAAGTCCGGGCCAGAGGTTCACTACCATATCTCTTCAATTCCCCAATTTTACGGCGCTCAGAACTCTCTAATATAGAATATTTTGAGGGTATAACTTTTATTCATGAGCTTGGCGGATCGATTTACCGGTGTGTACCCTATAATAGCAGGCAACTTTTAAATTTTAACACAAAATCACATTCAGGACAAGCAGAATATCTCCAAAGTCAATATTTTGAAAAAAAAATGAAAGAAAAATATTATCCGAGGTCGATATTAAGCCCGAAAATAGTGATTGTTTTGCCCCTGCTAAGCTGTAGAGCGCCCCCAGCGACAATAAATTGAGTTCCAGCTACTTTTAAGCTCAAAATGCCCCCCCCCCCCCTTTTCAACTATCAATTGTTGTAATCGGGTGATAGCCTACTACTGCTCCCTTATGATTTGGAAGCATCTGTTACGGGAAAAAAACCTTGTTGATAGCTTTAAAACACTTTTCCCCCTCCCCGTAGGTTCCGCCCACTGAAAAGACCACTGCCGCGGCACAGCGCATGCGCGAAACGGCCATCTTTGTGATTCTTTATATATAGGGTGCATACCTGCAAATAAACTCCCATAGACACTAGTGCTAAATGCCCGTACTTCAAAATTCTTTTAAAAATACTCAAAACTCTCACAGGTATTCAAGCTGCACAGAAAAATGATGATCAATGTGTCATCTTTCATTTTCTTTTCAATTTATGGTGGGTTGACCATTGACTTTTCGAGATATTTTCACGCAAAGAAGATGACCCCTATTTTCCCCAAAGCGGAAAAGTAGCCATCTTGAAAAACGATCCCTCCACAACATGGCAAAATAGCGCCACTTTCGAGCCCAATAGCATCCAAAATGCTCAGAATTGGAAGCCCCAAGTCCGGGCCAGAGGTTCACTACCATATCTCTTCAATTCCCCAATTTTACGGCGCTCAGAACTCTCTAATATAGAATATTTTGAGGGTATAACTTTTATTCATGAGCTTGGCGGATCGATTTACCGGTGTGTACCCTATAATAGCAGGCAACTTTTAAATTTTAACACAAAATCACATTCAGGACAAGCAGAATATCTCCAAAGTCAATATTTTGAAAAAAAAATGAAAGAAAAATATTATCCGAGGTCGATATTAAGCCCGAAAATAGTGATTGTTTTGCCCCTGCTAAGCTGTAGAGCGCCCCCAGCGACAATAAATTGAGTTCCAGCTACTTTTAAGCTCAAAATGCCCCCCCCCCCCTTTTCAACTATCAATTGTTGTAATCGGGTGATAGCCTACTGCTCCCTTATGATTTGGAAGCATCTGTTACGGGAAAAAAACCTTGTTGATAGCTTTAAAACACTTTTCCCCCCCTCCCCGTAGGTTCCGCCCACTGAAAAGACCACTGCCGCGGCACAGCGCATGCGCGAAACGGCCATCTTTGTGATTCTTTATATATAGGGTGCATACCTGCAAATAAACTCCCATAGACACTAGTGCTAAATGCCCGTACTTCAAAATTCTTTTAAAAATACTCAAAACTCTCACAGGTATTCAAGCTGCACAGAAAAATGATGATCAATGTGTCATCTTTCATTTTCTTTTCAATTTATGGTGGGTTGACCATTGACTTTTCGAGATATTTTCACGCAAAGAAGATGACCCCTATTTTCCCCAAAGCGGAAAAGTAGCCATCTTGAAAAACGATCCCTCCACAACATGGCAAAATAGCGCCACTTTCGAGCCCAATAGCATCCAAAATGCTCAGAATTGGAAGCCCCAAGTCCGGGCCAGAGGTTCACTACCATATCTCTTCAATTCCCCAATTTTACGGCGCTCAGAACTCTCTAATATAGAATATTTTGAGGGTATAACTTTTATTCATGAGCTTGGCGGATCGATTTACCGGTGTGTACCCTATAATAGCAGGCAACTTTTAAATTTTAACACAAAATCACATTCAGGACAAGCAGAATATCTCCAAAGTCAATATTTTGAAAAAAAAATGAAAGAAAAATATTATCCGAGGTCGATATTAAGCCCGAAAATAGTGATTGTTTTGCCCCTGCTAAGCTGTAGAGCGCCCCCAGCGACAATAAATTGAGTTCCAGCTACTTTTAAGCTCAAAATGCCCCCCCCCCCCCTTTTCAACTATCAATTGTTGTAATCGGGTGATAGCCTACTGCTCCCTTATGATTTGGAAGCATCTGTTACGGGAAAAAAACCTTGTTGATAGCTTTAAAACACTTTTCCCCCTCCCCGTAGGTTCCGCCCACTGAAAAGACCACTGCCGCGGCACAGCGCATGCGCGAAACGGCCATCTTTGTGATTCTTTATATATAGGGTGCATACCTGCAAATAAACTCCCATAGACACTAGTGCTAAATGCCCGTACTTCAAAATTCTTTTAAAAATACTCAAAACTCTCACAGGTATTCAAGCTGCACAGAAAAATGATGATCAATGTGTCATCTTTCATTTTCTTTTCAATTTATGGTGGGTTGACCATTGACTTTTCGAGATATTTTCACGCAAAGAAGATGACCCCTATTTTCCCCAAAGCGGAAAAGTAGCCATCTTGAAAAACGATCCCTCCACAACATGGCAAAATAGCGCCACTTTCGAGCCCAATAGCATCCAAAATGCTCAAATTGGAAGCAAGCCCCAAGTCCGGGCCAGAGGTTCACTACCATATCTCTTCAATTCCCCAATTTTACGGCGCTCAGAACTCTCTAATATAGAATATTTTGAGGGTATAACTTTTATTCATGAGCTTGGCGGATCGATTTACCGGTGTGTACCCTATAATAGCAGGCAACTTTTAAATTTTAACACAAAATCACATTCAGGACAAGCAGAATAATCTCCAAAGTCAATATTTTGAAAAAAAAATGAAAGAAAATATTATCCGAGGTCGATATTAAGCCCGAAAATAGTGATTGTTTTGCCCCTGCTAAGCTGTAGAGCGCCCCCAGCGACAATAAATTGAGTTCCAGCTACTTTTAAGCTCAAAATGCCCCCCCCCCCCTTTTCAACTATCAATTGTTGTAATCGGGTGATAGCCTACTGTGCTCCCTTATGATTTGGAAGCATCTGTTACGGGAAAAAAACCTTGTTGATAGCTTTAAAACACTTTTCCCCCTCCCCGTAGGTTCCGCCCACTGAAAAGACCACTGCCGCGGCACAGCGCATGCGCGAAACGGCCATCTTTGTGATTCTTTATATATAGGGTGCATACCTGCAAATAAACTCCCATAGACACTAGTGCTAAATGCCCGTACTTCAAAATTCTTTTAAAAATACTCAAAACTCTCACAGGTATTCAAGCTGCACAGAAAAATGATGATCAATGTGTCATCTTTCATTTTCTTTTCAATTTATGGTGGGTTGACCATTGACTTTTCGAGATATTTTCACGCAAAGAAGATGACCCCTATTTTCCCCAAAGCGGAAAAGTAGCCATCTTGAAAAACGATCCCTCCACAACATGGCAAAATAGCGCCACTTTCGAGCCCAATAGCATCCAAAATGCTCAGAATTGGAAGCCCCAAGTCCGGGCCAGAGGTTCACTACCATATCTCTTCAATTCCCCAATTTTACGGCGCTCAGAACTCTCTAATATAGAATATTTTGAGGGTATAACTTTTATTCATGAGCTTGGCGGATCGATTTACCGGTGTGTACCCTATAATAGCAGGCAACTTTTAAATTTTAACACAAAATCACATTCAGGACAAGCAGAATATCTCCAAAGTCAATATTTTGAAAAAAAAATGAAAGAAAAATATTATCCGAGGTCGATATTAAGCCCGAAAATAGTGATTGTTTTGCCCCTGCTAAGCTGTAGAGCGCCCCCAGCGACAATAAATTGAGTTCCAGCTACTTTTAAGCTCAAAATGCCCCCCCCCCCCTTTTCAACTATCAATTGTTGTAATCGGGTGATAGCCTACTGCTCCCTTATGATTTGGAAGCATCTGTTACGGGAAAAAAACCTTGTTGATAGCTTTAAAACACTTTTCCCCCTCCCCGTAGGTTCCGCCCACTGAAAAGACCACTGCCGCGGCACAGCGCATGCGCGAAACGGCCATCTTTGTGATTCTTTATATAGGGTGCATACCTGCAAATAAACTCCCATAGACACTAGTGCTAAATGCCCGTACTTCAAAATTCTTTTAAAAATACTCAAAACTCTCACAGGTATTCAAGCTGCACAGAAAAATGATGATCAATGTGTCATCTTTCATTTTCTTTTCAATTTATGGTGGGTTGACCATTGACTTTTCGAGATATTTTCACGCAAAGAAGATGACCCCTATTTTCCCCAAAGCGGAAAAGTAGCCATCTTGAAAAACGATCCCTCCACAACATGGCAAAATAGCGCCACTTTCGAGCCCAATAGCATCCAAAATGCTCAGAATTGGAAGCCCCAAGTCCGGGCCAGAGGTTCACTACCATATCTCTTCAATTCCCCAATTTTACGGCGCTCAGAACTCTCTAATATAGAATATTTTGAGGGTATAACTTTTATTCATGAGCTTGGCGGATCGATTTACCGGTGTGTACCCTATAATAGCAGGCAACTTTTAAATTTTAACACAAAATCACATTCAGGACAAGCAGAATATCTCCAAAGTCAATATTTTGAAAAAAAAATGAAAGAAAAATATTATCCGAGGTCGATATTAAGCCCGAAAATAGTGATTGTTTTGCCCCTGCTAAGCTGTAGAGCGCCCCCAGCGACAATAAATTGAGTTCCAGCTACTTTTAAGCTCAAAATGCCCCCCCCCCCCCTTTTTCAACTATCAATTGTTGTAATCGGGTGATAGCCTACTGCTCCCTTATGATTTGGAAGCATCTGTTACGGGAAAAAAACCTTGTTGATAGCTTTAAAACACTTTTCCCCCTCCCCGTAGGTTCCGCCCACTGAAAAGACCACTGCCGCGGCACAGCGCATGCGCGAAACGGCCATCTTTGTGATTCTTTATATATAGGTGCATACCTGCAAATAACTCCCATAGACACTAGTGCTAAATGCCCGTACTTCAAAATTCTTTTAAAAATACTCAAAACTCTCACAGGTATTCAAGCTGCACAGAAAAATGATGATCAAATGTGTCATCTTTCATTTTCTTTTCAATTTATGGTGGGTTGACCATTGACTTTCAGAGACCCATTTTCCGCAAAGAAGATGACCCCATCTTGAAAAACGTCCCTCCACAACATGGGCAAAATAGCGCCACTTTCGAGCCCAATAGCATCCAAAATGCTCAGAATTGGAAGCCCCAAGTCCGGCCAGAGGTTCACTACCATATATCTCTTCAATTCCCCAATTTTACGGCGCTCAGAACTCTCTAATATAGAAATTTTGAGGGTATAACTTTTATTCATGAGCTTGGCGGATCGATTTACCGGTGTGTACCCTATAATAGCAGGCAACTTTTAAATTTTAACACAAAATCACATTCAGGACAAGCAGAATATCTCCAAAGTCAATATTTTGAAAAAAAAAATGAAAGAATATTATCCGAGGTCGATATTAAGCCCGAAAATAGTGATTGTTTTGCCCCTGCTAAGCTGTAGAGCGCCCCCAGCGACAATAAATTGAGTTCCAGCTACTTTTAAGCTCAAAATGCCCCCCCCCCCCCTTTCAACTATCAATTGTTGTAATCGGGTGATAGCCTACTGCTCCCTTATGATTTGGAAGCATCTGTTACGAAAAAAAAACCTTGTTGATAGCTTTAAAACACTTTCCCCCTCCCCCGTAGGTTCCGCCCACTGAAAAGACCACTGCCGCGGCACAGCGCATGCGCGAAACGGCCATCTTTGTGATTCTTTATAGGGTGCATACCTGCAAATAAACTCCCATAGACACTAGTGCTAAATGCCCGTACTTCAAAATTCTTTTAAAAATACTCAAAACTCTCACAGGTATTCAAGCTGCACAGAAAATGATGATCAATGTGTCATCTTTCATTTTCTTTTCAATTTATGGTGGGTTGACCATTGACTTTTCGAGATATTTTCACGCAAAGAAGATGACCCCTATTTTCCCCAAAGCGGAAAAGTAGCCATCTTGAAAAACGATCCCTCCACAACATGGCAAAATAGCGCCACTTTCGAGCCCAATAGCATCCAAAATGCTCAGAATTGGAAGCCCCAAGTCCGGGCCAGAGGTTCACTACCATATCTCTTCAATTCCCCAATTTTACGGCGCTCAGAACTCTCTAATATAGAATATTTTGAGGGTATAACTTTTATTCATGAGCTTGGCGGATCGATTTACCGGTGTGTACCCTATAATAGCAGGCAACTTTTAAATTTTAACACAAAATCACATTCAGGACAAGCAGAATATCTCCAAAGTCAATATTTTGAAAAAAAAATGAAAGAAAAATATTATCCGAGGTCGATATTAAGCCCGAAAATAGTGATTGTTTTGCCCCTGCTAAGCTGTAGAGCGCCCCCAGCGACAATAAATTGAGTTCCAGCTACTTTTAAGCTCAAAATGCCCCCCCCCCCCCCTTTTCAACTATCAATTGTTGTAATCGGGTGATAGCCTACTGCTCCCTTATGATTTGGAAGCATCTGTTACGGGAAAAAAACCTTGTTGATAGCTTTAAAACACTTTTCCCCCTCCCCGTAGGTTCCGCCCACTGAAAAGACCACTGCCGCGGCACAGCGCATGCGCGAAACGGCCATCTTTGTGATTCTTTATATATAGGGTGCATACCTGCAAATAAACTCCCATAGACACTAGTGCTAAATGCCCGTACTTCAAAATTCTTTTAAAAATACTCAAAACTCTCACAGGTATTCAAGCTGCACAGAAAAATGATGATCAATGTGTCATCTTTCATTTTCTTTTCAATTTATGGTGGGTTGACCATTGACTTTTCGAGATATTTTCACGCAAAGAAGATGACCCCTATTTTCCCCAAAGCGGAAAAGTAGCCATCTTGAAAAACGATCCCTCCACAACATGGCAAAATAGCGCCACTTTCGAGCCCAATAGCATCCAAAATGCTCAGAATTGGAAGCCCCAAGTCCGGGCCAGAGGTTCACTACCATATCTCTTCAATTCCCCAATTTTACGGCGCTCAGAACTCTCTAATATAGAATATTTTGAGGGTATAACTTTTATTCATGAGCTTGGCGGATCGATTTACCGTGTGTACCCTATAATAGCAGGCAACTTTTAAATTTTAACACAAAATCACATTCAGGACAAGCAGAATATCTCCAAAGTCAATATTTTGAAAAAAAAATGAAAGAAAAATATTATCCGAGGTCGATATTAAGCCCGAAAATAGTGATTGTTTTGCCCCTGCTAAGCTGTAGAGCGCCCCCAGCGACAATAAATTGAGTTCCAGCTACTTTTAAGCTCAAAATGCCCCCCCCCCCCTTTTCAACTATCAATTGTTGTAATCGGGTGATAGCCTACTGCTCCCTTATGATTTGGAAGCATCTGTTACGGGAAAAAACCTTGTTGATAGCTTTAAAACACTTTTCCCCCTCCCCGTGTATGTCCGCCCACTGAAAAGACCACTGCCGCGGCACAGCGCATGCGCGAAACGGCCATCTTTGTGATTCTTTATATATAGGGTGCATACCTGCAAATAAACTCCCATAGACACTAGTGCTAAATGCCCGTACTTCAAAATTCTTTTAAAATACTCAAAACTCTCACAGGTATTCAAGCTGCACAGAAAAATGATGATCAATGTGTCATCTTTCATTTTCTTTTCAATTTATGGTGGGTTGACCATTGACTTTTCGAGATATTTTCACGCAAAGAAGATGACCCCTATTTTCCCCAAAGCGGAAAAGTAGCCATCTTGAAAAACGATCCCTCCACAACATGGCAAAATAGCGCCACTTTCGAGCCCAATAGCATCCAAAATGCTCAGAATTGGAAGCCCCAAGTCCGGGCCAGAGGTTCACTACCATATCTCTTCAATTCCCCAATTTTACGGCGCTCAGAACTCTCTAATATAGAATATTTTGAGGGTATAACTTTTATTCATGAGCTTGGCGGATCGATTTACCGGTGTGTACCCTATAATAGCAGGCAACTTTTAAATTTTAACACAAAATCACATTCAGGACAAGCAGAATATCTCCAAAGTCAATATTTTGAAAAAAAAATGAAAGAAAAATATTATCCGAGGTCGATATTAAGCCCGAAAATAGTGATTGTTTTGCCCCTGCTAAGCTGTAGAGCGCCCCCAGCGACAATAAATTGAGTTCCAGCTACTTTTAAGCTCAAAATGCCCCCCCCCCCCTTTTCAACTATCAATTGTTGTAATCGGGTGATAGCCTACTGCTCCCTTATGATTTGGAAGCATCTGTTACGGGAAAAAAACCTTGTTGATAGCTTTAAAACACTTTTCCCCCTCCCCGTAGGTTCCGCCCACTGAAAAGACCACTGCCGCGGCACAGCGCATGCGCGAAACGGCCATCTTTGTGATTCTTTATATATAGGGTGCATACCTGCAAATAAACTCCCATAGACACTAGTGCTAAATGCCCGTACTTCAAAATTCTTTTAAAAATACTCAAAACTCTCACAGGTATTCAAGCTGCACAGAAAAATGATGATCAATGTGTCATCTTTCATTTTCTTTTCAATTTATGGTGGGTTGACCATTGACTTTTCGAGATATTTTCACGCAAAGAAGATGACCCCTATTTTCCCCAAAGCGGAAAAGTAGCCATCTTGAAAAACGATCCCTCCACAACATGGCAAAATAGCGCCACTTTCGAGCCCAATAGCATCCAAAATGCTCAGAATTGGAAGCCCCAAGTCCGGGCCAGAGGTTCACTACCATATCTCTTCAATTCCCCAATTTTACGGCGCTCAGAACTCTCTAATATAGAATATTTTGAGGGTATAACTTTTATTCATGAGCTTGGCGGATCGATTTACCGGTGTGTACCCTATAATAGCAGGCAACTTTTAAATTTTAACACAAAAAATCATTCAGGACAAGCAGAATATCTCCAAAGTCAATATTTTGAAAAAAAATGAAAGAAAAATATTATCCGAGGTCGATATTAAGCCCGAAAATAGTGATTGTTTTGCCCCTGCTAAGCTGTAGAGCGCCCCCAGCGACAATAAATTGAGTTCCAGCTACTTTTAAGCTCAAAATGCCCCCCCCCCCCCTTTTCAACTATCAATTGTTGTAATCGGGTGATAGCCTACTGCTCCCTTATGATTTGGAAGCATCTGTTACGGGAAAAAAACCTTGTTGATAGCTTTAAAACACTTTTCCCCCTCCCCGTAGGTTCCGCCCACTGAAAAGACCACTGCCGCGGCACAGCGCATGCGCGAAACGGCCATCTTTGTGATTCTTTATATATAGGGTGCATACCTGCAAATAAACTCCCATAGACACTAGTGCTAAATGCCCGTACTTCAAAATTCTTTTAAAAATACTCAAAACTCTCACAGGTATTCAAGCTGCACAGAAAAATGATGATCAATGTGTCATCTTTCATTTTCTTTTCAATTTATGGTGGGTTGACCATTGACTTTTCGAGATATTTTCACGCAAAGAAGATGACCCCTATTTTCCCCAAAGCGGAAAAGTAGCCATCTTGAAAAACGATCCCTCCACAACATGGCAAATAGCGCCACTTTCGAGCCCAATAGCATCCAAAATGCTCAGAATTGGAAGCCCCAAGTCCGGGCCAGAGGTTCACTACCATATCTCTTCAATTCCCCAATTTTACGGCGCTCAGAACTCTCTAATATAGAATATTTTGAGGGTATAACTTTTATTCATGAGCTTGGCGGATCGATTTACCGGTGTGTACCCTATAATAGCAGGCAACTTTTAAATTTTAACACAAAATCACATTCAGGACAAGCAGAATATCTCCAAAGTCAATATTTTGAAAAAAAATGAAAGAAAAATATTATCCGAGGTCGATATTAAGCCCGAAAATAGTGATTGTTTTGCCCCTGCTAAGCTGTAGAGCGCCCCCAGCGACAATAAATTGAGTTCCAGCTACTTTTAAGCTCAAAATGCCCCCCCCCCCTTTTCAACTATCAATTGTTGTAATCGGGTGATAGCCTACTGCTCCCTTATGATTTGGAAGCATCTGTTACGGGAAAAAACCTTGTTGATAGCTTTAAAACACTTTTCCCCCTCCCCGTAGGTTCCGCCCACTGAAAAGACCACTGCCGCGGCACAGCGCATGCGCGAAACGGCCATCTTTGTGATTCTTTATAATAGCAGGCAACTTTTAAATTTTAACACAAAATCACATTCAGGACAAGCAGAATATCTCCAAAGTCAATATTTTGAAAAAAAAATGAAAGAAAAATATTATCCGAGGTCGATATTAAGCCCGAAAATAGTGATTGTTTTGCCCCTGCTAAGCTGTAGAGCGCCCCAGCGACAATAAATTGAGTTCCAGCTACTTTTAAGCTCAAAATGCCCCCCCCCCCTTTTCAACTATCAATTGTTGTAATCGGGTGATAGCCTACTGCTCCCTTATGATTTGGAAGCATCTGTTACGGGAAAAAAACCTTGTTGATAGCTTTAAAACACTTTTCCCCCTCCCCGTAGGTTCCGCCCACTGAAAAGACCACTGCCGCGGCACAGCGCATGCGCGAAACGGCCATCTTTGTGATTCTTTATAGGGTGCATACCTGCAAATAAACTCCCATAGACACTAGTGCTAAATGCCCGTACTTCAAAATTCTTTTAAAAATACTCAAAACTCTCACAGGTATTCAAGCTGCACAGAAAAATGATGATCAATGTGTCATCTTTCATTTTCTTTTCAATTTATGGTGGGTTGACCATTGACTTTTCGAGATATTTTCACGCAAAGAAGATGACCCCTATTTTCCCCAAAGCGGAAAGTAGCCATCTTGAAAAACGATCCCTCCACAACATGGCAAAATAGCGCCACTTTCGAGCCCAATAGCATCCAAAATGCTCAGAATTGGAAGCCCCAAGTCCGGGCCAGAGGTTCACTACCATATCTCTTCAATTCCCCAATTTTACGGCGCTCAGAACTCTCTAATATAGAATATTTTGAGGGTATAACTTTTATTCATGAGCTTGGCGGATCGATTTACCGGTGTGTACCCTATAATAGCAGGCAACTTTTAAATTTTAACACAAATCACATTCAGGACAAGCAGAATATCTCCAAAGTCAATATTTTGAAAAAAAAATGAAAGAAAAATATTATCCGAGGTCGATATTAAGCCCGAAAATAGTGATTGTTTTGCCCCTGCTAAGCTGTAGAGCGCCCCCAGCGACAATAAATTGAGTTCCAGCTACTTTTAAGCTCAAAATGCCCCCCCCCCCCCTTTCAACTATCAATTGTTGTAATCGGGTGATAGCCTACTGCTCCCTTATGATTTGGAAGCATCTGTTACGGGAAAAAAACCTTGTTGATAGCTTTAAAACACTTTTCCCCCTCCCCGTAGGTTCCGCCCACTGAAAAGACCACTGCCGCGGCACAGCGCATGCGCGAAACGGCCATCTTTGTGATTCTTTATATATAGGGTGCATACCTGCAAATAAACTCCCATAGACACTAGTGCTAAATGCCCGTACTTCAAAATTCTTTTAAAAATACTCAAAACTCTCACAGGTATTCAAGCTGCACAGAAAAATGATGATCAATGTGTCATCTTTCATTTTCTTTTCAATTTATGGTGGGTTGACCATTGACTTTTCGAGATATTTTCACGCAAAGAAGATGACCCCTATTTTCCCCAAAGCGGAAAAGTAGCCATCTTGAAAAACGATCCCTCCACAACATGGCAAAATAGCGCCACTTTCGAGCCCAATAGCATCCAAAATGCTCAGAATTGGAAGCCCCAAGTCCGGGCCAGAGGTTCACTACCATATCTCTTCAATTCCCCAATTTTACGGCGCTCAGAACTCTCTAATATAGAATATTTTGAGGGTATAACTTTTATTCATGAGCTTGGCGGATCGATTTACCGGTGTGTACCCTATAATAGCAGGCAACTTTTAAATTTTAACACAAAATCACATTCAGGACAAGCAGAATATCTCCAAAGTCAATATTTTGAAAAAAAAATGAAAGAAAAATATTATCCGAGGTCGATATTAAGCCCGAAAATAGTGATTGTTTTGCCCCTGCTAAGCTGTAGAGCGCCCCCAGCGACAATAAATTGAGTTCCAGCTACTTTTAAGCTCAAAATGCCCCCCCCCCCCCTTTTCAACTATCAATTGTTGTAATCGGGTGATAGCCTACTGCTCCCTTATGATTTGGAAGCATCTGTTACGGGAAAAAAACCTTGTTGATAGCTTTAAAACACTTTTCCCCCTCCCCGTAGGTTCCGCCCACTGAAAAGACCACTGCCGCGGCACAGCGCATGCGCGAAACGGCCATCTTTGTGATTCTTTATATATAGGGTGCATACCTGCAAATAAACTCCCATAGACACTAGTGCTAAATGCCCGTACTTCAAAATTCTTTTAAAAATACTCAAAACTCTCACAGGTATTCAAGCTGCACAGAAAAATGATGATCAATGTGTCATCTTTCATTTTCTTTTCAATTTATGGTGGGTTGACCATTGACTTTTCGAGATATTTTCACGCAAAGAAGATGACCCCTATTTTCCCCAAAGCGGAAAAGTAGCCATCTTGAAAAACGATCCCTCCACAACATGGCAAAATAGCGCCACTTTCGAGCCCAATAGCATCCAAAATGCTCAGAATTGGAAGCCCCAAGTCCGGGCCAGAGGTTCACTACCATATCTCTTCAATTCCCCAATTTTACGGCGCTCAGAACTCTCTAATATAGAATATTTTGAGGGTATAACTTTTATTCATGAGCTTGGCGGATCGATTTACCGGTGTGTACCCTATAATAGCAGGCAACTTTTAAATTTTAACACAAAATCACATTCAGGACAAGCAGAATATCTCCAAAGTCAATATTTTGAAAAAAAAATGAAAGAAAAATATTATCCGAGGTCGATATTAAGCCCGAAAATAGTGATTGTTTTGCCCCTGCTAAGCTGTAGAGCGCCCCCAGCGACAATAAATTGAGTTCCAGCTACTTTTAAGCTCAAAATGCCCCCCCCCCCCTTTTCAACTATCAATTGTTGTAATCGGGTGATAGCCTACTGCTCCCTTATGATTTGGAAGCATCTGTTACGGGAAAAAAACCTTGTTGATAGCTTTAAAACACTTTTCCCCCTCCCCGTAGGTTCCGCCCACTGAAAAGACCACTGCCGCGGCACAGCGCATGCGCGAAACGGCCATCTTTGTGATTCTTTATATATAGGGTGCATACCTGCAAATAAACTCCCATAGACACTAGTGCTAAATGCCCGTACTTCAAAATTCTTTTAAAAATACTCAAAACTCTCACAGGTATTCAAGCTGCACAGAAAAATGATGATCAATGTGTCATCTTTCATTTTCTTTTCAATTTATGGTGGGTTGACCATTGACTTTTCGAGATATTTTCACGCAAAGAAGATGACCCCTATTTTCCCCAAAGCGGAAAAGTAGCCATCTTGAAAAACGATCCCTCCACAACATGGCAAAATAGCGCCACTTTCGAGCCCAATAGCATCCAAAATGCTCAGAATTGGAAGCCCCAAGTCCGGGCCAGAGGTTCACTACCATATCTCTTCAATTCCCCAATTTTACGGCGCTCAGAACTCTCTAATATAGAATATTTTGAGGGTATAACTTTTATTCATGAGCTTGGCGGATCGATTTACCGGTGTGTACCCTATAATAGCAGGCAACTTTTAAATTTTAACACAAAATCACATTCAGGACAAGCAGAATATCTCCAAAGTCAATATTTTGAAAAAAAAATGAAAGAAAAATATTATCCGAGGTCGATATTAAGCCCGAAAATAGTGATTGTTTTGCCCCTGCTAAGCTGTAGAGCGCCCCCAGCGACAATAAATTGAGTTCCAGCTACTTTTAAGCTCAAAATGCCCCCCCCCCCCTTTTCAACTATCAATTGTTGTAATCGGGTGATAGCCTACTGCTCCCTTATGATTTGGAAGCATCTGTTACGGGAAAAAAACCTTGTTGATAGCTTTAAAACACTTTTCCCCCTCCCCGTAGGTTCCGCCCACTGAAAAGACCACTGCCGCGGCACAGCGCATGCGCGAAACGGCCATCTTTGTGATTCTTTATATATAGGGTGCATACCTGCAAATAAACTCCCATAGACACTAGTGCTAAATGCCCGTACTTCAAAATTCTTTTAAAAATACTCAAAACTCTCACAGGTATTCAAGCTGCACAGAAAAATGATGATCAATGTGTCATCTTTCATTTTCTTTTCAATTTATGGTGGGTTGACCATTGACTTTTCGAGATATTTTCACGCAAAGAAGATGACCCCTATTTTCCCCAAAGCGGAAAAGTAGCCATCTTGAAAAACGATCCCTCCACAACATGGCAAAATAGCGCCACTTTCGAGCCCAATAGCATCCAAAATGCTCAGAATTGGAAGCCCCAAGTCCGGGCCAGAGGTTCACTACCATATCTCTTCAATTCCCCAATTTTACGGCGCTCAGAACTCTCTAATATAGAATATTTTGAGGGTATAACTTTTATTCATGAGCTTGGCGGATCGATTTACCGGTGTGTACCCTATAATAGCAGGCAACTTTTAAATTTTAACACAAAATCACATTCAGGACAAGCAGAATATCTCCAAAGTCAATATTTTGAAAAAAAAATGAAAGAAAAATATTATCCGAGGTCGATATTAAGCCCGAAAATAGTGATTGTTTTGCCCCTGCTAAGCTGTAGAGCGCCCCCAGCGACAATAAATTGAGTTCCAGCTACTTTTAAGCTCAAAATGCCCCCCCCCCCCCTTTTCAACTATCAATTGTTGTAATCGGGTGATAGCCTACTGCTCCCTTATGATTTGGAAGCATCTGTTACGGAAAAAAACCTTGTTGATAGCTTTAAAACACTTTTTCCCCCTCCCCGTAGGTTCCGCCCACTGAAAAGACCACTGCCGCGGCACAGCGCATGCGCGAAACGGCCATCTTTGTGATTCTTTATATATAGGGTGCATACCTGCAAATAAACTCCCATAGACACTAGTGCTAAATGCCCGTACTTCAAAATTCTTTTAAAAATACTCAAAACTCTCACAGGTATTCAAGCTGCACAGAAAAATGATGATCAATGTGTCATCTTTCATTTTCTTTTCAATTTATGGTGGGTTGACCATTGACTTTTCGAGATATTTTCACGCAAAGAAGATGACCCCTATTTTCCCCAAAGCGGAAAAGTAGCCATCTTGAAAAACGATCCCTCCACAACATGGCAAAATAGCGCCACTTTCGAGCCCAATAGCATCCAAAATGCTCAGAATTGGAAGCCCCAAGTCCGGGCCAGAGGTTCACTACCATATCTCTTCAATTCCCCAATTTTACGGCGCTCAGAACTCTCTAATATAGAATATTTTGAGGGTATAACTTTTATTCATGAGCTTGGCGGATCGATTTACCGGTGTGTACCCTATAATAGCAGGCAACTTTTAAATTTTAACACAAAATCACATTCAGGACAAGCAGAATATCTCCAAAGTCAATATTTTGAAAAAAAAATGAAAAAAAATATTATCCGAGGTCGATATTAAGCCCGAAAATAGTGATTGTTTTGCCCCTGCTAAGCTGTAGAGCGCCCCCAGCGACAATAAATTGAGTTCCAGCTACTTTTAAGCTCAAAATGCCCCCCCCCCCTTTTCAACTATCAATTGTTGTAATCGGGTGATAGCCTACTGCTCCCTTATGATTTGGAAGCATCTGTTACGGGAAAAAAACCTTGTTGATAGCTTTAAAACACTTTTCCCCCTCCCCGTAGGTTCCGCCCACTGAAAAGACCACTGCCGCGGCACAGCGCATGCGCGAAACGGCCATCTTTGTGATTCTTTATATATAGGGTGCATACCTGCAAATAAACTCCCATAGACACTAGTGCTAAATGCCCGTACTTCAAAATTCTTTTAAAAATACTCAAAACTCTCACAGGTATTCAAGCTGCACAGAAAAATGATGATCAATGTGTCATCTTTCATTTTCTTTTCAATTTATGGTGGGTTGACCATTGACTTTTCGAGATATTTTCACGCAAAGAAGATGACCCCTATTTTCCCCAAAGCGGAAAAGTAGCCATCTTGAAAAACGATCCCTCCACAACATGGCAAAATAGCGCCACTTTCGAGCCCAATAGCATCCAAAATGCTCAGAATTGGAAGCCCCAAGTCCGGGCCAGAGGTTCACTACCATATCTCTTCAATTCCCCAATTTTACGGCGCTCAGAACTCTCTAATATAGAATATTTTGAGGGTATAACTTTTATTCATGAGCTTGGCGGATCGATTTACCGGTGTGTACCCTATAATAGCAGGCAACTTTTAAATTTTAACACAAAATCACATTCAGGACAAGCAGAATATCTCCAAAGTCAATATTTTGAAAAAAAAATGAAAGAAAAATATTATCCGAGGTCGATATTAAGCCCGAAAATAGTGATTGTTTTGCCCCTGCTAAGCTGTAGAGCGCCCCCAGCGACAATAAATTGAGTTCCAGCTACTTTTAAGCTCAAAATGCCCCCCCCCCCCTTTTCAACTATCAATTGTTGTAATCGGGTGATAGCCTACTGCTCCCTTATGATTTGGAAGCATCTGTTACGGGAAAAAACCTTGTTGATAGCTTTAAAACACTTTTCCCCCCTCCCCGTAGGTTCCGCCCACTGAAAAGACCACTGCCGCGGCACAGCGCATGCGCGAAACGGCCATCTTTGTGATTCTTTATAATAGCAGGCAACTTTTAAATTTTAACACAAAATCACATTCAGGACAAGCAGAATATCTCCAAAGTCAATATTTTGAAAAAAAAATGAAAGAAAAATATTATCCGAGGTCGATATTAAGCCCGAAAATAGTGATTGTTTTGCCCCTGCTAAGCTGTAGAGCGCCCCCAGCGACAATAAATTGAGTTCCAGCTACTTTTAAGCTCAAAATGCCCCCCCCCCTTTTCAACTATCAATTGTTGTAATCGGGTGATAGCCTACTGCTCCCTTATGATTTGGAAGCATCTGTTACGGGAAAAAAACCTTGTTGATAGCTTTAAAACACTTTTCCCCCTCCCCGTAGGTTCCGCCCACTGAAAAGACCACTGCCGCGGCACAGCGCATGCGCGAAACGGCCATCTTTGTGATTCTTTATAGGGTGCATACCTGCAAATAAACTCCCATAGACACTAGTGCTAAATGCCCGTACTTCAAAATTCTTTTAAAAATACTCAAAACTCTCACAGGTATTCAAGCTGCACAGAAAAATGATGATCAATGTGTCATCTTTCATTTTCTTTTCAATTTATGGTGGGTTGACCATTGACTTTTCGAGATATTTTCACGCAAAGAAGATGACCCCTATTTTCCCCAAAGCGGAAAAGTAGCCATCTTGAAAAACGATCCCTCCACAACATGGCAAAATAGCGCCACTTTCGAGCCCAATAGCATCCAAAATGCTCAGAATTGGAAGCCCCAAGTCCGGGCCAGAGGTTCACTACCATATCTCTTCAATTCCCCAATTTTACGGCGCTCAGAACTCTCTAATATAGAATATTTTGAGGGTATAACTTTTATTCATGAGCTTGGCGGATCGATTTACCGGTGTGTACCCTATAATAGCAGGCAACTTTTAAATTTTAACACAAAATCACATTCAGGACAAGCAGAATATCTCCAAAGTCAATATTTTGAAAAAAAAATGAAAGAAAAATATTATCCGAGGTCGATATTAAGCCCGAAAATAGTGATTGTTTTGCCCCTGCTAAGCTGTAGAGCGCCCCCAGCGACAATAAATTGAGTTCCAGCTACTTTTAAGCTCAAAATGCCCCCCCCCCCCTTTTCAACTATCAATTGTTGTAATCGGGTGATAGCCTACTGCTCCCTTATGATTTGGAAGCATCTGTTACGGGAAAAAAACCTTGTTGATAGCTTTAAAACACTTTTCCCCCTCCCCGTAGGTTCCGCCCACTGAAAAGACCACTGCCGCGGCACAGCGCATGCGCGAAACGGCCATCTTTGTGATTCTTTATATATAGGGTGCATACCTGCAAATAAACTCCCATAGACACTAGTGCTAAATGCCCGTACTTCAAAATTCTTTTAAAAATACTCAAAACTCTCACAGGTATTCAAGCTGCACAGAAAATGATGATCAATGTGTCATCTTTCATTTTCTTTTCAATTTATGGTGGGTTGACCATTGACTTTTCGAGATATTTTCACGCAAAGAAGATGACCCCTATTTTCCCCAAAGCGGAAAAGTAGCCATCTTGAAAAACGATCCCTCCACAACATGGCAAAATAGCGCCACTTTCGAGCCCAATAGCATCCAAAATGCTCAGAATTGGAAGCCCCAAGTCCGGGCCAGAGGTTCACTACCATATCTCTTCAATTCCCCAATTTTACGGCGCTCAGAACTCTCTAATATAGAATATTTTGAGGGTATAACTTTTATTCATGAGCTTGGCGGATCGATTTACCGGTGTGTACCCTATAATAGCAGGC
Source organism: Patiria miniata (assembly GCF_015706575.1). NCBI lineage: Eukaryota > Metazoa > Echinodermata > Asteroidea > Valvatida > Asterinidae > Patiria > Patiria miniata. The sequence continues at coordinate 15,367,412 of NW_024037048.1, read as the reverse complement.
AACTTTTAAATTTTAACACAAAATCACATTCAGGACAAGCAGAATATCTCCAAAGTCAATATTTTGAAAAAAAAATGAAAGAAAAATATTATCCGAGGTCGATATTAAGCCCGAAAATAGTGATTGTTTTGCCCCTGCTAAGCTGTAGAGCGCCCCCAGCGACAATAAATTGAGTTCCAGCTACTTTTAAGCTCAAAATGCCCCCCCCCCCCTTTTCAACTATCAATTGTTGTAATCGGGTGATAGCCTACTGCTCCCTTATGATTTGGAAGCATCTGTTACGGGAAAAAAACCTTGTTGATAGCTTTAAAACACTTTTCCCCCTCCCCGTAGGTTCCGCCCACTGAAAAGACCACTGCCGCGGCACAGCGCATGCGCGAAACGGCCATCTTTGTGATTCTTTATATATAGGGTGCATACCTGCAAATAAACTCCCATAGACACTAGTGCTAAATGCCCGTACTTCAAAATTCTTTTAAAAATACTCAAAACTCTCACAGGTATTCAAGCTGCACAGAAAAATGATGATCAATGTGTCATCTTTCATTTTCTTTTCAATTTATGGTGGGTTGACCATTGACTTTTCGAGATATTTTCACGCAAAGAAGATGACCCCTATTTTCCCCAAAGCGGAAAAGTAGCCATCTTGAAAAACGATCCCTCCACAACATGGCAAAATAGCGCCACTTTCGAGCCCAATAGCATCCAAAATGCTCAGAATTGGAAGCCCCAAGTCCGGGCCAGAGGTTCACTACCATATCTCTTCAATTCCCCAATTTTACGGCGCTCAGAACTCTCTAATATAGAATATTTTGAGGGTATAACTTTTATTCATGAGCTTGGCGGATCGATTTACCGGTGTGTACCCTATAATAGCAGGCAACTTTTAAATTTTAACACAAAATCACATTCAGGACAAGCAGAATATCTCCAAAGTCAATATTTTGAAAAAAAATGAAAGAAAAATATTATCCGAGGTCGATATTAAGCCCGAAAATAGTGATTGTTTTGCCCCTGCTAAGCTGTAGAGCGCCCCCAGCGACAATAAATTGAGTTCCAGCTACTTTTAAGCTCAAAATGCCCCCCCCCCTTTTTCAACTATCAATTGTTGTAATCGGGTGATAGCCTACTGCTCCCTTATGATTTGGAAGCATCTGTTACGGGAAAAAAACCTTGTTGATAGCTTTAAAACACTTTTCCCCCTCCCCGTAGGTTCCGCCCACTGAAAAGACCACTGCCGCGGCACAGCGCATGCGCGAAACGGCCATCTTTGTGATTCTTTATATATAGGGTGCATACCTGCAAATAAACTCCCATAGACACTAGTGCTAAATGCCCGTACTTCAAAATTCTTTTAAAAATACTCAAAACTCTCACAGGTATTCAAGCTGCACAGAAAAATGATGATCAATGTGTCATCTTTCATTTTCTTTTCAATTTATGGTGGGTTGACCATTGACTTTTCGAGATATTTTCACGCAAAGAAGATGACCCCTATTTTCCCCAAAGCGGAAAAGTAGCCATCTTGAAAAACGATCCCTCCACAACATGGCAAAATAGCGCCACTTTCGAGCCCAATAGCATCCAAAATGCTCAGAATTGGAAGCCCCAAGTCCGGGCCAGAGGTTCACTACCATATCTCTTCAATTCCCCAATTTTACGGCGCTCAGAACTCTCTAATATAGAATATTTTGAGGGTATAACTTTTATTCATGAGCTTGGCGGATCGATTTACCGGTGTGTACCCTATAATAGCAGGCAACTTTTAAATTTTAACACAAAATCACATTCAGGACAAGCAGAATATCTCCAAAGTCAATATTTTGAAAAAAAAATGAAAGAAAAATATTATCCGAGGTCGATATTAAGCCCGAAAATAGTGATTGTTTTGCCCCTGCTAAGCTGTAGAGCGCCCCCAGCGACAATAAATTGAGTTCCAGCTACTTTTAAGCTCAAAATGCCCCCCCCCCCTTTTCAACTATCAATTGTTGTAATCGGGTGATAGCCTACTGCTCCCTTATGATTTGGAAGCATCTGTTACGGGAAAAAAACCTTGTTGATAGCTTTAAAACACTTTTCCCCCTCCCCGTAGGTTCCGCCCACTGAAAAGACCACTGCCGCGGCACAGCGCATGCGCGAAACGGCCATCTTTGTGATTCTTTATATATAGGGTGCATACCTGCAAATAAACTCCCATAGACACTAGTGCTAAATGCCCGTACTTCAAAATTCTTTTAAAAATACTCAAAACTCTCACAGGTATTCAAGCTGCACAGAAAAATGATGATCAATGTGTCATCTTTCATTTTCTTTTCAATTTATGGTGGGTTGACCATTGACTTTTCGAGATATTTTCACGCAAAGAAGATGACCCCTATTTTCCCCAAAGCGGAAAAGTAGCCATCTTGAAAAACGATCCCTCCACAACATGGCAAAATAGCGCCACTTTCGAGCCCAATAGCATCCAAAATGCTCAGAATTGGAAGCCCCAAGTCCGGGCCAGAGGTTCACTACCATATCTCTTCAATTCCCCAATTTTACGGCGCTCAGAACTCTCTAATATAGAATATTTTGAGGGTATAACTTTTATTCATGAGCTTGGCGGATCGATTTACCGGTGTGTACCCTATAATAGCAGGCAACTTTTAAATTTTAACACAAAATCACATTCAGGACAAGCAGAATATCTCCAAAGTCAATATTTTGAAAAAAAAATGAAAGAAAAATATTATCCGAGGTCGATATTAAGCCCGAAAATAGTGATTGTTTTGCCCCTGCTAAGCTGTAGAGCGCCCCCAGCGACAATAAATTGAGTTCCAGCTACTTTTAAGCTCAAAATGCCCCCCCCCCACCTTTTCAACTATCAATTGTTGTAATCGGGTGATAGCCTACTGCTCCCTTATGATTTGGAAGCATCTGTTACGGGAAAAAAACCTTGTTGATAGCTTTAAAACACTTTTCCCCCTCCCCGTAGGTTCCGCCCACTGAAAAGACCACTGCCGCGGCACAGCGCATGCGCGAAACGGCCATCTTTGTGATTCTTTATAATAGCAGGCAACTTTTAAATTTTAACACAAAATCACATTCAGGACAAGCAGAATATCTCCAAAGTCAATATTTTGAAAAAAAAATGAAAGAAAAATATTATCCGAGGTCGATATTAAGCCCGAAAATAGTGATTGTTTTGCCCCTGCTAAGCTGTAGAGCGCCCCCAGCGACAATAAATTGAGTTCCAGCTACTTTTAAGCTCAAAATGCCCCCCCCCCCTTTTCAACTATCAATTGTTGTAATCGGGTGATAGCCTACTGCTCCCTTATGATTTGGAAGCATCTGTTACGGGAAAAAAACCTTGTTGATAGCTTTAAAACACTTTTCCCCCTCCCCGTAGGTTCCGCCCACTGAAAAGACCACTGCCGCGGCACAGCGCATGCGCGAAACGGCCATCTTTGTGATTCTTTATAGGGTGCATACCTGCAAATAAACTCCCATAGACACTAGTGCTAAATGCCCGTACTTCAAAATTCTTTTAAAAATACTCAAAACTCTCACAGGTATTCAAGCTGCACAGAAAAATGATGATCAATGTGTCATCTTTCATTTTCTTTTCAATTTATGGTGGGTTGACCATTGACTTTTCGAGATATTTTCACGCAAAGAAGATGACCCCTATTTTCCCCAAAGCGGAAAAGTAGCCATCTTGAAAAACGATCCCTCCACAACATGGCAAAATAGCGCCACTTTCGAGCCCAATAGCATCCAAAATGCTCAGAATTGGAAGCCCCAAGTCCGGGCCAGAGGTTCACTACCATATCTCTTCAATTCCCCAATTTTACGGCGCTCAGAACTCTCTAATATAGAATATTTTGAGGGTATAACTTTTATTCATGAGCTTGGCGGATCGATTTACCGGTGTGTACCCTATAATAGCAGGCAACTTTTAAATTTTAACACAAAATCACATTCAGGACAAGCAGAATATCTCCAAAGTCAATATTTTGAAAAAAAAATGAAAGAAAAATATTATCCGAGGTCGATATTAAGCCCGAAAATAGTGATTGTTTTGCCCCTGCTAAGCTGTAGAGCGCCCCCAGCGACAATAAATTGAGTTCCAGCTACTTTTAAGCTCAAAATGCCCCCCCCCCCCTTTTCAACTATCAATTGTTGTAATCGGGTGATAGCCTACTGCTCCCTTATGATTTGGAAGCATCTGTTACGGGAAAAAAACCTTGTTGATAGCTTTAAAACACTTTTCCCCCTCCCCGTAGGTTCCGCCCACTGAAAAGACCACTGCCGCGGCACAGCGCATGCGCGAAACGGCCATCTTTGTGATTCTTTATATATAGGGTGCATACCTGCAAATAAACTCCCATAGACACTAGTGCTAAATGCCCGTACTTCAAAATTCTTTTAAAAATACTCAAAACTCTCACAGGTATTCAAGCTGCACAGAAAAATGATGATCAATGTGTCATCTTTCATTTTCTTTTCAATTTATGGTGGGTTGACCATTGACTTTTCGAGATATTTTCACGCAAAGAAGATGACCCCTATTTTCCCCAAAGCGGAAAAGTAGCCATCTTGAAAAACGATCCCTCCACAACATGGCAAAATAGCGCCACTTTCGAGCCCAATAGCATCCAAAATGCTCAGAATTGGAAGCCCCAAGTCCGGGCCAGAGGTTCACTACCATATCTCTTCAATTCCCCAATTTTACGGCGCTCAGAACTCTCTAATATAGAATATTTTGAGGGTATAACTTTTATTCATGAGCTTGGCGGATCGATTTACCGGTGTGTACCCTATAATAGCAGGCAACTTTTAAATTTTAACACAAAATCACATTCAGGACAAGCAGAATATCTCCAAAGTCAATATTTTGAAAAAAAAATGAAAGAAAAATATTATCCGAGGTCGATATTAAGCCCGAAAATAGTGATTGTTTTGCCCCTGCTAAGCTGTAGAGCGCCCCCAGCGACAATAAATTGAGTTCCAGCTACTTTTAAGCTCAAAATGCCCCCCCCCCCCTTTTCAACTATCAATTGTTGTAATCGGGTGATAGCCTACTGCTCCCTTATGATTTGGAAGCATCTGTTACGGGAAAAAAACCTTGTTGATAGCTTTAAAACACTTTTCCCCCTCCCCGTAGGTTCCGCCCACTGAAAAGACCACTGCCGCGGCACAGCGCATGCGCGAAACGGCCATCTTTGTGATTCTTTATATATAGGGTGCATACCTGCAAATAAACTCCCATAGACACTAGTGCTAAATGCCCGTACTTCAAAATTCTTTTAAAAATACTCAAAACTCTCACAGGTATTCAAGCTGCACAGAAAAATGATGATCAATGTGTCATCTTTCATTTTCTTTTCAATTTATGGTGGGTTGACCATTGACTTTTCGAGATATTTTCACGCAAAGAAGATGACCCCTATTTTCCCCAAAGCGGAAAAGTAGCCATCTTGAAAAACGATCCCTCCACAACATGGCAAAATAGCGCCACTTTCGAGCCCAATAGCATCCAAAATGCTCAGAATTGGAAGCCCCAAGTCCGGGCCAGAGGTTCACTACCATATCTCTTCAATTCCCCAATTTTACGGCGCTCAGAACTCTCTAATATAGAATATTTTGAGGGTATAACTTTTATTCATGAGCTTGGCGGATCGATTTACCGGTGTGTACCCTATAATAGCAGGCAACTTTTAAATTTTAACACAAAATCACATTCAGGACAAGCAGAATATCTCCAAAGTCAATATTTTGAAAAAAAAATGAAAGAAAAATATTATCCGAGGTCGATATTAAGCCCGAAAATAGTGATTGTTTTGCCCCTGCTAAGCTGTAGAGCGCCCCCAGCGACAATAAATTGAGTTCCAGCTACTTTTAAGCTCAAAATGCCCCCCCCCCCTTTTCAACTATCAATTGTTGTAATCGGGTGATAGCCTACTGCTCCCTTATGATTTGGAAGCATCTGTTACGGGAAAAAAACCTTGTTGATAGCTTTAAAACACTTTTCCCCCTCCCCGTAGGTTCCGCCCACTGAAAAGACCACTGCCGCGGCACAGCGCATGCGCGAAACGGCCATCTTTGTGATTCTTTATATATAGGGTGCATACCTGCAAATAAACTCCCATAGACACTAGTGCTAAATGCCCGTACTTCAAAATTCTTTTAAAAATACTCAAAACTCTCACAGGTATTCAAGCTGCACAGAAAAATGATGATCAATGTGTCATCTTTCATTTTCTTTTCAATTTATGGTGGGTTGACCATTGACTTTTCGAGATATTTTCACGCAAAGAAGATGACCCCTATTTTCCCCAAAGCGGAAAAGTAGCCATCTTGAAAAACGATCCCTCCACAACATGGCAAAATAGCGCCACTTTCGAGCCCAATAGCATCCAAAATGCTCAGAATTGGAAGCCCCAAGTCCGGGCCAGAGGTTCACTACCATATCTCTTCAATTCCCCAATTTTACGGCGCTCAGAACTCTCTAATATAGAATATTTTGAGGGTATAACTTTTATTCATGAGCTTGGCGGATCGATTTACCGGTGTGTACCCTATAATAGCAGGCAACTTTTAAATTTTAACACAAAATCACATTCAGGACAAGCAGAATATCTCCAAAGTCAATATTTTGAAAAAAAAATGAAAGAAAAATATTATCCGAGGTCGATATTAAGCCCGAAAATAGTGATTGTTTTGCCCCTGCTAAGCTGTAGAGCGCCCCCAGCGACAATAAATTGAGTTCCAGCTACTTTTAAGCTCAAAATGCCCCCCCCCCCTTTTCAACTATCAATTGTTGTAATCGGGTGATAGCCTACTGCTCCCTTATGATTTGGAAGCATCTGTTACGGGAAAAAAACCTTGTTGATAGCTTTAAAACACTTTTCCCCCTCCCCGTAGGTTCCGCCCACTGAAAAGACCACTGCCGCGGCACAGCGCATGCGCGAAACGGCCATCTTTGTGATTCTTTATATATAGGGTGCATACCTGCAAATAAACTCCCATAGACACTAGTGCTAAATGCCCGTACTTCAAAATTCTTTTAAAAATACTCAAAACTCTCACAGGTATTCAAGCTGCACAGAAAAATGATGATCAATGTGTCATCTTTCATTTTCTTTTCAATTTATGGTGGGTTGACCATTGACTTTTCGAGATATTTTCACGCAAAGAAGATGACCCCTATTTTCCCCAAAGCGGAAAAGTAGCCATCTTGAAAAACGATCCCTCCACAACATGGCAAAATAGCGCCACTTTCGAGCCCAATAGCATCCAAAATGCTCAGAATTGGAAGCCCCAAGTCCGGGCCAGAGGTTCACTACCATATCTCTTCAATTCCCCAATTTTACGGCGCTCAGAACTCTCTAATATAGAATATTTTGAGGGTATAACTTTTATTCATGAGCTTGGCGGATCGATTTACCGGTGTGTACCCTATAATAGCAGGCAACTTTTAAATTTTAACACAAAATCACATTCAGGACAAGCAGAATATCTCCAAAGTCAATATTTTGAAAAAAAATGAAAGAAAAATATTATCCGAGGTCGATATTAAGCCCGAAAATAGTGATTGTTTTGCCCCTGCTAAGCTGTAGAGCGCCCCCAGCGACAATAAATTGAGTTCCAGCTACTTTTAAGCTCAAAATGCCCCCCCCCCCCTTTTCAACTATCAATTGTTGTAATCGGGTGATAGCCTACTGCTCCCTTATGATTTGGAAGCATCTGTTACGGGAAAAAAACCTTGTTGATAGCTTTAAAACACTTTTCCCCCTCCCCGTAGGTTCCGCCCACTGAAAAGACCACTGCCGCGGCACAGCGCATGCGCGAAACGGCCATCTTTGTGATTCTTTATATATAGGGTGCATACCTGCAAATAAACTCCCATAGACACTAGTGCTAAATGCCCGTACTTCAAAATTCTTTTAAAAATACTCAAAACTCTCACAGGTATTCAAGCTGCACAGAAAAATGATGATCAATGTGTCATCTTTCATTTTCTTTTCAATTTATGGTGGGTTGACCATTGACTTTTCGAGATATTTTCACGCAAAGAAGATGACCCCTATTTTCCCCAAAGCGGAAAAGTAGCCATCTTGAAAAACGATCCCTCCACAACATGGCAAAATAGCGCCACTTTCGAGCCCAATAGCATCCAAAATGCTCAGAATTGGAAGCCCCAAGTCCGGGCCAGAGGTTCACTACCATATCTCTTCAATTCCCCAATTTTACGGCGCTCAGAACTCTCTAATATAGAATATTTTGAGGGTATAACTTTTATTCATGAGCTTGGCGGATCGATTTACCGGTGTGTACCCTATAATAGCAGGCAACTTTTAAATTTTAACACAAAATCACATTCAGGACAAGCAGAATATCTCCAAAGTCAATATTTTGAAAAAAAAATGAAAGAAAAATATTATCCGAGGTCGATATTAAGCCCGAAAATAGTGATTGTTTTGCCCCTGCTAAGCTGTAGAGCGCCCCCAGCGACAATAAATTGAGTTCCAGCTACTTTTAAGCTCAAAATGCCCCCCCCCCCCTTTTCAACTATCAATTGTTGTAATCGGGTGATAGCCTACTGCTCCCTTATGATTTGGAAGCATCTGTTACGGGAAAAAACCTTGTTGATAGCTTTAAAACACTTTTCCCCCTCCCCGTAGGTTCCGCCCACTGAAAAGACCACTGCCGCGGCACAGCGCATGCGCGAAACGGCCATCTTTGTGATTCTTTATATATAGGGTGCATACCTGCAAATAAACTCCCATAGACACTAGTGCTAAATGCCCGTACTTCAAAATTCTTTTAAAAATACTCAAAACTCTCACAGGTATTCAAGCTGCACAGAAAAATGATGATCAATGTGTCATCTTTCATTTTCTTTTCAATTTATGGTGGGTTGACCATTGACTTTTCGAGATATTTTCACGCAAAGAAGATGACCCCTATTTTCCCCAAAGCGGAAAAGTAGCCATCTTGAAAAACGATCCCTCCACAACATGGCAAAATAGCGCCACTTTCGAGCCCAATAGCATCCAAAATGCTCAGAATTGGAAGCCCCAAGTCCGGGCCAGAGGTTCACTACCATATCTCTTCAATTCCCCAATTTTACGGCGCTCAGAACTCTCTAATATAGAATATTTTGAGGGTATAACTTTTATTCATGAGCTTGGCGGATCGATTTACCGGTGTGTACCCTATAATAGCAGGCAACTTTTAAATTTTAACACAAAATCACATTCAGGACAAGCAGAATATCTCCAAAGTCAATATTTTGAAAAAAAAATGAAAGAAAAATATTATCCGAGGTCGATATTAAGCCCGAAAATAGTGATTGTTTTGCCCCTGCTAAGCTGTAGAGCGCCCCCAGCGACAATAAATTGAGTTCCAGCTACTTTTAAGCTCAAAATGCCCCCCCCCCCCCTTTTCAACTATCAATTGTTGTAATCGGGTGATAGCCTACTGCTCCCTTATGATTTGGAAGCATCTGTTACGGGAAAAAAACCTTGTTGATAGCTTTAAAACACTTTTCCCCCTCCCCGTAGGTTCCGCCCACTGAAAAGACCACTGCCGCGGCACAGCGCATGCGCGAAACGGCCATCTTTGTGATTCTTTATATATAGGGTGCATACCTGCAAATAAACTCCCATAGACACTAGTGCTAAATGCCCGTACTTCAAAATTCTTTTAAAAATACTCAAAACTCTCACAGGTATTCAAGCTGCACAGAAAAATGATGATCAATGTGTCATCTTTCATTTTCTTTTCAATTTATGGTGGGTTGACCATTGACTTTTCGAGATATTTTCACGCAAAGAAGATGACCCCTATTTTCCCCAAAGCGGAAAAGTAGCCATCTTGAAAAACGATCCCTCCACAACATGGCAAAATAGCGCCACTTTCGAGCCCAATAGCATCCAAAATGCTCAGAATTGGAAGCCCCAAGTCCGGGCCAGAGGTTCACTACCATATCTCTTCAATTCCCCAATTTTACGGCGCTCAGAACTCTCTAATATAGAATATTTTGAGGGTATAACTTTTATTCATGAGCTTGGCGGATCGATTTACCGGTGTGTACCCTATAATAGCAGGCAACTTTTAAATTTTAACACAAAATCACATTCAGGACAAGCAGAATATCTCCAAAGTCAATATTTTGAAAAAAAAATGAAAGAAAAATATTATCCGAGGTCGATATTAAGCCCGAAAATAGTGATTGTTTTGCCCCTGCTAAGCTGTAGAGCGCCCCCAGCGACAATAAATTGAGTTCCAGCTACTTTTAAGCTCAAAATGCCCCCCCCCCCCTTTTCAACTATCAATTGTTGTAATCGGGTGATAGCCTACTGCTCCCTTATGATTTGGAAGCATCTGTTACGGGAAAAAAACCTTGTTGATAGCTTTAAAACACTTTTCCCCCTCCCCGTAGGTTCCGCCCACTGAAAAGACCACTGCCGCGGCACAGCGCATGCGCGAAACGGCCATCTTTGTGATTCTTTATATATAGGGTGCATACCTGCAAATAAACTCCCATAGACACTAGTGCTAAATGCCCGTACTTCAAAATTCTTTTAAAAATACTCAAAACTCTCACAGGTATTCAAGCTGCACAGAAAAATGATGATCAATGTGTCATCTTTCATTTTCTTTTCAATTTATGGTGGGTTGACCATTGACTTTTCGAGATATTTTCACGCAAAGAAGATGACCCCTATTTTCCCCAAAGCGGAAAAGTAGCCATCTTGAAAAACGATCCCTCCACAACATGGCAAAATAGCGCCACTTTCGAGCCCAATAGCATCCAAAATGCTCAGAATTGGAAGCCCCAAGTCCGGGCCAGAGGTTCACTACCATATCTCTTCAATTCCCCAATTTTACGGCGCTCAGAACTCTCTAATATAGAATATTTTGAGGGTATAACTTTTATTCATGAGCTTGGCGGATCGATTTACCGGTGTGTACCCTATAATAGCAGGCAACTTTTAAATTTTAACACAAAATCACATTCAGGACAAGCAGAATATCTCCAAAGTCAATATTTTGAAAAAAAAATGAAAGAAAAATATTATCCGAGGTCGATATTAAGCCCGAAAATAGTGATTGTTTTGCCCCTGCTAAGCTGTAGAGCGCCCCCAGCGACAATAAATTGAGTTCCAGCTACTTTTAAGCTCAAAATGCCCCCCCCCCACCTTTTCAACTATCAATTGTTGTAATCGGGTGATAGCCTACTGCTCCCTTATGATTTGGAAGCATCTGTTACGGGAAAAAAACCTTGTTGATAGCTTTAAAACACTTTTCCCCCTCCCCGTAGGTTCCGCCCACTGAAAAGACCACTGCCGCGGCACAGCGCATGCGCGAAACGGCCATCTTTGTGATTCTTTATAATAGCAGGCAACTTTTAAATTTTAACACAAAATCACATTCAGGACAAGCAGAATATCTCCAAAGTCAATATTTTGAAAAAAAAATGAAAGAAAAATATTATCCGAGGTCGATATTAAGCCCGAAAATAGTGATTGTTTTGCCCCTGCTAAGCTGTAGAGCGCCCCCAGCGACAATAAATTGAGTTCCAGCTACTTTTAAGCTCAAAATGCCCCCCCCCCCCCCCTTTCAACTATCAATTGTTGTAATCGGGTGATAGCCTACTGCTCCCTTATGATTTGGAAGCATCTGTTACGGGAAAAAAACCTTGTTGATAGCTTTAAAACACTTTTCCCCCTCCCCGTAGGTTCCGCCCACTGAAAAGACCACTGCCGCGGCACAGCGCATGCGCGAAACGGCCATCTTTGTGATTCTTTATAGGGTGCATACCTGCAAATAAACTCCCATAGACACTAGTGCTAAATGCCCGTACTTCAAAATTCTTTTAAAAATACTCAAAACTCTCACAGGTATTCAAGCTGCACAGAAAAATGATGATCAATGTGTCATCTTTCATTTTCTTTTCAATTTATGGTGGGTTGACCATTGACTTTTCGAGATATTTTCACGCAAAGAAGATGACCCCTATTTTCCCCAAAGCGGAAAAGTAGCCATCTTGAAAAACGATCCCTCCACAACATGGCAAAATAGCGCCACTTTCGAGCCCAATAGCATCCAAAATGCTCAGAATTGGAAGCCCCAAGTCCGGGCCAGAGGTTCACTACCATATCTCTTCAATTCCCCAATTTTACGGCGCTCAGAACTCTCTAATATAGAATATTTTGAGGGTATAACTTTTATTCATGAGCTTGGCGGATCGATTTACCGGTGTGTACCCTATAATAGCAGGCAACTTTTAAATTTTAACACAAAATCACATTCAGGACAAGCAGAATATCTCCAAAGTCAATATTTTGAAAAAAAATGAAAGAAAAATATTATCCGAGGTCGATATTAAGCCCGAAAATAGTGATTGTTTTGCCCCTGCTAAGCTGTAGAGCGCCCCCAGCGACAATAAATTGAGTTCCAGCTACTTTTAAGCTCAAAATGCCCCCCCCCCCCCCTTTTCAACTATCAATTGTTGTAATCGGGTGATAGCCTACTGCTCCCTTATGATTTGGAAGCATCTGTTACGGGAAAAAAACCTTGTTGATAGCTTTAAAACACTTTTTCCCCCTCCCCGTAGGTTCCGCCCACTGAAAAGACCACTGCCGCGGCACAGCGCATGCGCGAAACGGCCATCTTTGTGATTCTTTATAATAGCAGGCAACTTTTAAATTTTAACACAAAATCACATTCAGGACAAGCAGAATATCTCCAAAGTCAATATTTTGAAAAAAAAATGAAAGAAAAATATTATCCGAGGTCGATATTAAGCCCGAAAATAGTGATTGTTTTGCCCCTGCTAAGCTGTAGAGCGCCCCCAGCGACAATAAATTGAGTTCCAGCTACTTTTAAGCTCAAAATGCCCCCCCCCCCCTTTTCAACTATCAATTGTTGTAATCGGGTGATAGCCTACTGCTCCCTTATGATTTGGAAGCATCTGTTACGGGAAAAAAACCTTGTTGATAGCTTTAAAACACTTTTCCCCCTCCCCGTAGGTTCCGCCCACTGAAAAGACCACTGCCGCGGCACAGCGCATGCGCGAAACGGCCATCTTTGTGATTCTTTATAGGGTGCATACCTGCAAATAAACTCCCATAGACACTAGTGCTAAATGCCCGTACTTCAAAATTCTTTTAAAAATACTCAAAACTCTCACAGGTATTCAAGCTGCACAGAAAAATGATGATCAATGTGTCATCTTTCATTTTCTTTTCAATTTATGGTGGGTTGACCATTGACTTTTCGAGATATTTTCACGCAAAGAAGATGACCCCTATTTTCCCCAAAGCGGAAAAGTAGCCATCTTGAAAAACGATCCCTCCACAACATGGCAAAATAGCGCCACTTTCGAGCCCAATAGCATCCAAAATGCTCAGAATTGGAAGCCCCAAGTCCGGGCCAGAGGTTCACTACCATATCTCTTCAATTCCCCAATTTTACGGCGCTCAGAACTCTCTAATATAGAATATTTTGAGGGTATAACTTTTATTCATGAGCTTGGCGGATCGATTTACCGGTGTGTACCCTATAATAGCAGGCAACTTTTAAATTTTAACACAAAATCACATTCAGGACAAGCAGAATATCTCCAAAGTCAATATTTTGAAAAAAAAATGAAAGAAAAATATTATCCGAGGTCGATATTAAGCCCGAAAATAGTGATTGTTTTGCCCCTGCTAAGCTGTAGAGCGCCCCCAGCGACAATAAATTGAGTTCCAGCTACTTTTAAGCTCAAAATGCCCCCCCCCCCCTTTTCAACTATCAATTGTTGTAATCGGGTGATAGCCTACTGCTCCCTTATGATTTGGAAGCATCTGTTACGGGAAAAAAACCTTGTTGATAGCTTTAAAACACTTTTCCCCCTCCCCGTAGGTTCCGCCCACTGAAAAGACCACTGCCGCGGCACAGCGCATGCGCGAAACGGCCATCTTTGTGATTCTTTATATATAGGGTGCATACCTGCAAATAAACTCCCATAGACACTAGTGCTAAATGCCCGTACTTCAAAATTCTTTTAAAATACTCAAAACTCTCACAGGTATTCAAGCTGCACAGAAAAATGATGATCAATGTGTCATCTTTCATTTTCTTTTCAATTTATGGTGGGTTGACCATTGACTTTTCGAGATATTTTCACGCAAAGAAGATGACCCCTATTTTCCCAAAGCGGAAAAGTAGCCATCTTGAAAAACGATCCCTCCACAACATGGCAAAATAGCGCCACTTTCGAGCCCAATAGCATCCAAAATGCTCAGAATTGGAAGCCCCAAGTCCGGGCCAGAGGTTCACTACCATATCTCTTCAATTCCCCAATTTTACGGCGCTCAGAACTCTCTAATATAGAATATTTTGAGGGTATAACTTTTATTCATGAGCTTGGCGGATCGATTTACCGGTGTGTACCCTATAATAGCAGGCAACTTTTAAATTTTAACACAAAATCACATTCAGGACAAGCAGAATATCTCCAAAGTCAATATTTTGAAAAAAAAATGAAAGAAAAATATTATCCGAGGTCGATATTAAGCCCGAAAATAGTGATTGTTTTGCCCCTGCTAAGCTGTAGAGCGCCCCCAGCGACAATAAATTGAGTTCCAGCTACTTTTAAGCTCAAAATGCCCCCCCCCCCCTTTTCAACTATCAATTGTTGTAATCGGGTGATAGCCTACTGCTCCCTTATGATTTGGAAGCATCTGTTACGGGAAAAAAACCTTGTTGATAGCTTTAAAACACTTTTCCCCCTCCCCGTAGGTTCCGCCCACTGAAAAGACCACTGCCGCGGCACAGCGCATGCGCGAAACGGCCATCTTTGTGATTCTTTATATATAGGGTGCATACCTGCAAATAAACTCCCATAGACACTAGTGCTAAATGCCCGTACTTCAAAATTCTTTTAAAAATACTCAAAACTCTCACAGGTATTCAAGCTGCACAGAAAAATGATGATCAATGTGTCATCTTTCATTTTCTTTTCAATTTATGGTGGGTTGACCATTGACTTTTCGAGATATTTTCACGCAAAGAAGATGACCCCTATTTTCCCCAAAGCGGAAAAGTAGCCATCTTGAAAAACGATCCCTCCACAACATGGCAAAATAGCGCCACTTTCGAGCCCAATAGCATCCAAAATGCTCAGAATTGGAAGCCCAAGTCCGGGCCAGAGGTTCACTACCATATCTCTTCAATTCCCCAATTTTACGGCGCTCAGAACTCTCTAATATAGAATATTTTGAGGGTATAACTTTTATTCATGAGCTTGGCGGATCGATTTACCGGTGTGTACCCTATAATAGCAGGCAACTTTTAAATTTTAACACAAAATCACATTCAGGACAAGCAGAATATCTCCAAAGTCAATATTTTGAAAAAAAAATGAAAGAAAAATATTATCCGAGGTCGATATTAAGCCCGAAAATAGTGATTGTTTTGCCCCTGCTAAGCTGTAGAGCGCCCCCAGCGACAATAAATTGAGTTCCAGCTACTTTTAAGCTCAAAATGCCCCCCCCCCCCTTTTCAACTATCAATTGTTGTAATCGGGTGATAGCCTACTGCTCCCTTATGATTTGGAAGCATCTGTTACGGGAAAAAAACCTTGTTGATAGCTTTAAAACACTTTTCCCCCTCCCCGTAGGTTCCGCCCACTGAAAAGACCACTGCCGCGGCACAGCGCATGCGCGAAACGGCCATCTTTGTGATTCTTTATAATAGCAGCAACTTTTAAATTTTAACACAAAATCACATTCAGGACAAGCAGAATATCTCCAAAGTCAATATTTTGAAAAAAAATGAAAGAAAAATATTATCCGAGGTCGATATTAAGCCCGAAAATAGTGATTGTTTTGCCCCTGCTAAGCTGTAGAGCGCCCCCAGCGACAATAAATTGAGTTCCAGCTACTTTTAAGCTCAAAATGCCCCCCCCCCCTTTTTTCAACTATCAATTGTTGTAATCGGGTGATAGCCTACTGCTCCCTTATGATTTGGAAGCATCTGTTACGGGAAAAAAACCTTGTTGATAGCTTTAAAACACTTTTCCCCCTCCCCGTAGGTTCCGCCCACTGAAAAGACCACTGCCGCGGCACAGCGCATGCGCGAAACGGCCATCTTTGTGATTCTTTATAGGGTGCATACCTGCAAATAAACTCCCATAGACACTAGTGCTAAATGCCCGTACTTCAAAATTCTTTTAAAAATACTCAAAACTCTCACAGGTATTCAAGCTGCACAGAAAAATGATGATCAATGTGTCATCTTTCATTTTCTTTTCAATTTATGGTGGGTTGACCATTGACTTTTCGAGATATTTTCACGCAAAGAAGATGACCCCTATTTTCCCCAAAGCGGAAAAGTAGCCATCTTGAAAAACGATCCCTCCACAACATGGCAAAATAGCGCCACTTTCGAGCCCAATAGCATCCAAAATGCTCAGAATTGGAAGCCCCAAGTCCGGGCCAGAGGTTCACTACCATATCTCTTCAATTCCCCAATTTTACGGCGCTCAGAACTCTCTAATATAGAATATTTTGAGGGTATAACTTTTATTCATGAGCTTGGCGGATCGATTTACCGGTGTGTACCCTATAATAGCAGGCAACTTTTAAATTTTAACACAAAATCACATTCAGGACAAGCAGAATATCTCCAAAGTCAATATTTTGAAAAAAAAATGAAAGAAAAATATTATCCGAGGTCGATATTAAGCCCGAAAATAGTGATTGTTTTGCCCCTGCTAAGCTGTAGAGCGCCCCCAGCGACAATAAATTGAGTTCCAGCTACTTTTAAGCTCAAAATGCCCCCCCCCCCCCTTTTCAACTATCAATTGTTGTAATCGGGTGATAGCCTACTGCTCCCTTATGATTTGGAAGCATCTGTTACGGGAAAAAAACCTTGTTGATAGCTTTAAAACACTTTTCCCCCCTCCCCGTAGGTTCCGCCCACTGAAAAGACCACTGCCGCGGCACAGCGCATGCGCGAAACGGCCATCTTTGTGATTCTTTATAGGGTGCATACCTGCAAATAAACTCCCATAGACACTAGTGCTAAATGCCCGTACTTCAAAATTCTTTTAAAAATACTCAAAACTCTCACAGGTATTCAAGCTGCACAGAAAAATGATGATCAATGTGTCATCTTTCATTTTCTTTTCAATTTATGGTGGGTTGACCATTGACTTTTCGAGATATTTTCACGCAAAGAAGATGACCCCTATTTTCCCCAAAGCGGAAAAGTAGCCATCTTGAAAAACGATCCCTCCACAACATGGCAAAATAGCGCCACTTTCGAGCCCAATAGCATCCAAAATGCTCAGAATTGGAAGCCCCAAGTCCGGGCCAGAGGTTCACTACCATATCTCTTCAATTCCCCAATTTTACGGCGCTCAGAACTCTCTAATATAGAATATTTTGAGGGTATAACTTTTATTCATGAGCTTGGCGGATCGATTTACCGGTGTGTACCCTATAATAGCAGGCAACTTTTAAATTTTAACACAAAATCACATTCAGGACAAGCAGAATATCTCCAAAGTCAATATTTTGAAAAAAAAATGAAAGAAAAATATTATCCGAGGTCGATATTAAGCCCGAAAATAGTGATTGTTTTGCCCCTGCTAAGCTGTAGAGCGCCCCCAGCGACAATAAATTGAGTTCCAGCTACTTTTAAGCTCAAAATGCCCCCCCCCCCCTTTTCAACTATCAATTGTTGTAATCGGGTGATAGCCTACTGCTCCCTTATGATTTGGAAGCATCTGTTACGGGAAAAAAACCTTGTTGATAGCTTTAAAACACTTTTCCCCCTCCCCGTAGGTTCCGCCCACTGAAAAGACCACTGCCGCGGCACAGCGCATGCGCGAAACGGCCATCTTTGTGATTCTTTATAGGGTGCATACCTGCAAATAAACTCCCATAGACACTAGTGCTAAATGCCCGTACTTCAAAATTCTTTTAAAAATACTCAAAACTCTCACAGGTATTCAAGCTGCACAGAAAAATGATGATCAATGTGTCATCTTTCATTTTCTTTTCAATTTATGGTGGGTTGACCATTGACTTTTCGAGATATTTTCACGCAAAGAAGATGACCCCTATTTTCCCCAAAGCGGAAAAGTAGCCATCTTGAAAAACGATCCCTCCACAACATGGCAAAATAGCGCCACTTTCGAGCCCAATAGCATCCAAAATGCTCAGAATTGGAAGCCCCAAGTCCGGGCCAGAGGTTCACTACCATATCTCTTCAATTCCCCAATTTTACGGCGCTCAGAACTCTCTAATATAGAATATTTTGAGGGTATAACTTTTATTCATGAGCTTGGCGGATCGATTTACCGGTGTGTACCCTATAATAGCAGGCAACTTTTAAATTTTAACACAAAATCACATTCAGGACAAGCAGAATATCTCCAAAGTCAATATTTTGAAAAAAAAATGAAAGAAAAATATTATCCGAGGTCGATATTAAGCCCGAAAATAGTGATTGTTTTGCCCCTGCTAAGCTGTAGAGCGCCCCCAGCGACAATAAATTGAGTTCCAGCTACTTTTAAGCTCAAAATGCCCCCCCCCCCCCCCTTTCAACTATCAATTGTTGTAATCGGGTGATAGCCTACTGCTCCCTTATGATTTGGAAGCATCTGTTACGGAAAAAAACCTTGTTGATAGCTTTAAAACACTTTTCCCCCTCCCCGTAGGTTCCGCCCACTGAAAAGACCACTGCCGCGGCACAGCGCATGCGCGAAACGGCCATCTTTGTGATTCTTTATATATAGGGTGCATACCTGCAAATAAACTCCCATAGACACTAGTGCTAAATGCCCGTACTTCAAAATTCTTTTAAAAATACTCAAAACTCTCACAGGTATTCAAGCTGCACAGAAAATGATGATCAATGTGTCATCTTTCATTTTCTTTTCAATTTATGGTGGGTTGACCATTGACTTTTCGAGATATTTTCACGCAAAGAAGATGACCCCTATTTTCCCCAAAGCGGAAAAGTAGCCATCTTGAAAAACGATCCCTCCACAACATGGCAAAATAGCGCCACTTTCGAGCCCAATAGCATCCAAAATGCTCAGAATTGGAAGCCCCAAGTCCGGGCCAGAGGTTCACTACCATATCTCTTCAATTCCCCAATTTTACGGCGCTCAGAACTCTCTAATATAGAATATTTTGAGGGTATAACTTTTATTCATGAGCTTGGCGGATCGATTTACCGGTGTGTACCCTATAATAGCAGGCAACTTTTAAATTTTAACACAAAATCACATTCAGGACAAGCAGAATATCTCCAAAGTCAATATTTTGAAAAAAAAATGAAAGAAAAATATTATCCGAGGTCGATATTAAGCCCGAAAATAGTGATTGTTTTGCCCCTGCTAAGCTGTAGAGCGCCCCCAGCGACAATAAATTGAGTTCCAGCTACTTTTAAGCTCAAAATGCCCCCCCCCCCTTTTCAACTATCAATTGTTGTAATCGGGTGATAGCCTACTGCTCCCTTATGATTTGGAAGCATCTGTTACGGGAAAAAAACCTTGTTGATAGCTTTAAAACACTTTTCCCCCTCCCCGTAGGTTCCGCCCACTGAAAAGACCACTGCCGCGGCACAGCGCATGCGCGAAACGGCCATCTTTGTGATTCTTTATATATAGGGTGCATACCTGCAAATAAACTCCCATAGACACTAGTGCTAAATGCCCGTACTTCAAAATTCTTTTAAAAATACTCAAAACTCTCACAGGTATTCAAGCTGCACAGAAAAATGATGATCAATGTGTCATCTTTCATTTTCTTTTCAATTTATGGTGGGTTGACCATTGACTTTTCGAGATATTTTCACGCAAAGAAGATGACCCCTATTTTCCCCAAAGCGGAAAAGTAGCCATCTTGAAAAACGATCCCTCCACAACATGGCAAAATAGCGCCACTTTCGAGCCCAATAGCATCCAAAATGCTCAGAATTGGAAGCCCCAAGTCCGGGCCAGAGGTTCACTACCATATCTCTTCAATTCCCCAATTTTACGGCGCTCAGAACTCTCTAATATAGAATATTTTGAGGGTATAACTTTTATTCATGAGCTTGGCGGATCGATTTACCGGTGTGTACCCTATAATAGCAGGCAACTTTTAAATTTTAACACAAAATCACATTCAGGACAAGCAGAATATCTCCAAAGTCAATATTTTGAAAAAAAAATGAAAGAAAATATTATCCGAGGTCGATATTAAGCCCGAAAATAGTGATTGTTTTGCCCCTGCTAAGCTGTAGAGCGCCCCCAGCGACAATAAATTGAGTTCCAGCTACTTTTAAGCTCAAAATGCCCCCCCCCCCCTTTTCAACTATCAATTGTTGTAATCGGGTGATAGCCTACTGCTCCCTTATGATTTGGAAGCATCTGTTACGGGAAAAAACCTTGTTGATAGCTTTAAAACACTTTTCCCCCTCCCCGTAGGTTCCGCCCACTGAAAAGACCACTGCCGCGGCACAGCGCATGCGCGAAACGGCCATCTTTGTGATTCTTTATAGGGTGCATACCTGCAAATAAACTCCCATAGACACTAGTGCTAAATGCCCGTACTTCAAAATTCTTTTAAAAATACTCAAAACTCTCACAGGTATTCAAGCTGCACAGAAAAATGATGATCAATGTGTCATCTTTCATTTTCTTTTCAATTTATGGTGGGTTGACCATTGACTTTTCGAGATATTTTCACGCAAAGAAGATGACCCTATTTTCCCCAAAGCGGAAAAGTAGCCATCTTGAAAAACGATCCCTCCACAACATGGCAAAATAGCGCCACTTTCGAGCCCAATAGCATCCAAAATGCTCAGAATTGGAAGCCCCAAGTCCGGGCCAGAGGTTCACTACCATATCTCTTCAATTCCCCAATTTTACGGCGCTCAGAACTCTCTAATATAGAATATTTTGAGGGTATAACTTTTATTCATGAGCTTGGCGGATCGATTTACCGGTGTGTACCCTATAATAGCAGGCAACTTTTAAATTTTAACACAAAATCACATTCAGGACAAGCAGAATATCTCCAAAGTCAATATTTTGAAAAAAAAATGAAAGAAAAATATTATCCGAGGTCGATATTAAGCCCGAAAATAGTGATTGTTTTGCCCCTGCTAAGCTGTAGAGCGCCCCCAGCGACAATAAATTGAGTTCCAGCTACTTTTAAGCTCAAAATGCCCCCCCCCCCCCTTTTCAACTATCAATTGTTGTAATCGGGTGATAGCCTACTGCTCCCTTATGATTTGGAAGCATCTGTTACGGGAAAAAAACCTTGTTGATAGCTTTAAAACACTTTTCCCCCTCCCCGTAGGTTCCGCCCACTGAAAAGACCACTGCCGCGGCACAGCGCATGCGCGAAACGGCCATCTTTGTGATTCTTTATATATAGGGTGCATACCTGCAAATAAACTCCCATAGACACTAGTGCTAAATGCCCGTACTTCAAAATTCTTTAAAAATACTCAAAACTCTCACAGGTATTCAAGCTGCACAGAAAAATGATGATCAATGTGTCATCTTTCATTTTCTTTTCAATTTATGGTGGGTTGACCATTGACTTTTCGAGATATTTTCACGCAAAGAAGATGACCCCTATTTTCCCCAAAGCGGAAAAGTAGCCATCTTGAAAAACGATCCCTCCACAACATGGCAAAATAGCGCCACTTTCGAGCCCAATAGCATCCAAAATGCTCAGAATTGGAAGCCCCAAGTCCGGGCCAGAGGTTCACTACCATATCTCTTCAATTCCCCAATTTTACGGCGCTCAGAACTCTCTAATATAGAATATTTTGAGGGTATAACTTTTATTCATGAGCTTGGCGGATCGATTTACCGGTGTGTACCCTATAATAGCAGGCAACTTTTAAATTTTAACACAAAATCACATTCAGGACAAGCAGAATATCTCCAAAGTCAATATTTTGAAAAAAAAATGAAAGAAAAATATTATCCGAGGTCGATATTAAGCCCGAAAATAGTGATTGTTTTGCCCCTGCTAAGCTGTAGAGCGCCCCCAGCGACAATAAATTGAGTTCCAGCTACTTTTAAGCTCAAAATGCCCCCCCCCCCTTTTCAACTATCAATTGTTGTAATCGGGTGATAGCCTACTGCTCCCTTATGATTTGGAAGCATCTGTTACGGGAAAAAAACCTTGTTGATAGCTTTAAACACTTTTCCCCCTCCCCGTAGGTTCCGCCCACTGAAAAGACCACTGCCGCGGCACAGCGCATGCGCGAAACGGCCATCTTTGTGATTCTTTATAGGGTGCATACCTGCAAATAAACTCCCATAGACACTAGTGCTAAATGCCCGTACTTCAAATTCTTTTAAAAATACTCAAAACTCTCACAGGTATTCAAGCTGCACAGAAAAATGATGATCAATGTGTCATCTTTCATTTTCTTTTCAATTTATGGTGGGTTGACCATTGACTTTTCGAGATATTTTCACGCAAAGAAGATGACCCCTATTTTCCCCAAAGCGGAAAAGTAGCCATCTTGAAAAACGATCCCTCCACAACATGGCAAAATAGCGCCACTTTCGAGCCCAATAGCATCCAAAATGCTCAGAATTGGAAGCCCCAAGTCCGGGCCAGAGGTTCACTACCATATCTCTTCAATTCCCCAATTTTACGGCGCTCAGAACTCTCTAATATAGAATATTTTGAGGGTATAACTTTTATTCATGAGCTTGGCGGATCGATTTACCGGTGTGTACCCTATAATAGCAGGCAACTTTTAAATTTTAACACAAAATCACATTCAGGACAAGCAGAATATCTCCAAAGTCAATATTTTGAAAAAAAAATGAAAGAAAATATTATCCGAGGTCGATATTAAGCCCGAAAATAGTGATTGTTTTGCCCCTGCTAAGCTGTAGAGCGCCCCCAGCGACAATAAATTGAGTTCCAGCTACTTTTAAGCTCAAAATGCCCCCCCCCCCCTTTTCAACTATCAATTGTTGTAATCGGGTGATAGCCTACTGCTCCCTTATGATTTGGAAGCATCTGTTACGGGAAAAAAACCTTGTTGATAGCTTTAAAACACTTTTCCCCCTCCCCGTAGGTTCCGCCCACTGAAAAGACCACTGCCGCGGCACAGCGCATGCGCGAAACGGCCATCTTTGTGATTCTTTATATATAGGGTGCATACCTGCAAATAAACTCCCATAGACACTAGTGCTAAATGCCCGTACTTCAAATTCTTTTAAAAATACTCAAAACTCTCACAGGTATTCAAGCTGCACAGAAAAATGATGATCAATGTGTCATCTTTCATTTCTTTTCAATTTATGGTGGGTTGACCATTGACTTTTCAGATATTTTCACGCAAAGAAGATGACCCCTATTTTCCCAAAGCGGAAAAGTAGCCATCTTGAAAAACGATCCCTCCACAACATGGCAAAATAGCGCCACTTTCGAGCCCAATAGCATCCAAAATGCTCAGAATTGGAAGCCCCAAGTCCGGGCCAGAGGTTCACTACCATATCTCTTCATTTCCCCCAATTTTACGGCGCTCAGAACTCTCTAATATAGAATATTTTGAGGGTATAACTTTTATTCATGAGCTTGGCGGATCGATTTACCGGTGTGTACCCTATAATAGCAGGCAACTTTTAAATTTTAACACAAAATCACATTCAGGACAACAAGCAGAATATCTCCAAAGTCAATATTTTGAAAAAAAAATGAAAGAAAAATATTATCCGAGGTCGATATTAAGCCCGAAAATAGTGATTGTTTTGCCCCTGCTAAGCTGTAGAGCGCCCCCAGCGACAATAAATTGAGTTCCAGCTACTTTTAAGCTCAAAATGCCCCCCCCCCCCCTTTTCAACTATCAATTGTTGTAATCGGTTGATAGCCTACTGCTCCCTTATGATTTGGAAGCATCTGTTACGGGAAAAAAACCTTGTTGATAGCTTTAAAACACTTTTCCCCCTCCCCGTAGGTTCCGCCCACTGAAAAGACCACTGCCGCGGCACAGCGCATGCGCGAAACGGCCATCTTTGTGATTCTTTATATATAGGGTGCATACCTGCAAATAAACTCCCATAGACACTAGTGCTAAATGCCCGTACTTCAAAATTCTTTTAAAATACTCAAAACTCTCACAGGTATTCAAGCTGCACAGAAAAATGATGATCAATGTGTCATCTTTCATTTTCTTTTCATTTATGGTGGGTTGACCATTGACTTTTCGAGATATTTTCACGCAAAGAAGATGACCCCTATTTTCCCCAAAGCGGAAAAGTAGCCATCTTGAAAAACGATCCCTCCACAACATGGCAAAATAGCGCCACTTTCGAGCCCAATAGCATCCAAAATGCTCAGAATTGGAAGCCCCAAGTCCGGGCCAGAGGTTCACTACCATATCTCTTCAATTCCCCAATTTTACGGCGCTCAGAACTCTCTAATATAGAATATTTTTGAGGGTATAACTTTTATTCATGAGCTTGGCGGATCGATTTACCGGTGTGTACCCTATAATAGCAGGCAACTTTTAAATTTTAACACAAAATCACATTCAGGACAAGCAGAATATCTCAAAGTCAATATTTTGAAAAAAAAAATGAAAGAAAAATATTATCCGAGGTCGATATTAAGCCCGAAAATAGTGATTGTTTTGCCCCTGCTAAGCTGTAGAGCGCCCCCAGCGACAATAAATTGAGTTCCAGCTACTTTTAAGCTCAAAATGCCCCCCCCCCCCCTTTTCAACTATCAATTGTTGTAATCGGGTGATAGCCTACTGCTCCCTTATGATTTGGAAGCATCTGTTACGGGAAAAAAACCTTGTTGATAGCTTTAAAACACTTTTCCCCCTCCCCGTAGGTTCCGCCCACTGAAAAGACCACTGCCGCGGCACAGCGCATGCGCGAAACGGCCATCTTTGTGATTCTTTATATATAGGGTGCATACCTGCAAATAAACTCCCATAGACACTAGTGCTAAATGCCCGTACTTCAAAATTCTTTTAAAAATACTCAAAACTCTCACAGGTATTCAAGCTGCACAGAAAAATGATGATCAATGTGTCATCTTTCATTTTCTTTTCATTTATGGTGGGTTGACCATTGACTTTTCGAGATATTTTCACGCAAAGAAGATGACCCCTATTTTCCCCAAAGCGGACAAGTAGCCATCTTGAAAAACGATCCCCACAACATGGCAAAATAGCGCCACTTTCGAGCCAATAGCATCCAAAATGCTCAGAATTGAAGCCCCAAGTCCGGGCCAGGGTTCACTACCATATCTCTTCAATTCCCCCATTTTACGGCGCTCAGAACTCTCTAATATAGAATATTTTGAGGGTATAACTTTTATTTCATGAGCTTGGCGGATCGATTTACCGGTGTGTACCCTATAATAGCAGGCAACTTTTAAATTTTAACACAAAATCACATTCAGGACAAGCAGAATATCTCCAAGTCAATATTTTGAAAAAAAATGAAAGAAAAATATTATCCGAGGTCGATATTAAGCCCGAAAATAGTGATTGTTTTGCCCCTGCTAAGCTGTAGAGCGCCCCCCCAGCGACAATAAATTGAGTTCCAGCTACTTTTAAGCTCAAAATGCCCCCCCCCCCCCTTTTCAACTATCAATTGTTGTAATCGGGTGATAGCCTACTGCTCCCTTATGATTTGGAAGCATCTGTTACGGGAAAAAAACCTTGTTGATAGCTTTAAAACACTTTTCCCCCCTCCCCGTAGGTTTCCGCCCACTGAAAAGACCACTGCCGCGGCACAGCGCATGCGCGAAACGGCCATCTTTGTGATTCTTTATATAGGGTGCATACCTGCAAATAAACTCCCATAGACACTAGTGCTAAATGCCCGTACTTCAAAATTCTTTTAAAAATACTCAAAACTCTCACAGGTATTCAAGCTGCACAGAAAAATGATGATCAATGTGTCATCTTTCATTTTCTTTTCAATTTATGGTGGGTTGACCATTGACTTTTCGAGATATTTTCACGCAAAGAAGATGACCCCTATTTTCCCCAAGCGGAAAAGTAGCCATCTTGAAAAACGATCCCTCCACAACATGGCAAAATAGCGCCACTTTTCGAGCCCATAGCATCCAAAATGCTCAGAATTGGAAGCCCCAAGTCCGGGCCAGAGGTTCACTACCATATCTCTTCAATTCCCCAATTTTACGGCGCTCAGAACTCTCTAATATAGAATATTTTGAGGGTATAACTTTTATTCATGAGCTTGGCGGATCGATTTACCGGTGTGTACCCTATAATAGCAGGCAACTTTTAAATTTTAACACAAAATCACATTCAGGACAAGCAATATCTCTCAAAGTCAATATTTTGAAAAAAAATGAAAGAAAAATATTATCCGAGGTCGATATTAAGCCCGAAAATATGATTGTTTTGCCCCTGCTAAGCTGTAGAGCGCCCCCAGCGACAATAAATTGAGTTCCAGCTACTTTTAAGCTCAAAATGCCCCCCCCCCCCCTTTCAACTATCAATTGTTGTAATCGGGTGATAGCCTACTGCTCCCTTATGATTTGGAAGCATCTGTTACGGGAAAAAACCTTGTTGATAGCTTTAAAACACTTTTTCCCCCTCCCCGTAGGTTTCGCCCACTGAAAAGACCACTGCCGCGGCACAGCGCATGCGCGAAACGGCCATCTTTGTGATTCTTTATATATAGGGTGCATACCTGCAAATAAACTCCCATAGACACTAGTGCTAAATGCCCGTACTTCAAAATTCTTTAAAAATACTCAAAACTCTCACAGGTATTCAAGCTGCACAGAAAAATGATGATCAATGTGTCATCTTTCATTTTCTTTTCAATTTATGGTGGGTTGACCATTGACTTTTCGAGATATTTTCACGCAAAGAAGATGACCCCTATTTTCCCCAAAGCGGAAAGTAGCCATCTTGAAAACGATCCCTCCACAACATGGCAAAATAGCGCCACTTTCGAGCCCAATAGCATCCAAAATGCTCAGAATTGGAAGCCCCAAGTCCGGGCCAGAGGTTCACTACCATATCTCTTCATTCCCCAATTTTACGGCGCTCAGACTCTCTAATATAGAATATTTTGAGGGTATAACTTTTATTCATGAGCTTGGCGGATCGATTTACGGGTGTGTACCCTATAATAGCAAGGCAACTTTTAAATTTTAACACAAAATCACATTCAGGACAAGCAGAATATCTCCAAAGTCAATATTTTAAAAAAAAATGAAAGAAAAATATTATCCGAGGTCGATATTAAGCCCGAAATAGTGATTGTTTTGCCCCTGCTAAGCTGTAGAGCGCCCCCAGCGACAATAAATTGAGTTCCAGCTACTTTTAAGCTCAAAATGCCCCCCCCCCCTTT
>NW_024037048.1:15318275-15339545 GCF_015706575.1 Patiria miniata | reverse complement strand
CAGGCAACTTTTAAATTTTAACACAAAATCACATTCAGGACAAGCAGAATATCTCCAAAGTCAATATTTTGAAAAAAAAATGAAAGAAAATATTATCCGAGGTCGATATTAAGCCCGAAAATAGTGATTGTTTTGCCCCTGCTAAGCTGTAGAGCGCCCCCAGCGACAATAAATTGAGTTCCAGCTACTTTTAAGCTCAAAATGCCCCCCCCCCCTTTTCAACTATCAATTTTGTAATCGGGTGATAGCCTACTGCTCCCTTATGATTTGGAAGCATCTGTTACGGGAAAAAAACCTTGTTGATAGCTTTAAAACACTTTTCCCCCCCTCCCCGTAGGTTCCGCCCACTGAAAAGACCACTGCCGCGGCACAGCGCATGCGCGAAACGGCCATCTTTGTGATTCTTTATATAGGTGCATACCTGCAAATAAACTCCCATAGACACTAGTGCTAAATGCCCGTACTTCAAATTCTTTTAAAATATACTCAAAACTCTCACAGGTATTCAAGCTGCACAGAAAAATGATGATCAATGTGTCATCTTTCATTTTCTTTTCAATTTATGGTGGGTTGACCATTGACTTTTCGAGATATTTTCACGCAAAGAAGATGACCCCTATTTTCCCCAAAGCGGAAAAGTAGCCATCTTGAAAAACGATCCCTCCACAACATGGCAAAATAGCGCCACTTTCGAGCCCAATAGCATCCAAAATGCTCAGAATTGGAAGCCCCAAGTCCGGGCCAGAGGTTCACTACCATATCTCTTCAATTCCCCAATTTTACGGCGCTCAGAACTCTCTAATATAGAATATTTTGAGGGTATAACTTTTATTCATGAGCTTGGCGGATCGATTTACCGGTGTGTACCCTATAATAGCAGGCAACTTTTAAATTTTAACACAAAATCACATTCAGGACAAGCAGAATATCTCCAAAGTCAATATTTTGAAAAAAAATGAAAGAAAAATATTATCCGAGGTCGATATTAAGCCCGAAAATAGTGATTGTTTTGCCCCTGCTAAGCTGTAGAGCGCCCCCAGCGACAATAAATTGAGTTCCAGCTACTTTTAAGCTCAAAATGCCCCCCCCCCCCTTTTCACTATCAATTGTTGTAATCGGGTGATAGCCTACTGCTCCCTTATGATTTGGAAGCATCTGTTACGGGAAAAAAACCTTGTTGATAGCTTTAAAACACTTTTTCCCCCTCCCCGTAGGTTCCGCCCACTGAAAAGACCACTGCCGCGGCACAGCGCATGCGCGAAACGGCCATCTTTGTGATTCTTTATATATAGGGTGCATACCTGCAAATAAACTCCCATAGACACTAGTGCTAAATGCCCGTACTTCAAAATTCTTTAAAAATACTCAAAACTCTCACAGGTATTCAAGCTGCACAGAAAAATGATGATCAATGTGTCATCTTTCATTTTCTTTTCAATTTATGGTGGGTTGACCATTGACTTTTCGAGATTTTTCACGCAAAGAAGATGACCCCTATTTTCCCCAAAGCGGAAAAGTAGCCATCTTGAAAAACGATCCCTCCACAACATGGCAAAATAGCGCCACTTTCGAGCCCAATAGCATCCAAAATGCTCAGAATTGGAAGCCCCAAGTCCGGGCCAGAGGTTCACTACCATATCTCTTCAATTCCCCAATTTTACGGCGCTCAGAACTCTCTAATATAGAATATTTTGAGGGTATAACTTTTATTCATGAGCTTGGCGGATCGATTTACCGGTGTGTACCCTATAATAGCAGGCAACTTTTAAATTTTAACACAAAATCACATTCAGGACAAGCAGAATATCTCCAAAGTCAATATTTTGAAAAAAAAATGAAAGAAAATATTATCCGAGGTCGATATTAAGCCCGAAAATAGTGATTGTTTTGCCCCTGCTAAGCTGTAGAGCGCCCCCAGCGACAATAAATTGAGTTCCAGCTACTTTTAAGCTCAAAATGCCCCCCCCCCCCTTTTCAACTATCAATTGTTGTAATCGGGTGATAGCCTACTGCTCCCTTATGATTTGGAAGCATCTGTTACGGGAAAAAAACCTTGTTGATAGCTTTAAAACACTTTTCCCCCTCCCCGTAGGTTCCGCCCACTGAAAAGACCACTGCCGCGGCACAGCGCATGCGCGAAACGGCCATCTTTGTGATTCTTTATATATAGGGTGCATACCTGCAAATAAACTCCCATAGACACTAGTGCTAAATGCCCGTACTTCAAAATTCTTTTAAAAATACTCAAAACTCTCACAGGTATTCAAGCTGCACAGAAAAATGATGATCAATGTGTCATCTTTCATTTTCTTTTTCATTTATGGTGGGTTGACCATTGACTTTTCGAGATATTTTCACGCAAAGAAGATGACCCCTATTTTCCCCAAAGCGGAAAAGTAGCCATCTTGAAAAACGATCCCTCCACAACAACATGGCAAAATAGCGCCACTTTCGAGCCCAATAGCATCCAAAATGCTCAGAATTGGAAGCCCCAAGTCCGGGCCAGAGGTTCACTACCATATCTCTTCAATTCCCCAATTTTACGGCGCTCAGAACTCTCTAATATAGAATATTTTGAGGGTATAACTTTTATTCATGAGCTTGGCGGATCGATTTACCGGTGTGTACCCTATAATAGCAGGCAACTTTTAAATTTTAACACAAAATCACATTCAGGACAAGCAGAATATCTCCAAAGTCAATATTTTGAAAAAAAATGAAAGAAAAATATTATCCGAGGTCGATATTAAGCCCGAAAATAGTGATTGTTTTGCCCCTGCTAAGCTGTAGAGCGCCCCCAGCGACAATAAATTGAGTTCCAGCTACTTTTAAGCTCAAAATGCCCCCCCCCACCTTTTCAACTATCAATTGTTGTAATCGGGTGATAGCCTACTGCTCCCTTATGATTTGGAAGCATCTGTTACGGGAAAAAAACCTTGTTGATAGCTTTAAAACACTTTTCCCCCTCCCCGTAGGTTCCGCCCACTGAAAAGACCACTGCCGCGGCACAGCGCATGCGCGAAACGGCCATCTTTGTGATTCTTTATATAGCAGCAACTTTTAAATTTTAACACAAAATCACATTCAGGACAAGCAGAATATCTCCAAAGTCAATATTTTGAAAAAAAAATGAAAGAAAAATATTATCCGAGGTCGATATTAAGCCCGAAAATAGTGATTGTTTTGCCCCTGCTAAGCTGTAGAGCGCCCCCAGCGACAATAAATTGAGTTCCAGCTACTTTTAAGCTCAAAATGCCCCCCCCCCCCCTTTCAACTATCAATTGTTGTAATCGGGTGATAGCCTACTGCTCCCTTATGATTTGGAAGCATCTGTTACGGGAAAAAAACCTTGTTGATAGCTTTAAAACACTTTTCCCCCTCCCCGTAGGTTCCGCCCACTGAAAAGACCACTGCCGCGGCACAGCGCATGCGCGAAACGGCCATCTTTGTGATTCTTTATAGGGTGCATACCTGCAAATAAACTCCCATAGACACTAGTGCTAAATGCCCGTACTTCAAAATTCTTTTAAAAATACTCAAAACTCTCACAGGTATTCAAGCTGCACAGAAAAATGATGATCAATGTGTCATCTTTCATTTTCTTTTCAATTTATGGTGGGTTGACCATTGACTTTTCGAGATATTTTCACGCAAAGAAGATGACCCCTATTTTCCCCAAAGCGGAAAAGTAGCCATCTTGAAAAACGATCCCTCCACAACATGGCAAAATAGCGCCACTTTCGAGCCCAATAGCATCCAAAATGCTCAGAATTGGAAGCCCCAAGTCCGGGCCAGAGGTTCACTACCATATCTCTTCAATTCCCCAATTTTACGGCGCTCAGAACTCTCTAATATAGAATATTTTGAGGGTATAACTTTTATTCATGAGCTTGGCGGATCGATTTACCGGTGTGTACCCTATAATAGCAGGCAACTTTTAAATTTTAACACAAAATCACATTCAGGACAAGCAGAATATCTCCAAAGTCAATATTTTGAAAAAAAATGAAAGAAAAATATTATCCGAGGTCGATATTAAGCCCGAAAATAGTGATTGTTTTGCCCCTGCTAAGCTGTAGAGCGCCCCCAGCGACAATAAATTGAGTTCCAGCTACTTTTAAGCTCAAAATGCCCCCCCCCCCCCTTTTCAACTATCAATTGTTGTAATCGGGTGATAGCCTACTGCTCCCTTATGATTTGGAAGCATCTGTTACGGGAAAAAAACCTTGTTGATAGCTTTAAAACACTTTTCCCCCTCCCCGTAGGTTCCGCCCACTGAAAAGACCACTGCCGCGGCACAGCGCATGCGCGAAACGGCCATCTTTGTGATTCTTTATATATAGGGTGCATACCTGCAAATAAACTCCCATAGACACTAGTGCTAAATGCCCGTACTTCAAAATTCTTTTAAAAATACTCAAAACTCTCACAGGTATTCAAGCTGCACAGAAAAATGATGATCAATGTGTCATCTTTCATTTTCTTTTCAATTTATGGTGGGTTGACCATTGACTTTTCGAGATATTTTCACGCAAAGAAGATGACCCCTATTTTCCCCAAAGCGGAAAAGTAGCCATCTTGAAAAACGATCCCTCCACAACATGGCAAAATAGCGCCACTTTCGAGCCCAATAGCATCCAAAATGCTCAGAATTGGAAGCCCCAAGTCCGGGCCAGAGGTTCACTACCATATCTCTTCAATTCCCCAATTTTACGGCGCTCAGAACTCTCTAATATAGAATATTTTGAGGGTATAACTTTTATTCATGAGCTTGGCGGATCGATTTACCGGTGTGTACCCTATAATAGCAGGCAACTTTTAAATTTTAACACAAAATCACATTCAGGACAAGCAGAATATCTCCAAAGTCAATATTTTGAAAAAAAATGAAAGAAAAATATTATCCGAGGTCGATATTAAGCCCGAAAATAGTGATTGTTTTGCCCCTGCTAAGCTGTAGAGCGCCCCCAGCGACAATAAATTGAGTTCCAGCTACTTTTAAGCTCAAAATGCCCCCCCCCCCTTTTCAACTATCAATTGTTGTAATCGGGTGATAGCCTACTGCTCCCTTATGATTTGGAAGCATCTGTTACGGGAAAAAAACCTTGTTGATAGCTTTAAAACACTTTTCCCCCTCCCCGTAGGTTCCGCCCACTGAAAAGACCACTGCCGCGGCACAGCGCATGCGCGAAACGGCCATCTTTGTGATTCTTTATATAGGGTGCATACCTGCAAATAAACTCCCATAGACACTAGTGCTAAATGCCCGTACTTCAAAATTCTTTTAAAAATACTCAAAACTCTCACAGGTATTCAAGCTGCACAGAAAAATGATGATCAATGTGTCATCTTTCATTTTCTTTTCAATTTATGGTGGGTTGACCATTGACTTTTCGAGATATTTTCACGCAAAGAAGATGACCCCTATTTTCCCCAAAGCGGAAAAGTAGCCATCTTGAAAAACGATCCCTCCACAACATGGCAAAATAGCGCCACTTTCGAGCCCAATAGCATCCAAAATGCTCAGAATTGGAAGCCCCAAGTCCGGGCCAGAGGTTCACTACCATATCTCTTCAATTCCCCAATTTTACGGCGCTCAGAACTCTCTAATATAGAATATTTTGAGGGTATAACTTTTATTCATGAGCTTGGCGGATCGATTTACCGGTGTGTACCCTATAATAGCAGGCAACTTTTAAATTTTAACACAAAATCACATTCAGGACAAGCAGAATATCTCCAAAGTCAATATTTTTGAAAAAAAAATGAAAGAAAAATATTATCCGAGGTCGATATTAAGCCCGAAAATAGTGATTGTTTTGCCCCTGCTAAGCTGTAGAGCGCCCCCAGCGACAATAAATTGAGTTCCAGCTACTTTTAAGCTCAAAATGCCCCCCCCCCCCCCTTTTCAACTATCAATTGTTGTAATCGGGTGATAGCCTACTGCTCCCTTATGATTTGGAAGCATCTGTTACGGGAAAAAAACCTTGTTGATAGCTTTAAAACACTTTTCCCCCTCCCCGTAGGTTCCGCCCACTGAAAAGACCACTGCCGCGGCACAGCGCATGCGCGAAACGGCCATCTTTGTGATTCTTTATATATAGGGTGCATACCTGCAAATAAACTCCCATAGACACTAGTGCTAAATGCCCGTACTTCAAAATTCTTTTAAAAATACTCAAAACTCTCACAGGTATTCAAGCTGCACAGAAAAATGATGATCAATGTGTCATCTTTCATTTTCTTTTCAATTTATGGTGGGTTGACCATTGACTTTTCGAGATATTTTCACGCAAAGAAGATGACCCCTATTTTCCCCAAAGCGGAAAAGTAGCCATCTTGAAAAACGATCCCTCCACAACATGGCAAAATAGCGCCACTTTCGAGCCCAATAGCATCCAAAATGCTCAGAATTGGAAGCCCCAAGTCCGGGCCAGAGGTTCACTACCATATCTCTTCAATTCCCCAATTTTACGGCGCTCAGAACTCTCTAATATAGAATATTTTGAGGGTATAACTTTTATTCATGAGCTTGGCGGATCGATTTACCGGTGTGTACCCTATAATAGCAGGCAACTTTTAAATTTTAACACAAAATCACATTCAGGACAAGCAGAATATCTCCAAAGTCAATATTTTGAAAAAAAATGAAAGAAAAATATTATCCGAGGTCGATATTAAGCCCGAAAATAGTGATTGTTTTGCCCCTGCTAAGCTGTAGAGCGCCCCCAGCGACAATAAATTGAGTTCCAGCTACTTTTAAGCTCAAAATGCCCCCCCCCCCCTTTTCAACTATCAATTGTTGTAATCGGGTGATAGCCTACTGCTCCCTTATGATTTGGAAGCATCTGTTACGGGAAAAAAACCTTGTTGATAGCTTTAAAACACTTTTCCCCCCCCCGTAGGTTCCGCCCACTGAAAAGACCACTGCCGCGGCACAGCGCATGCGCGAAACGGCCATCTTTGTGATTCTTTATATATAGGGTGCATACCTGCAAATAAACTCCCATAGACACTAGTGCTAAATGCCCGTACTTCAAATTCTTTTAAAAATACTCAAAACTCTCACAGGTATTCAAGCTGCACAGAAAAATGATGATCAATGTGTCATCTTTCATTTTCTTTTCAATTTATGGTGGGTTGACCATTGACTTTTCGAGATATTTTCACGCAAAGAAGATGACCCCTATTTTCCCCAAAGCGGAAAAGTAGCCATCTTGAAAACGATCCCTCCACAACATGGCAAAATAGCGCCACTTTCGAGCCCAATAGCATCCAAAATGCTCAGAATTGGAAGCCCCAAGTCCGGGCCAGAGGTTCACTACCATATCTCTTCAATTCCCCAATTTTACGGCGCTCAGAACTCTCTAATATAGAATATTTTGAGGGTATAACTTTTATTCATGAGCTTGGCGGATCGATTTACCGGTGTGTACCCTATAATAGCAGGCAACTTTTAAATTTTAACACAAAATCACATTCAGGACAAGCAGAATATCTCCAAAGTCAATATTTTGAAAAAAAATGAAAGAAAAATATTATCCGAGGTCGATATTAAGCCCGAAAATAGTGATTGTTTTGCCCCTGCTAAGCTGTAGAGCGCCCCCAGCGACAATAAATTGAGTTCCAGCTACTTTTAAGCTCAAAATGCCCCCCCCCCCCCTTTTCAACTATCAATTGTTGTAATCGGGTGATAGCCTACTGCTCCCTTATGATTTGGAAGCATCTGTTACGGGAAAAAAACCTTGTTGATAGCTTTAAAACACTTTTCCCCCTCCCCGTAGGTTCCGCCCACTGAAAAGACCACTGCCGCGGCACAGCGCATGCGCGAAACGGCCATCTTTGTGATTCTTTATAGGGTGCATACCTGCAAATAAACTCCCATAGACACTAGTGCTAAATGCCCGTACTTCAAAATTCTTTTAAAAATACTCAAAACTCTCACAGGTATTCAAGCTGCACAGAAAAATGATGATCAATGTGTCATCTTTCATTTTCTTTTCAATTTATGGTGGGTTGACCATTGACTTTTCGAGATATTTTCACGCAAAGAAGATGACCCCTATTTTCCCCAAAGCGGAAAAGTAGCCATCTTGAAAAACGATCCCTCCACAACATGGCAAAATAGCGCCACTTTCGAGCCCAATAGCATCCAAAATGCTCAGAATTGGAAGCCCCAAGTCCGGGCCAGAGGTTCACTACCATATCTCTTCAATTCCCCAATTTTACGGCGCTCAGAACTCTCTAATATAGAATATTTTGAGGGTATAACTTTTATTCATGAGCTTGGCGGATCGATTTACCGGTGTGTACCCTATAATAGCAGGCAACTTTTAAATTTTAACACAAAATCACATTCAGGACAAGCAGAATATCTCCAAAGTCAATATTTTGAAAAAAAAATGAAAGAAAATATTATCCGAGGTCGATATTAAGCCCGAAAATAGTGATTGTTTTGCCCCTGCTAAGCTGTAGAGCGCCCCCAGCGACAATAAATTGAGTTCCAGCTACTTTTAAGCTCAAAATGCCCCCCCCCCCTTTTCAACTATCAATTGTTGTAATCGGGTGATAGCCTACTGCTCCCTTATGATTTGGAAGCATCTGTTACGGGAAAAAAACCTTGTTGATAGCTTTAAAACACTTTTCCCCCTCCCCGTAGGTTCCGCCCACTGAAAAGACCACTGCCGCGGCACAGCGCATGCGCGAAACGGCCATCTTTGTGATTCTTTATATATAGGTGCATACCTGCAAATAAACTCCCATAGACACTAGTGCTAAATGCCCGTACTTCAAAATTCTTTTAAAATACTCAAAACTCTCACAGGTATTCAAGCTGCACAGAAAATGATGATCAATGTGTCATCTTTCATTTTCTTTTCAATTTATGGTGGGTTGACCATTGACTTTTCGAGATATTTTCACGCAAAGAAGATGACCCCTATTTTCCCCAAAGCGGAAAAGTAGCCATCTTGAAAAACGATCCCTCCACAACATGGCAAAATAGCGCCACTTTCGAGCCCAATAGCATCCAAAATGCTCAGAATTGGAAGCCCCAAGTCCGGGCCAGAGGTTCACTACCATATCTCTTCAATTCCCCAATTTTACGGCGCTCAGAACTCTCTAATATAGAATATTTTGAGGGTATAACTTTTATTCATGAGCTTGGCGGATCGATTTACCGGTGTGTACCCTATAATAGCAGGCAACTTTTAAATTTTAACACAAAATCACATTCAGGACAAGCAGAATATCTCCAAAGTCAATATTTTGAAAAAAAAATGAAAGAAAAATATTATCCGAGGTCGATATTAAGCCCGAAAATAGTGATTGTTTTGCCCCTGCTAAGCTGTAGAGCGCCCCCAGCGACAATAAATTGAGTTCCAGCTACTTTTAAGCTCAAAATGCCCCCCCCCCCCTTTTCAACTATCAATTGTTGTAATCGGGTGATAGCCTACTGCTCCCTTATGATTTGGAAGCATCTGTTACGGGAAAAAACCTTGTTGATAGCTTTAAAACACTTTTCCCCCTCCCCGTAGGTTCCGCCCACTGAAAAGACCACTGCCGCGGCACAGCGCATGCGCGAAACGGCCATCTTTGTGATTCTTTATAGGGTGCATACCTGCAAATAAACTCCCATAGACACTAGTGCTAAATGCCCGTACTTCAAAATTCTTTTAAAAATACTCAAAACTCTCACAGGTATTCAAGCTGCACAGAAAAATGATGATCAATGTGTCATCTTTCATTTTCTTTTCAATTTATGGTGGGTTGACCATTGACTTTTCGAGATATTTTCACGCAAAGAAGATGACCCCTATTTTCCCCAAAGCGGAAAAGTAGCCATCTTGAAAAACGATCCCTCCACAACATGGCAAAATAGCGCCACTTTCGAGCCCAATAGCATCCAAAATGCTCAGAATTGGAAGCCCCAAGTCCGGGCCAGAGGTTCACTACCATATCTCTTCAATTCCCCAATTTTACGGCGCTCAGAACTCTCTAATATAGAATATTTTGAGGGTATAACTTTTATTCATGAGCTTGGCGGATCGATTTACCGGTGTGTACCCTATAATAGCAGGCAACTTTTAAATTTTAACACAAAATCACATTCAGGACAAGCAGAATATCTCCAAAGTCAATATTTTGAAAAAAAAATGAAAGAAAAATATTATCCGAGGTCGATATTAAGCCCGAAAATAGTGATTGTTTTGCCCCTGCTAAGCTGTAGAGCGCCCCCAGCGACAATAAATTGAGTTCCAGCTACTTTTAAGCTCAAAATGCCCCCCCCCCCCTTTTTCAACTATCAATTGTTGTAATCGGGTGATAGCCTACTGCTCCCTTATGATTTGGAAGCATCTGTTACGGGAAAAAAACCTTGTTGATAGCTTTAAAACACTTTTCCCCCTCCCCGTAGGTTCCGCCCACTGAAAAGACCACTGCCGCGGCACAGCGCATGCGCGAAACGGCCATCTTTGTGATTCTTTATATATAGGGTGCATACCTGCAAATAAACTCCCATAGACACTAGTGCTAAATGCCCGTACTTCAAAATTCTTTTAAAAATACTCAAAACTCTCACAGGTATTCAAGCTGCACAGAAAAATGATGATCAATGTGTCATCTTTCATTTTCTTTTCAATTTATGGTGGGTTGACCATTGACTTTTCGAGATATTTTCACGCAAAGAAGATGACCCCTATTTTCCCCAAAGCGGAAAAGTAGCCATCTTGAAAAACGATCCCTCCACAACATGGCAAAATAGCGCCACTTTCGAGCCCAATAGCATCCAAAATGCTCAGAATTGGAAGCCCCAAGTCCGGGCCAGAGGTTCACTACCATATCTCTTCAATTCCCCAATTTTACGGCGCTCAGAACTCTCTAATATAGAATATTTTGAGGGTATAACTTTTATTCATGAGCTTGGCGGATCGATTTACCGGTGTGTACCCTATAATAGCAGGCAACTTTTAAATTTTAACACAAAATCACATTCAGGACAAGCAGAATATCTCCAAAGTCAATATTTTGAAAAAAAATGAAAGAAAAATATTATCCGAGGTCGATATTAAGCCCGAAAATAGTGATTGTTTTGCCCCTGCTAAGCTGTAGAGCGCCCCCAGCGACAATAAATTGAGTTCCAGCTACTTTTAAGCTCAAAATGCCCCCCCCCCCCCCTTTTCAACTATCAATTGTTGTAATCGGGTGATAGCCTACTGCTCCCTTATGATTTGGAAGCATCTGTTACGGGAAAAAAACCTTGTTGATAGCTTTAAAACACTTTTTCCCCCTCCCCGTAGGTTCCGCCCACTGAAAAGACCACTGCCGCGGCACAGCGCATGCGCGAAACGGCCATCTTTGTGATTCTTTATATATAGGGTGCATACCTGCAAATAAACTCCCATAGACACTAGTGCTAAATGCCCGTACTTCAAATTCTTTTAAAAATACTCAAAACTCTCACAGGTATTCAAGCTGCACAGAAAATGATGATCAATGTGTCATCTTTCATTTTCTTTTCAATTTATG
Source organism: Patiria miniata (assembly GCF_015706575.1). Classification (NCBI taxonomy): domain Eukaryota; kingdom Metazoa; phylum Echinodermata; class Asteroidea; order Valvatida; family Asterinidae; genus Patiria; species Patiria miniata. The sequence continues at coordinate 15,328,019 of NW_024037048.1, read as the reverse complement.
GTGGGTTGACCATTGACTTTTCGAGATATTTTCACGCAAAGAAGATGACCCCTATTTTCCCCAAAGCGGAAAAGTAGCCATCTTGAAAAACGATCCCTCCACAACATGGCAAAATAGCGCCACTTTCGAGCCCAATAGCATCCAAAATGCTCAGAATTGGAAGCCCCAAGTCCGGGCCAGAGGTTCACTACCATATCTCTTCAATTCCCCAATTTTACGGCGCTCAGAACTCTCTAATATAGAATATTTTGAGGGTATAACTTTTATTCATGAGCTTGGCGGATCGATTTACCGGTGTGTACCCTATAATAGCAGGCAACTTTTAAATTTTAACACAAAATCACATTCAGGACAAGCAGAATATCTCCAAAGTCAATATTTTGAAAAAAAAATGAAAGAAAAATATTATCCGAGGTCGATATTAAGCCCGAAAATAGTGATTGTTTTGCCCCTGCTAAGCTGTAGAGCGCCCCCAGCGACAATAAATTGAGTTCCAGCTACTTTTAAGCTCAAAATGCCCCCCCCCCCCTTTTCAACTATCAATTGTTGTAATCGGGTGATAGCCTACTGCTCCCTTATGATTTGGAAGCATCTGTTACGGGAAAAAAACCTTGTTGATAGCTTTAAAACACTTTTCCCCCTCCCCGTAGGTTCCGCCCACTGAAAAGACCACTGCCGCGGCACAGCGCATGCGCGAAACGGCCATCTTTGTGATTCTTTATATATAGGGTGCATACCTGCAAATAACTCCCATAGACACTAGTGCTAAATGCCCGTACTTCAAAATTCTTTTAAAATACTCAAAACTCTCACAGGTATTCAAGCTGCACAGAAAAATGATGATCAATGTGTCATCTTTCATTTTCTTTTCAATTTATGGTGGGTTGACCATTGACTTTTCGAGATATTTTCACGCAAAGAAGATGACCCCTATTTTCCCCAAAGCGGAAAAGTAGCCATCTTGAAAAACGATCCCTCCACAACATGGCAAAATAGCGCCACTTTCGAGCCCAATAGCATCCAAAATGCTCAGAATTGGAAGCCCCAAGTCCGGGCCAGAGGTTCACTACCATATCTCTTCAATTCCCCAATTTTACGGCGCTCAGAACTCTCTAATATAGAATATTTTGAGGGTATAACTTTTATTCATGAGCTTGGCGGATCGATTTACCGGTGTGTACCCTATAATAGCAGGCAACTTTTAAATTTTAACACAAAATCACATTCAGGACAAGCAGAATATCTCCAAAGTCAATATTTTGAAAAAAAAATGAAAGAAAAATATTATCCGAGGTCGATATTAAGCCCGAAAATAGTGATTGTTTTGCCCCTGCTAAGCTGTAGAGCGCCCCCAGCGACAATAAATTGAGTTCCAGCTACTTTTAAGCTCAAAATGCCCCCCCCCCCCCTTTTCAACTATCAATTGTTGTAATCGGGTGATAGCCTACTGCTCCCTTATGATTTGGAAGCATCTGTTACGGGAAAAAAACCTTGTTGATAGCTTTAAAACACTTTTCCCCCTCCCCGTAGGTTCCGCCCACTGAAAAGACCACTGCCGCGGCACAGCGCATGCGCGAAACGGCCATCTTTGTGATTCTTTATATAGGGTGCATACCTGCAAATAAACTCCCATAGACACTAGTGCTAAATGCCCGTACTTCAAAATTCTTTTAAAAATACTCAAAACTCTCACAGGTATTCAAGCTGCACAGAAAAATGATGATCAATGTGTCATCTTTCATTTTCTTTTCAATTTATGGTGGGTTGACCATTGACTTTTCGAGATATTTTCACGCAAAGAAGATGACCCCTATTTTCCCCAAAGCGGAAAAGTAGCCATCTTGAAAAACGATCCCTCCACAACATGGCAAAATAGCGCCACTTTCGAGCCCAATAGCATCCAAAATGCTCAGAATTGGAAGCCCCAAGTCCGGGCCAGAGGTTCACTACCATATCTCTTCAATTCCCCAATTTTACGGCGCTCAGAACTCTCTAATATAGAATATTTTGAGGGTATAACTTTTATTCATGAGCTTGGCGGATCGATTTACCGGTGTGTACCCTATAATAGCAGGCAACTTTTAAATTTTAACACAAAATCACATTCAGGACAAGCAGAATATCTCCAAAGTCAATATTTTGAAAAAAAAATGAAAGAAAAATATTATCCGAGGTCGATATTAAGCCCGAAAATAGTGATTGTTTTGCCCCTGCTAAGCTGTAGAGCGCCCCCAGCGACAATAAATTGAGTTCCAGCTACTTTTAAGCTCAAAATGCCCCCCCCCCCCCTTTTCAACTATCAATTGTTGTAATCGGGTGATAGCCTACTGCTCCCTTATGATTTGGAAGCATCTGTTACGGGAAAAAAACCTTGTTGATAGCTTTAAAACACTTTTCCCCCTCCCCGTAGGTTCCGCCCACTGAAAAGACCACTGCCGCGGCACAGCGCATGCGCGAAACGGCCATCTTTGTGATTCTTTATATATAGGGTGCATACCTGCAAATAAACTCCCATAGACACTAGTGCTAAATGCCCGTACTTCAAAATTCTTTTAAAAATACTCAAAACTCTCACAGGTATTCAAGCTGCACAGAAAAATGATGATCAATGTGTCATCTTTCATTTTCTTTTCAATTTATGGTGGGTTGACCATTGACTTTTCGAGATATTTTCACGCAAAGAAGATGACCCCTATTTTCCCCAAAGCGGAAAAGTAGCCATCTTGAAAAACGATCCCTCCACAACATGGCAAAATAGCGCCACTTTCGAGCCCAATAGCATCCAAAATGCTCAGAATTGGAAGCCCCAAGTCCGGGCCAGAGGTTCACTACCATATCTCTTCAATTCCCCAATTTTACGGCGCTCAGAACTCTCTAATATAGAATATTTTGAGGGTATAACTTTTATTCATGAGCTTGGCGGATCGATTTACCGGTGTGTACCCTATAATAGCAGGCAACTTTTAAATTTTAACACAAAATCACATTCAGGACAAGCAGAATATCTCCAAAGTCAATATTTTGAAAAAAAATGAAAGAAAAATATTATCCGAGGTCGATATTAAGCCCGAAAATAGTGATTGTTTTGCCCCTGCTAAGCTGTAGAGCGCCCCCAGCGACAATAAATTGAGTTCCAGCTACTTTTAAGCTCAAAATGCCCCCCCCCCCTTTTCAACTATCAATTGTTGTAATCGGGTGATAGCCTACTGCTCCCTTATGATTTGGAAGCATCTGTTACGGGAAAAAAACCTTGTTGATAGCTTTAAAACACTTTTCCCCCTCCCCGTAGGTTCCGCCCACTGAAAAGACCACTGCCGCGGCACAGCGCATGCGCGAAACGGCCATCTTTGTGATTCTTTATATATAGGGTGCATACCTGCAAATAAACTCCCATAGACACTAGTGCTAAATGCCCGTACTTCAAAATTCTTTTAAAAATACTCAAAACTCTCACAGGTATTCAAGCTGCACAGAAAAATGATGATCAATGTGTCATCTTTCATTTTCTTTTCAATTTATGGTGGGTTGACCATTGACTTTTCGAGATATTTTCACGCAAAGAAGATGACCCCTATTTTCCCCAAAGCGGAAAAGTAGCCATCTTGAAAAACGATCCCTCCACAACATGGCAAAATAGCGCCACTTTCGAGCCCAATAGCATCCAAAATGCTCAGAATTGGAAGCCCCAAGTCCGGGCCAGAGGTTCACTACCATATCTCTTCAATTCCCCAATTTTACGGCGCTCAGAACTCTCTAATATAGAATATTTTGAGGGTATAACTTTTATTCATGAGCTTGGCGGATCGATTTACCGGTGTGTACCCTATAATAGCAGGCAACTTTTAAATTTTAACACAAAATCACATTCAGGACAAGCAGAATATCTCCAAAGTCAATATTTTGAAAAAAAAATGAAAGAAAAATATTATCCGAGGTCGATATTAAGCCCGAAAATAGTGATTGTTTTGCCCCTGCTAAGCTGTAGAGCGCCCCCAGCGACAATAAATTGAGTTCCAGCTACTTTTAAGCTCAAAATGCCCCCCCCCCCCTTTTCAACTATCAATTGTTGTAATCGGGTGATAGCCTACTGCTCCCTTATGATTTGGAAGCATCTGTTACGGGAAAAAAACCTTGTTGATAGCTTTAAAACACTTTTCCCCCTCCCCGTAGGTTCCGCCCACTGAAAAGACCACTGCCGCGGCACAGCGCATGCGCGAAACGGCCATCTTTGTGATTCTTTATATATAGGGTGCATACCTGCAAATAAACTCCCATAGACACTAGTGCTAAATGCCCGTACTTCAAAATTCTTTTAAAAATACTCAAAACTCTCACAGGTATTCAAGCTGCACAGAAAAATGATGATCAATGTGTCATCTTTCATTTTCTTTTCAATTTATGGTGGGTTGACCATTGACTTTTCGAGATATTTTCACGCAAAGAAGATGACCCCTATTTTCCCCAAAGCGGAAAAGTAGCCATCTTGAAAAACGATCCCTCCACAACATGGCAAAATAGCGCCACTTTCGAGCCCAATAGCATCCAAAATGCTCAGAATTGGAAGCCCCAAGTCCGGGCCAGAGGTTCACTACCATATCTCTTCAATTCCCCAATTTTACGGCGCTCAGAACTCTCTAATATAGAATATTTTGAGGGTATAACTTTTATTCATGAGCTTGGCGGATCGATTTACCGGTGTGTACCCTATAATAGCAGGCAACTTTTAAATTTTAACACAAAATCACATTCAGGACAAGCAGAATATCTCCAAAGTCAATATTTTGAAAAAAAAATGAAAGAAAAATATTATCCGAGGTCGATATTAAGCCCGAAAATAGTGATTGTTTTGCCCCTGCTAAGCTGTAGAGCGCCCCCAGCGACAATAAATTGAGTTCCAGCTACTTTTAAGCTCAAAATGCCCCCCCCCCCCTTTTTCAACTATCAATTGTTGTAATCGGGTGATAGCCTACTGCTCCCTTATGATTTGGAAGCATCTGTTACGGGAAAAAAACCTTGTTGATAGCTTTAAAACACTTTTCCCCCTCCCCGTAGGTTCCGCCCACTGAAAAGACCACTGCCGCGGCACAGCGCATGCGCGAAACGGCCATCTTTGTGATTCTTTATATATAGGGTGCATACCTGCAAATAAACTCCCATAGACACTAGTGCTAAATGCCCGTACTTCAAAATTCTTTTAAAAATACTCAAAACTCTCACAGGTATTCAAGCTGCACAGAAAAATGATGATCAATGTGTCATCTTTCATTTTCTTTTCAATTTATGGTGGGTTGACCATTGACTTTTCGAGATATTTTCACGCAAAGAAGATGACCCCTATTTTCCCCAAAGCGGAAAAGTAGCCATCTTGAAAAACGATCCCTCCACAACATGGCAAAATAGCGCCACTTTCGAGCCCAATAGCATCCAAAATGCTCAGAATTGGAAGCCCCAAGTCCGGGCCAGAGGTTCACTACCATATCTCTTCAATTCCCCAATTTTACGGCGCTCAGAACTCTCTAATATAGAATATTTTGAGGGTATAACTTTTATTCATGAGCTTGGCGGATCGATTTACCGGTGTGTACCCTATAATAGCAGGCAACTTTTAAATTTTAACACAAAATCACATTCAGGACAAGCAGAATATCTCCAAAGTCAATATTTTGAAAAAAAAATGAAAGAAAAATATTATCCGAGGTCGATATTAAGCCCGAAAATAGTGATTGTTTTGCCCCTGCTAAGCTGTAGAGCGCCCCCAGCGACAATAAATTGAGTTCCAGCTACTTTTAAGCTCAAAATGCCCCCCCCCCCCTTTTCAACTATCAATTGTTGTAATCGGGTGATAGCCTACTGCTCCCTTATGATTTGGAAGCATCTGTTACGGGAAAAAAACCTTGTTGATAGCTTTAAAACACTTTTCCCCCTCCCCGTAGGTTCCGCCCACTGAAAAGACCACTGCCGCGGCACAGCGCATGCGCGAAACGGCCATCTTTGTGATTCTTTATATAGGGTGCATACCTGCAAATAAACTCCCATAGACACTAGTGCTAAATGCCCGTACTTCAAAATTCTTTTAAAAATACTCAAAACTCTCACAGGTATTCAAGCTGCACAGAAAAATGATGATCAATGTGTCATCTTTCATTTTCTTTTCAATTTATGGTGGGTTGACCATTGACTTTTCGAGATATTTTCACGCAAAGAAGATGACCCCTATTTTCCCCAAAGCGGAAAAGTAGCCATCTTGAAAAACGATCCCTCCACAACATGGCAAAATAGCGCCACTTTCGAGCCCAATAGCATCCAAAATGCTCAGAATTGGAAGCCCCAAGTCCGGGCCAGAGGTTCACTACCATATCTCTTCAATTCCCCAATTTTACGGCGCTCAGAACTCTCTAATATAGAATATTTTGAGGGTATAACTTTTATTCATGAGCTTGGCGGATCGATTTACCGGTGTGTACCCTATAATAGCAGGCAACTTTTAAATTTTAACACAAAATCACATTCAGGACAAGCAGAATATCTCCAAAGTCAATATTTTGAAAAAAAAATGAAAGAAAAATATTATCCGAGGTCGATATTAAGCCCGAAAATAGTGATTGTTTTGCCCCTGCTAAGCTGTAGAGCGCCCCCAGCGACAATAAATTGAGTTCCAGCTACTTTTAAGCTCAAAATGCCCCCCCCCCCCCTTTTCAACTATCAATTGTTGTAATCGGGTGATAGCCTACTGCTCCCTTATGATTTGGAAGCATCTGTTACGGGAAAAAACCTTGTTGATAGCTTTAAAACACTTTTCCCCCTCCCCGTAGGTTCCGCCCACTGAAAAGACCACTGCCGCGGCACAGCGCATGCGCGAAACGGCCATCTTTGTGATTCTTTATATATAGGGTGCATACCTGCAAATAAACTCCCATAGACACTAGTGCTAAATGCCCGTACTTCAAAATTCTTTTAAAAATACTCAAAACTCTCACAGGTATTCAAGCTGCACAGAAAATGATGATCAATGTGTCATCTTTCATTTTCTTTTCAATTTATGGTGGGTTGACCATTGACTTTTCGAGATATTTTCACGCAAAGAAGATGACCCCTATTTTCCCCAAAGCGGAAAAGTAGCCATCTTGAAAAACGATCCCTCCACAACATGGCAAAATAGCGCCACTTTCGAGCCCAATAGCATCCAAAATGCTCAGAATTGGAAGCCCCAAGTCCGGGCCAGAGGTTCACTACCATATCTCTTCAATTCCCCAATTTTACGGCGCTCAGAACTCTCTAATATAGAATATTTTGAGGGTATAACTTTTATTCATGAGCTTGGCGGATCGATTTACCGGTGTGTACCCTATAATAGCAGGCAACTTTTAAATTTTAACACAAAATCACATTCAGGACAAGCAGAATATCTCCAAAGTCAATATTTTGAAAAAAAAATGAAAGAAAAATATTATCCGAGGTCGATATTAAGCCCGAAAATAGTGATTGTTTTGCCCCTGCTAAGCTGTAGAGCGCCCCCAGCGACAATAAATTGAGTTCCAGCTACTTTTAAGCTCAAAATGCCCCCCCCCCCTTTTTCAACTATCAATTGTTGTAATCGGGTGATAGCCTACTGCTCCCTTATGATTTGGAAGCATCTGTTACGGGAAAAAAACCTTGTTGATAGCTTTAAAACACTTTTCCCCCTCCCCGTAGGTTCCGCCCACTGAAAAGACCACTGCCGCGGCACAGCGCATGCGCGAAACGGCCATCTTTGTGATTCTTTATATATAGGGTGCATACCTGCAAATAAACTCCCATAGACACTAGTGCTAAATGCCCGTACTTCAAAATTCTTTTAAAAATACTCAAAACTCTCACAGGTATTCAAGCTGCACAGAAAAATGATGATCAATGTGTCATCTTTCATTTTCTTTTCAATTTATGGTGGGTTGACCATTGACTTTTCGAGATATTTTCACGCAAAGAAGATGACCCCTATTTTCCCCAAAGCGGAAAAGTAGCCATCTTGAAAAACGATCCCTCCACAACATGGCAAAATAGCGCCACTTTCGAGCCCAATAGCATCCAAAATGCTCAGAATTGGAAGCCCCAAGTCCGGGCCAGAGGTTCACTACCATATCTCTTCAATTCCCCAATTTTACGGCGCTCAGAACTCTCTAATATAGAATATTTTGAGGGTATAACTTTTATTCATGAGCTTGGCGGATCGATTTACCGGTGTGTACCCTATAATAGCAGGCAACTTTTAAATTTTAACACAAAATCACATTCAGGACAAGCAGAATATCTCCAAAGTCAATATTTTGAAAAAAATGAAAAAAAATATTATCCGAGGTCGATATTAAGCCCGAAAATAGTGATTGTTTTGCCCCTGCTAAGCTGTAGAGCGCCCCCAGCGACAATAAATTGAGTTCCAGCTACTTTTAAGCTCAAAATGCCCCCCCCCCCCTTTTCAACTATCAATTGTTGTAATCGGGTGATAGCCTACTGCTCCCTTATGATTTGGAAGCATCTGTTACGGGAAAAAAACCTTGTTGATAGCTTTAAAACACTTTTCCCCCTCCCCGTAGGTTCCGCCCCTGAAAAGACCACTGCCGCGGCACAGCGCATGCGCGAAACGGCCAATCTTTGTGATTCTTTATAGGATGCTACCTGCAAATAAACTCCCATAGACACTAGTGCTAAATGCCCGTACTTCAAAATTCTTTTAAAATACTCAAAACTCTCACAGGTATTCAAGCTGCACAGAAAAATGATGATCAATGTGTCATCTTTCATTTTCTTTTCAATTTATGGTGGGTTGACCATTGACTTTTCGAGATATTTTCACGCAAAGAGATGACCCCTATTTTCCCCCAAGCGGAAAAGTAGCCATCTTGAAAACGATCCCTCCACAACATGGCAAAATAGCGCCACTTTCGAGCCCAATAGCATCCAAAATGCTCAGAATTGGAAGCCCCAGGTCCCGGGCCAGAGTTCACTACCATATCTCTTCAATTCCCCATTTTATTTTACGGCGCTCCAGAACTCTCTAATATAGAATATTTTTGATGGTATAACTTTTATTCATGAGCTTGGCGGATCGATTTACCGGTGTGTGTACCCTATAATAGCAGGCAACTTTAAATTTTAACACAAATCACATTCAGGACAAGCAGAATATCTCCAAAGTCAATATTTTGAAAAAAAAATTTTTTGAAAAATATTATCCGAGGTCGATATTAAGCCCGAAAATAGTGATTGTTTTGCCCCTGCTAAGCTGTAGAGCGCCCCCAGCGACAATAATTGAGTTCCAGCTACTTTTAAGCTCAAAATGCCCCCCCCCCCCTTTTCAACTATCAATTGTTGTAATCGGGTGATAGCCTACTGCTCCCTTATGATTTGGAAGCATCTGTTACGGGAAAAAACCTTGTTGATAGCTTTAAAACACTTTCCCCCTCCCGTAGGTTCCGCCCACTGAAAAGACCACTGCCGCGGCACAGCGCATGCGCGAAACGGTCCCATCTTTGTGATTCTTTATAATAGCAGGCAACTTTTAAATTTTAACACAAAATCACATTCAGGACAGCAGAATATCTCCAAAGTCAATATTTTGAGAAAAAAAATGAAAGAAAAATATTATCCGAGGTCGATATATAAGCCCGAAAATATGTGATTGTTTTGCCCCTGCTAAGCTGTAGAGCGCCCCCAGCGACAATAAATTGAGTTCCAGCTACTTTTAAGCTCAAAATGCCCCCCCCCCCC
>NW_024037048.1:15117913-15317775 GCF_015706575.1 Patiria miniata | reverse complement strand
TGCTTCAAAGTAACTTGATGAAACCGGAATGGCGCACTGTGAACTAAAGCAAAATGCCAATTGAACAACAAGTTTCAAAGGCACTGAGAATATCCCCAAGTAATAACACAAAAAATAAGACCGGCATTTTGAGATGTCCGGATACCTGTATATTGTTCTTCCGTGACCAACTTCCGCATAACTTTTCATTCCGATTGAGTTTGAGTGATATCCGGAAATAATGTGAGTACATTGCACTAGGATTTCATGTTTGAAAAATTTAAACGATAAAGTCAATAGGAAAAAAGGAGGCAAAAAATAAGAGTGTGCTTGACCGTGCCAAAAATATTGGCCAGGTTATAAGAGTCCAGGTTTTGCGAGACTTTTTTTTTGAAACCGAAAATGTGAAACACCGATTTGTAGTTCCTCTTAACTATATTTTGAATGATCAATACATCTTTACTGTTCGGAATCACAGCAGGGAACTGATGGTTTATACTTGCGAAAAACGGCGGTCAGAAAACAGTCCAACCTAACAGTCGAACCTAATTTTAAAAAAAGGCCATAAATGTGACTTTTGTAGTGTATTATCCATATCGACCAAGAATCCAAATGATTTTTGTTCAAGAAAAGAACCAGTAAGTATTTGGACAATTTGTTTATGAGAGTGCACAATGGAAGTGTAGCGGAAATATTGCCAGACAGGAATTCCTCATTTATATTGCCTTGAAATTTGACCTCACAAACCGTGGTCTGGCATCCGCGCACCAACTTTTACATTAAGAGCTGAAATAAAATAGCTCGATAATTTACAAAAGTGTTTGAAATTAACCTCTTCCAGACGGACTTTGATTAGTGCATGTGTATGCACAAACAAAGCCCGTCTGAACAAGTTAATTTCAAACACATTTGTAAATCATCGCGATACTTTATATCAACTCCAAAGTGGTCGTTGGGAAAAGGCACAACTTCTGGATCGGAATTAGCACGCTGGCTTTGCTGCTAGCAAACGTGTATCAGAGTCATAGTAAAACGAAATTGAACATTTGTTCATAAAAAAAAAATTCAGTCCTCAAGCTACCACATTTCACAAACACACAAAGACGAGGAAATATCAAGCCTACTACCGAGCTCGTTGTTTGAAAAAATCATTGAATCAGCAACATTCAACAAAATCTGAATCCCGCATTGATTCAAACACATTGTGCAAAAGACAACAAATTTCTTCAGAGGGAAAATGATTGTTTCAAACACCACCGAGCTAAATCTTGTTTTTTGCAGTCAGTTCTCTCTCTGGTTGTCGTCCGAAGGTGTTGATGACCCGCGGTTGATGTGAAGGGTGGACGGCCCCCACATGTCTTAATAGTGCCATCGATTTCCCTGAGCAGTGACTAAAAACTCGGACCTGGATTGTGATTGCATGGCGCCTGTGCGCTGTCAATCACACATCACCGACTCGCTTCATATATTGAGACGAAAGCAATGTTAATGTCGTTGAGGCTATTAGTCACTATAAAAACTAGTCACCGAGATTGAAATGGCCGCTTCTTATTGGTGGATATTGTATGGACGTCGGTTGACACATCCAAACATTGAATTTATGATTGACACACCCAACCTGTCCAGTCACAGACCACTCACTTGTGGTCACCGACTTGTCGTCACCACTTGTCACCGACAACCTGTGATTGGTGGATAGACAAGTGACGTATACACCGGCCGTGATTCATTCAATGTACAGTTGGCGCTTCAGTCTATTAAATTGTGTGGATACATTTGGATTATATGAGGAATTAAATCGTACTCAAGCCAGCGGAGAAACTTGGTTTAACTTGGGTTAGGGCACCTGGGGTGCGTTATTGTTTCAAAGGCTGCACTAAATGCAAAATAAACGTATTATTACAACAGTTAATGTTTCAATTCAGTTTTTCAAAATGGGGCGGGGGGAGGGGAGGGCTCGGGCCGGCTTCCACAGGGGGTGGGGTATATGCCCCGTGTCCCCGTAGTTATGCCCCTGAGGTAGGCTTTGCTCCTTGATTGGGACTTGAGAAATAAAATACAGTTAAATAAACTTCCATGAACTTTACGTATCATATACGGCCCGTGTATAATCGTGGCCTTCTAAATGTGTGAAAGGTTTTTACACTTTAATATCTCCCATTTCGAATAATCATTTCCAGAAATGTTAGAATGTATGACCGGTGATGATGGACCTAAAAATCAAACGTTCACTACCTAAAGTAATGACACAGTTCCGAAAAAAGCATGTATCGGTATTAAAATCCCCCCATATCAACGAGAAAAGCTTGTATGGAACGACCAGTCTTCCTACATTTGCTAGTTCGTGGCCTCTGCATAACGCTACGATTCACCCCTGAACTAGCCCTGGTGATATCCGGACAAATCACAACCAGAGTTTCCATTCTGTATTGCGAACCACCTCGATTTATAATAATCTCTGAAGCAATGACGTAGCGACGATGGGGGTGGGTGGGATAGTTGAACGACCACATGCCCCCCTTCCCCTCTCCCTCCCCCATACCAGTGGGACCATACCATACACGTAAATGACAAAGCCACTTGTTCGATTGGGGCCTCCACATGGCTTTTTTTTTTCCGAACCGGGCACGAAGCCTACGAAGCCTATTTTACCAAACGACCGAAAGTCACCGAGGTCATGAGACATACCGGGGTTTCCCAAACTCCGGCTTCGTTCCGTTAACGCCTTCGGGCATGCGGCTTGGCCTTTTGCAATAGAGCTGGATCCGGTATTGGAATGAAGCTTAGGATTTGGAAAACCTCGCTTGTAGCTCACTCGACGTGTACATGTACATGTCTAGTCTCCGTTCAAAGCGCCTCGCTGTTTCGCCACTCGGTTAACTACCGGCGCTATAGTCTGGGTGACTTTGTGGAAAGGCTACAGTTAGGCCTCTTGACCAGCAGAGGCAAATCTCTTTTTAATATATTTGCGGAACCATCAACTTTGAAAGTTGGGAAAAGCTGGGGTGGAGGGGGTTGGCTAGACGCTACCTGACTATTGAGGGCACTGTTTCAAAATGCGTGTATACATACCCGCGTACGTATAATGAATACTTGAAATATAAGATTTCGTTCCATACCTTTATTATTTGACAGATTTTTGTAATTTGTCACATTTAATCAACTTACGAAATGTCGATTCCATGCAACAGATATTTCCTGAGTTATTTTTTGAAGCCCAGTGTGTTGTTTATGTGTCAGGCATAAAAGTTGACTCGAAATCGCCGTTTAGTTTTCGTGCTTAACATTTTTGGGGTATATTAATTTACGTTTTTAATGATTTCTCTCCAAATTTGAACCGGTTGTGTAACATAACGTCCAATCAGGAGGTATAATTTCACTCCAATATATCAATATTTTTTAGTTATTGTCTCCACAAACAGGGTATTGTTTTTAGTCCATGAATGTTGACTCAAATTCGCCTTGTGTTTTTTCGCTTTCACACGCCACATTGTCTTTGCTATATTTGTATTATTGGGAACGATTCATATCCAAATTCGAGAGATTTGATCGATATATCACGTTTAAATCACTATGGAATACTTCGATGCAAGGCATCAAACATTTCTTGAGTAATCGTCTCCACAACGAGTAGGTTTTGTTTTTGTTCCATGAACGTTGACTTAAACGCGTCTTCTATTTTTCGTGCTTAACTCACTTATTCCTTTGGTTATTTTTTTTTTCATCGATTAATAATTGCTCTCCATATTCAACGTCTTTGGGTATTTCTTGAGTTATTGTTTGGAAACCGAGTGTGTTGTTTTTGTGTCACGAACGTTTGACTTCAGTTAGGTGTCTCGTGTTGACAACAAATATTTACGGTGGTGACCTCTATTTGTGAAGCGCGCCCTCTTTTGAAAGAAAATTAAAGCTGACTTAATGAGGCAGTTTTTCTCCGTTTTAATACAACGCATTTTTTGCTATATTTTTTTGTACTACTAGACAACTCCTCTCCATTTTTACACAGATTTTTGTAATCTGTAACTTTAAACAATTACGAAATATCAATTCCATGCAACATGTATTTCTTGAGTTATCTTCCGGAAACCGAGCGTGTGTTTTTTTTGTCATCAAATAAGTTCACTCTAAACCGCCAGTTATTTTTTTGCGCTGAACACACTACATTTTCGGGGATATATTAATTATATCTTCTAACTATTCCTCTTCAAATTCAAAGTGTTGTGTTTTATATAACGACCAATCAGGAGATATAATTTCACTCCAATACAAGAAAATTATTTTCTCTAAATATTTAACAGGCAAGTGTTGCAAGTCGTACTTTAGGGGCCATTCAGAATTTTCAACGTTTTAAAATTTCGATCTTTTTTCCAAATTGTGGGTGGGTGGGTCAAGCTAAATAATTGAAAATCGAAATTCACTTTCCATGGAAAAAAGAAAAAAGAAAGAAGGAAAGAAGATAGATCTTTTGACTTGTCTGAACTACGCGCAAGCGTTCCGATATCGCGATGCATGTTTCTTTTCCAACTTCGTCCCCTGTATGTACTGTCAGTGGCGTAGCCAGGAATTTTTCAGTGGGGGGGGGGGGGGAACATTTCATGGGGGCGTCATGTAGATCAATGAAATTTCCAGAACAAAAAAATTTCCAGACAAATATGTTTATTTTGTAACATTTTCTGTTCGTCTGTCGGTCTTCTATGCTGTTATGTTTACTTTTAGGTACCTTCAATGGTGCTATGTTTAATTAACCTGTTCATTTGTTTTATTAAACTAATAACGCATATAAGCTGCCAAATATGGCACTAACAAGTTTGAGGTCGGCAATTTCCTCTTTAAAAATCTGGTACTCGGGTTACCGTACCACACAATTGTCCTGGAAACAACAGTACCAAAGTACAGAAGGTCGTACGCAAGAGCTCCCCAGCAAGTATCGCTGACGCCATTATGATTCCAAAATTTCTCACTGTGTCACACAGCTCCAAAGGTGTCGAATGTTTGGCTGTTCTCATATGCACCCTCCCGCTGATGTTTTGGCATGTTGACGCGATCCGGCGGGAGGAAGCACGCGAGATGGTTCGGAATAAATCAGGCGTTTGTGCCGTCTTGGTCTGCCGGGTTCAACCTTTAATTATAATATCAATGCCGTTGCCCTGGGGATGAACCCACTTTATGATTACGTGAACTTGGGCTTTTGTTCGTCATAAATATTGCCAACTTGTATGCCTATTGCTCATCGAGGGTAGTTTCCCTAACTTTTTTGGCTGCTATTTTGAACCACATCACGCCACCCATGAGTAAACAGACCTCTCTATGGCCAGGCTATCATGGCTGAACATACACGGAAATGGAACACTGTAAGGAAACGAAATATTCCCCATGAACTTGTGATTTCCAATTATTTTATTTCCTCAATCAAATTGTGGTTGGCTTTTCAGAGCCAGCATTAGTCCACGATCAATTAGGGCCTAAAAAGCGATATTAAATGCTCCCTTTTTGTTCCACTACATTTTGTTGATCATCGTTTTGCGTAGTCTGGTTCCCAGACCAAACGATTCCGACTATTCCTGATGAATCTTAGGTCAGGTAACTCCGGTTACATACATGTATTACAATTTACACATCACGTGACTAAAACGGGAGGAATTCCTCCTTTTTCCGAAACTGTCCGAATTTTGCCGAATTCATTTCGTCGACAATCGGATAGTGTCAGAGTATTTCCGAGTATAATATATGTTTTATTAACTGCTAATTGCTTATTAAAAACTTAAAAAAAAACTAGTTGATAATTAATATCCATTGCTTTTATTTAGAAAACTTGAAATTCAACGACGATTTTGCACTCGGATCGTATACGAGGGGCGAACTTTTTTGCTGCGTCATGCACTAGTTTGAATTTGACGACCGTTACCGGCATTTTCCAAAACGCGGCGTGGTCTCAATTCGGCTCCGCCTGCTAACAGTGCTGTTTGGGTGTCCAACTTTGAAGATTCCAGGTTAAATTAGTCAATTTTTTTTTTACAGAAGTATTAAACTGTATGATATATAAAGCAAATGATTTATTTTTAAAAAAATTATCGGAACATTAAAAGCTTTATGTGATAAAGCGAATTCGGAAACGAAGTCGAGCTTTGAAAAAGGGCCGTCAATGTCGTCATGTTTATTTTTAGCCACGGAGGCTGCCTGACCTACAATTTAGACGTGTAGACGTCGGGGGAAATTGTCAGGTCGGGGAACCTGACTACGTTTTGCGCAATTCGGCGCGTTCAATCTTTTTTAATTTCTTTTTTAAATTTGCGTCAGTTTTGGCATTTAAACAGTAAATGTCGAAAACAGCAACTTCAATGCAGTCAAGTATTGTGAGTTTACGTGAAAAGTGTTTTTAAGAAGAAATTGAAATTGTTTCCGTTTTTGCATGAGACAAATCTGTGTCTTTAATGCTGTATCAATGTCGGATTCAGATTATTCATTTCTTCAAAAGCAAAGTGTGTTAGCATAGATTTTTTTAATCCCCGCATGATCAAAAAGTTGGACACAAAAACAGAGGCAGTAAACTCACCATTCTATGTTCATCATGGCTTGAGCAGCCTTTTATTCTCACAATTAAATTCGGCAAAGTCTAAAGTTTCCGGTCGATGCTAACTCGCGAAACTGCAATTATCATAAGGTAAACATATATGAACTTAAACATATTTCTATGTGCAATGACTTGTTTTCCGGTCGAAGCTAACTCGCGAAACTTTTCAGCACAATATTTGCAATATTTGTGTTTCCGTCCAAAGCTTGAAACATTACGGCATATAATTGCAATATGTAGTTTCCGGTTGATGCTAACTCGCGAAACCTTTCAGCATACCATTTGCAATACTTTGCTAAGGAAATAAAATGGTGATAACTTCACCCTTTGGCTGCTCAAGCAATCATGAACTTTGCTCGTAAAACCAGGGTATATATAGTCAAACTGCCCTTCAGTTTGACAAGCCAAGGTAATAAAACAAAATGTCTAGCGGTCAAACCTGGAGGGCCACCTTTTGACCCCTACCTGACCAGCCTCAGTGTCCAGCTGGGATAAATTATTTGAAGCCAAAGTTATGGCCTCAAATCGATTATTATACCCCAAATTCTAGGTATCTAAGTAATTCTTTTGCTCTTTTTTGGAATAAAGATGATAATTATTTTGATATGTGGTTGCGAGAACCATTATTTTGTTTGGCGCCAAATGCATGAATTATTATGAGTTCAAGTGCGCAGTGGCGCCATATACTTGGCGTTCGCTGATTGGACGAAAGGCATGAGCTCAGTGCGTGATACCAACGTGATACAAGCAATATTAGACAAAACCACGCCATAATAAAACTGGGTGGAAAAATGTTTGCGCAACGATGGCACAAAAAAGACCTTTGTTTTGTTTTGAATGCTAACTGCCTGGGAATTTCCAGATGTGAGAAATTCCGAGGCTGAGAAAATTCTAGAAAGATATGGATTGCGGAACACATCCGGGGGAAAACCGGCATTTTTAAGCTTTCGCAACAGATTGACGTGGACAGAAATTGGATATTTTTTTGCTGCCAAAATCAATATATCGTCAACAAAATAATAACCTTCCATATGGATACAAACTATACATCTGAACCATTTTTGTTTTAAGAGCATTAGAATGAAAAAAAGAGATACCTCTATCCAGATTCATGCAGTGTTATAGGGGATTCAACATGACGAATTTTTTTAAAAGAAATTTATAAAAAAGTCACTCTTTTTACATTTTTGTGTTTTTGTTTTTGGTAAACATTTACTATTATGGCCTCGAAATTAAAATGGTATTTCTATTAAGATGAAAGCCATGGGTACAAGACTGATAAATATGACAGATCTTTTAATGCAACTAACTTCAGAACAAACACTTCTTATACGGTGGATTATGGTGAAAATGCCACAAATTTGTGGCTATTTTGCAAATTACGGAATAACGCGGATAATTACTTACTGGAAAGGGATAAAAAGTCACATAAAAAGTTATGTCCGTCTCCTACTTCAGTATTTCCTTCCTTGAACGAATGTTATATTTTGAGTCTTAATATTGCAATTTCTTTGCTGGATTGCTAATTATTCCGCATAAAATGGACAAAATAAATAAAGAAAAGTTACATTTAAAACGTTTGTATATTAATAACCAATGATCTATATTTAAAAAAATTCATCTTATAAAAACAAATTTGATTCAGTAAAACCGTAAAGATGGAAAAATGTACTTAGAAGTATCCGAAATAGAGCAGCAGCTTTTGTATGAGGTTGGAAAATGCAGTCACAAAGCACCCGACGTTCCTCCGTTGGAGGAAGTGCAATCCATGCAAGGGAGCCATACTATTAAATGGTATAACAAATACGATATTTATGTATTTTGTTTTGAAGATAAGGGCTTCGAATCGTGAATGTGAAATGTATTTCTTATTGTTGAAATAATTAGTGTTCAGGTTAATGTATAAACGAATGAATATCGAAATTTCTTGATAATATTTTGTTATATCATATATTTTGTGTTGTAATTTAATTCGGATTCAGTGACTATTTCAAATGGTTTAAACATCTCCAATTATTCTTAAGTTATTTCAAATTATTTGAAGTCTTATAATATTTTACTTTAAGTTTATGGGTAATGGGTTTTAGAATTCAACGTGTTAGCATGTACACGTTCAATAATTTATTTGGTCCAATTATGAAATGCCGAACATTTCGTTATGAACTCGTCTACACAAAACTGGTGTATTGTACGTCCTTCAATTCTTACAGACGGGGGGGGGGGGGGGGGGGGCAGATCGCAGATATTGGCAAAGACTCTGCTGGCGAAGACAGAGAGACCTACGACCCACGTCTGTGACGTAACGTCCTTCAGAGATTGTGCGCAATCACGGCGTTTTGCGTGAAAATCGCGAGTGCCGAAAAATGACGCGCCGCGTCTTTTTTCGGCACGTGCACCAGAAAAGGTCAGGTGTGTGTGAATTCAACCGGGAGGCACCATTCTGTATACAAAACACAAATACCGTCTAGAAAACCCAAGTAGAGAGATATTATCAAGTGTTCAAAAACAACGTGCAGCACAAACTATGTGAACTGGAAAAGTTGTTCAACTTACCATAGCTCGGTTGTGGTTTTTTTATTGAAAGGAAGAAATTAATATGAATTTTGTTTTGTGTTTCAAGATCGAAGGAAGAACCTAAACGAATCATCTCAGATACGTTTCATACATCTACAATAGACAAAGTTATGACAGTGTCAAATCGGTATCTTTTTAGAGGCTCGACCTATCTGTCAGTATATGTTTCTACATTTGTATCATCATTAGTAAACACAGTGACTGCATAATAATGTACACATGGTTCAAGGAGCAAAATGGAAGTAAAGACAAGTAATAAAACGCAGTTTTAGGAATTCCTTTTAAACGTTTATAATTATTTGCGACAAACCATAAGCAGTCTTAGGTTGACATACACTGAAAAAATATACATGAAATTCTTCAGTCTTAGTAAAGATCTAAACCCGGTCTAGTTAGAAAGATAAGAATCACGGACTTCTTTCGACTTAAAAAAAACCGTTTAAAAAAGTTTTCACTGAAGGGGAGTACTTCTCTGTGCTTGTAGGGAAAAATTTGCGTTGATTTCAGATGACAGATAAATAAATGGGAGGCGTATGAAATGCGACAATTCTTGGCACAGGCTGTATTGGAGAAAAGTGCTAAACAGCGTCGTTGTATTGTGAACACATAAAAGCATGTGTGGTGTTGGTGTTGTCTATGATGACCACAAACTCCAAATGATCACTCCAAAACACACATGATTTTCTCTAAATATTTAACAGGCAAATGTTGCAAGTCATACTTTACATCTAGTCAAAATTTCAATCCCATAAAATAACTAGTTTTTGAGCAATCGTGTGGCGTAGGTGTCACACGATTTTCTGGAGGCCGTGACTTCACTTTGGATGGGCTTTGTCCGTGTTACTGAAATTATATTGCCGCCGATAATCTGTGTGTTCTCTCTCGATATTTATCATGCTTGTGTTGACTGTCATGCTCAACCTCTATAGGAAAAATTCCAATGCAATATAACAAATATTTTGAGTTATCGTGTGACATTATGTGCGATTGTGTTTCTGTTTAATAATATGGTTGATATTCTGGACAGTGACTTCAATTGGGAATGTAGTTTAATTGTCGGTGTTGTACAAAAAACCGATAATCTCTATTTTGTCTGTCAGTATTTAACAGGCTTGCGGTGCCAGTCATTCTTAACGTACAACTATATAGTATTGAGTAAAAAGTGATTTGTACAAAATTCAAAGAACAAGAAAGAAAATGAGATCGAAAACAATTAAATGTTTTAAACGTGAAAAATATTATCCATATGAAGCAACGTTCATGGCAAAAAAAGTCACAATTTCTTTTCAAGAAGAAAAGAAATTCCTAAGAGGTTCCGTTGTTTCCTTTTTTTCAAGGTCATTTCACCAAACTCTTTCCAACTACTCTTTGCTTTCTGATTGTCTCGCACAGAGACAGCTGTACCCAGCGGTTTAATCTTTCAATAGAGGGCGCACCACATGCACAGGGGTCGCTACTGCTAACACGCAGAGTCAACACGAACTGGTATTGAATAAAAACAAGACACTCATGGTTCGGGCAATATCTCATGGAATACTGAGTGTATTAACTCAGTATTTCGTTGAGTAATTGTTAATAATGTGTTACGATCGCCAGTACAATTTCAAGCGAATTCGTCAAAGAACAAAATAATGTGAGCAAAACAACTTAGTGTGTTAAACCTGAAAAATACCTTCCGAATGAATGACATCGTAAATGACAGAAAATACTATATGGTTTGGTTGATAAGTCACAATTTACAAATTGTATTTTAGTGAAATTCCGACCAATAATTCGTCATAATGTATCACATTCAGGAGTATATTTTCACGGGAATTCGTTGAATAAGAACGAAAACGAGATAGTGGACTGAAGTCGGTGCGCGGTGAGCGGTGTTTGTTTAGCGCGCCCTCTTAACTAACACGAAGAAACCTCACAATGCCAATTCCTTTAATTGTTTTATACGTTCATTCGTTGGCAGTTCCTGTCATTTTTCAAGATGCTTTTGTCAAATATCATGGCAAAATATTAGAGGTAATTTCATTTCAATGCAATGTGTTTATCTTGAGTTAATACAATAACTGTGTTTACACTGGTGAGGCAGAGAAAACGACATTTTTTATTCTCAATTTTCTACCTTGTTTGTCTTTTTTTCATGATCAATCATCTAGCCAGAATTCAATTCAATGCGTCTCTTAATTTTTTGAGATAGCGTATCTACATGAACTATCGTTTCTGTGCAAGAGTGAGGCAAATGTTCTGTTTGGACTGCGACTGCATCCGATCGCCAAGTTTTTCTCCGTGTTGCGACACAAGACACTGTTGAGGGAGAGCAAAACAATATTTTGTCTCAATCTTCTGTCTTATTTGTCTTTTTTGTCATGACCAATCATCTGGCCACAAGTCAATTCGATGCATTACTTAATTTTTGAAATAGCTTGTCCAGCACAGTACATCTATGATTGCCAATGAAGGATATGTTTTATTTATGAGATTATAGCATTACACTTAAAATCACCTTTCATCATATCAATCGAAATATTGTTAACATTGTAATTGACCTTTTAAAAAAACGGTGTAATTTTGCGACAGTCACATGCACACTACATTGTTTCTTTTCAGTGAAAAGTTCAGACTTTTAAAGTAGCTCTACCCGCATTGTTTGGTTTACTAGTTTAAACAATGTAACCACTTGATTTTCTATTTCGCTCTCGGACGTTTCACGCCGTCAGAGAAAAAAAATTATAAGCTTTCTATTTTAGATTCGAGGGATTTATTGGGTTCTTAAATAGTTCGAAATTTTTGTAACATCAAAATTCTATAATTAAACGTGGGCGGATCGTTTCGATAGATGTCTCCATCACTACAAAGTGCAAAGCTTTCATATTGCTAGAAAAAATAGAAATTTCAAAACAAAATGTATTTTTCATTGTCAAAACTCATGGGCAAGCAACTATAAACTGATCACTTAGGGTACAGACCAGTAAATCGGTCCGAAATTGCCTGCGCCGGCCAAATCACGATTTGCATGCCCTCAAAATCTTCGGTATTTGGGCATGCTTTGGGCCATGAACTTGAGGGTTTGTAAAAAATATGGGTGGAAGCCGTGCACAGGACTGGGAGCTTGCAGTTCTGTGTAATTTTGATGTAATTTGGACCCTAAAAGCGCTCTATTTTGCAATGGAGTGTAGGCATCGTTTTTCAAAATGGCGATGGGCTTCAGGACTATTTTCAGGGGTGATCATCTTCAGATGGAAATTTCTCCTAAAAGTCATCAGTTGCCCCCCCCCCCCCGAAAATTGAAAAGAAAATGAAAGATGATGAAATAAGCTTGAATTTGATGTGCGTCTCGAACACCTTGGAGAGTTGTGAGTATTTTTCCCGAATTTTTGAAGTGGGAGCATTTACCATTGGGTTCTATAGAAGTTTATTTACTGGTCTGCTACCCTTAATTCCTGTTATGCCATTCTACTTGTCCGATATAGCGCCCTCTGTTGAAAATTTGAAGAACTCCCTCTATTGATATACATAAACAGCTATTTTGTGATCCAATAAATAGCGCACTCTATTGAAAAACATAACAGCGCCCTCTACTGACCATACAGTTACCAACTCGCCCTCTTACCAACTCGCCCCACTTGTTTGCCCCAAACGGGAAAGGTCAATAGAGGGCGCCACTCATCTTATCAATTGAGGGCGCTATTTATCGAATCAATAGAGGGCGCAGTTCTTTTATCAGTTGACAGCTGGCGCCAGATATCAGCACATGGGGAAATTGCAACGTGATCCACAACTCGTTTTGGGGAAAGGTAAATTTCAGAATAAAATACAGGATTCTTGTGGAGCAGTTATTCAAGATCAGCGTAGTAAGACACTCGTAACGTGAACGTATAGTTTTGTCCCATTCTGACTAATAAAAACGTAATAAATTATGCTGGCATAGCTGGCAAAAAAATGTCAGTTCAGTTAGGCCTAGCCTAGCTAGGCTAGGCCTGGTTTGAGCTTGCATGGACAGTCCCTAATTTTTGGAAGAATTGCTCCTTTAGTACACGTCCAGCAAATACCAACTCACGCTTTATTTAGCCGTTATAAATGGAATATCATGGCCTAGCGGTTAAGAGCACCGGACTCATGTTCTGGTGTTTCAGAGGCAACAATGTCACGTGGGTTCGAGCCCGCCGGCGGACACTTGTGCTTAAGCAAGGCACTTGACCATTCTTGCTTCATTCTTTGGATGGGACGTAAAGCTGTAGGTCCCGTGTGTTGTATAATGCACGTTAAAGACGTGTTCGCTAAGAGAAAGGGTTCGCCCCGGTGTCCTGGCAGTGGCCGCAGCAACTTATAATGAACCAATAAAAGGTGCTACATAATGGGTCTCATATTTCTCATGTACTTCATTCATCTAATAATAGACGTAACTGCCAGCGCCTTGAGTACCTATACTCCGTTGCGATAATGCCTAAATAGGCTTCTGCAACGTAACCATACAGATACAGATAAAAGTGCCTTTCTGTCTGTATCCTACGGTTTTCATAGAAATTGATGACGTGCATGCCATGAGCAGCCAGTGATGCAAGACACAGAGTCAGAGGAATGCAGCATATGATGCAATTGATGGCAGTACAGATAGCAGGTTGATCTCCAATGGGCAGCAGACATGGAAAGAATGTTGCAACCTGACGCCACTTCAGCGGTACAAAGTCTATGGTGAGTCAAGAATATTGAAGTATTTCCTAACATTAAAATTGCAAATGTTTCTTAGTCCTAGATTCATGTCTTAGCATAATTTTTGCAATGACTGTCCTTCATTGAGATGATGTATGAGGAAAACGGCAGAGTCATATTCTTTTTTTTTGGCCTAATAGAGAGTCGGGAACTAGGACAGCTTTTATGGGCGGAAACCAGTTCAAGCTAGTTCCTGATTGTCTTATACCATTTGAAATCCACTTGTGTTCACAAGCGAGATCCAGTCTACTCATTTTCATAATCGATGCTTCGCGCTCGGTAATGGAATCGCACTCGGGATATGGGGACCATTGATTGTACGCTGGGCATGAAGACTACATCACGTCGTTCAAACATTAACACGAGTCGGAAATTTAACGTGTTCATGATCGCGAGGGGAGCTCTCAGAATTGAACGGGAAATTTCACTTTTCTTCCGGATCGTAAATAAACTTCAGTACAACCATCTTAATCATCGATGTCTATTTGTACCTCAGGTGGCCTATCTAGTAATTGGGAGGCCATTTTGAGGGTGAAATCTGAATGTTAAAAAGACGATAAGTTGGGTCCAAGCATGGTCCAAGTTACTCGGACTACTGTAAGTGTAGTCTGAAAATTTGGGACTCTCAATACTGTGTATAAGAGTCCCAAAACTTATGGTATTGAAAACATGCAAAGCAAGAAAATAGACTGGCACCTGAAACAACCAGTCCAACACAGCTTCAGTACTGCTTCAATCAACCATGCCAAAAAAACTAAAGAAATGTGTGGCATGAAGCGGGAACTAGTCTCAATTTACTACACATTTCTCCGTAGTCAAGCCACCAGACTATTGACACTGAATGAAGAGGTCAGTCTTTTCAAATAGTTGGACCATATGGTCATGATGGTTGGACATGTACCAGTCTAGTATTTAGTCCAATTTTGAAATCACTTGACTTCCCTCTCATGTGCAAAATATTGAAGAAAAATCTCCTTTGAAAATTGAATTGAGTCTCCAACTTGGTTGGTGAAATACTGAGGACATTTTCTTTGCCCGTTTTGTTTTGCACGTTTCAGAGCACTCCAGAGCCCCGTCTGCTGTAAGTGTAACTTAGCCCTAGTCCTAGCCCAGGTTGGACTCTGTTGTGTACACGCAACGGAGTCCAGGGTATGAATCTCTCCTGCCATAGCGAAAAAAGTTTTAACACATTTAGTATTAGTAAATATTGCTTGAGATTATTTATGCTGATTGAATTTTCTCATTGTCTTTGGGTAATGTATTTTTTTTTCATTAGAAAATTGATGTGACAGGTCACACAGTGGATGATTTGGTGAACAAGACAATAGAATACCTTCAGCCCAATCCAGGTAAGAACCAAAATTGAAACATCATTGACGCTAACCTTCCCAAATCCTCCAAAATCCTTTTTGCAAAATGGAGGCTTTTGCAGGATTGAGGCTATATGGCAAAAATGTGTGCCTGATTTATGAGGATGCACTGTGTCAAGGTCTTGGGCCGGATCTTGTGTTGTTCCCTGAGCTCAGGGAACCAGACTAGCTGGCTTGCATCCATTCACGGATGTGTAACCGCTTGCCAAAAAAATGTGGACTAAATAAATTGGGTAAATTGGGGCACTCTTTGGACAAATCAGTTTCTTCCTATGATGGTCGGCCGACCATCTTTTGAAATCAATACAACAATTCCCATTTTCTTAAAAATGACAGCACACCAGGTGCCATGATTTCACAGGATGTCTGAGACTGTCATTCACCTACAGTCAAGTAAAGTATTTCATAATAATTTGGTAGTTTTGTTTGTTGATGTTTGCAAATGTCGTATATTACCTTTAATTGTAACCTTTGGAATAATTACGTTTGGGGTGACTATAGAACACCGGTTTGAATCGGGTCTAAGTATTCACTTCAAACAAACCAAATAGAGATAGATCTTCTATTTGTGTGCTGACCCTAATCAATCGTATTGTCTTTCCTGAACAGTCTCCAGAGCCATGAGCAAAGTCCGTGGTCAGAACAAAGGAGGAACCAAGCCTCAACAACCCGTAGGATTCCTGGGAGAAGTCATGCTGAAGAACGGCAGAGAATTAGGAGAAGATTCGACGTTTTGTGAGCAAGCTTCAAGATGTATTCTCTTTCCTTCTGTGGTAGACTGATCATAAAGCTCTCAAAAAGGTGCTCTAATCAGTGTTCCAATCCACCAACATAGTACCATGAGTATTGTGTAATTTATGTAGGGTCCAGCACTTCAGATATATGCAAGGCCAAGTAAAGAAATAAACCAGTTTCTCGTACCTGCCCGCTGCCTTTTTTGCACCCACTTTTTATTTTTTTATTTTTTTTTTATTTATAAATGCATACATTTGCAATATACAGGTGAGTCAAAAAAGACGAAACTCAAATGGCAGGACCAATTTTTGAATGAAGTTTTGCCTGTAGCACTTTCCAAATCTAGGATATGAAAGCCCAATCAATGGGCTTTGTATTAACACAAGAATCATTCACATCACTCATTTGCTTTTCAAGTTACGGAATTTTGAACACAAACACCATTTTAAAGTTCTGTCCATGGATCACAAAGAAATGTACATGTATGTGTTATTTCAGCAAAACGAAAACAATTCACATGCATCCCTATGAGAATTGTTTTCGTTTTGCTGAAAGAACACTAACTATTTTACATAGCCCAACTGTTCTCATTTTGATGGAAACAAAAGGACAATAAAATCTTTCCTGTTATAGGTATTATACAAAGATGGATTTTGTTATGTTTTTGTTTTTGTTTGGATACAGGTACGGCGATGGTCCAGATGGAAGAATCACTGAGGCAACTTTCTGAAGTCAAGGACGCCTTCGATCTGAACGTCAGACAGAACTTCCTGGATCCCCTGGATCATCTCAAGAACAAAGATCTGAAGGAGATCAACGTGAGTTCCATCTTACAAAATCTAACATCACCCATTATCTGGTTGATTCTGATAGAATCAGGACTGTGTTGCACAGCCACGTTCGGGGAAATTCAAGCACAAATTAGGGAAAATGGAAAAGCGTAAAGCCACGTCAGAATGAAGTGGCTACGGCTAATACATTAGTTGCACCTATGGAAGCAGATGAAGCCACTTCCCATGTGGGCTAGTGCTAGCCGTAGCCATGTCATTCAGACATGGCTTATGCTCACTAACAGAAGGGTTAACCAGGGTTACTGGAAATTACATTCTCATATAGCGTAATCCGGCAAACAAAATTAGAAGCCATTTTTGAGGTCGCGCCACGACTACGTGCACGTGTTCTTAAAGACGAGGCTCGAAAATGTTTTGGTCGAAGGAGTCCGGAGTGCACGATTCACGTGAGCCTATTGCCTCCGCATTTATCCTGAGTTATCCTGTTCACAGACAAACCAAGGCCGATGAAAACATATACCTCACCTCATGGTGGAGGTAAAAAAAAAGCAGACGGGAAACCGTTTTTTTTTTACTCGGTCTAATAATGCATTTCATAGACCATGCATTTCATAGACAATCTTAACTTCCAGGGTATACTTAGCACAGCTGTTTAGTTTTGGTGGAAACAACAGAACAATAATATGTTGTTTTTTATAGGTATCAATATTTTGGATACAGGTACGGCGATGGTCGAGATGGGAGAATCACTGAGGCAACTTTCTGAAGTCAAGGACGCCTTCAATCTGAACGTCAGACAGAACTTCCTGGATCCCCTGGATCATCTCAAGAACAAAGATCTGAAAGAGATCAACGTGAGTTCCATCTTACAGAATCTGACAGAATTTGGTTGATTTTGATAGAAGCAGGACTGTGTTGCACAGCCACCTGCAGGGGAAATTCAAGCACAAATTGTGGCCAATCTGGAAAAAAATTGATAGAAGACCAGTGATCGATTACTGGTTGATTTGGGTTGTACCTTATGCCTGTGTACTTTTTGTCATTCGATAAATTTGGGGTCCACTTTTTTCCTGTCCCTGTTAAATCTGACATCTGTGATTTTATAATTCTGATGCACTCCTTAATGCAGTCATCCTCCAAGGGTGATTATGAATAGCAAACTACCTACACAACGAATACAAAATTGTTTAAAGTCATTCTTAACCCTAACTCCCTGGGCATTTTTGCGATGATGCTGCAAAATCCTCCAACTGCCTCCATGTCAAAATTGCATGCAGCCTCAATCCTGCAAAATCCTCCATTATTTCTTGAATGTGATCCGTGGAAGAATGATCACTGCCTCAATCCTACAAAATCCTCCAGCAATCACTGCCAATATGTTGAGGCAGAGCCAGTGACATCCTGGAGCAGTGCGGAGGACTTCAAGTATAATTTATGTACAGCTGAGCATAAACAAACACAAGGCCCGGCCCAAGACCTTAACACACTGCATCCTGCAAAATCAGCCACACAATTTTGCCAATTAAACAGCCTCAATCCTGCAAAATCCTCCATTTTGCAAAGAGGATTTGGGAGGATTTGGGAAGGTTAGGGTTAATGCAGTCGTCCGCCAAGAGTGATTATGTGAAGCAGACAACCTACCCAACAATTGTTGAAGTCATTCTTAATGATACTTGAACGGCAAATGACAATGCTCAGAGATAACAGGAACTCGAAAATTGTCACACTTTGACCCATAATTTATATAAGGTGCCTTACAGCAATGTGCAAATGTCTCTTGTCAAACAGTACATTAACTTTCTCCCCAATGTTTCATTTCTACAGCACCATCGGAAGAAGTTACAGGGGCGACGTCTTGACTTTGACTACAAAAAGAAGAAGCAAGCAAAAGGTAGGCGACAGATTATCTCAACTCCATCATATCAAATCATCTTACATTACTAAAATCATAACTAAAACAAAATAACGTTAGACTTAAAAAGTTTTATTGTTAACATGACACTAAGTGTATATCATTATTAAGACAAGATAAGTTTTGCGGTAGCACCATGTGAATAAATCTCTTTTCTGAGTATGTGTGGTTCTGAAAAGAACCGGAGGGACTCAAAGTTTCGAAAGTATGCTCTGCCCGTCGTCAGGAGAATGAGGGATTCCAACGATGATGCAATGTTATAAGGCTGGGTGCGGCATGAGAAGGAATATCAGAGATGCCACTTTTCCAGTTTTAACCGGAATTCCGGTTTTTAAAAAGAATCTCACAAAATTCCGGTTTTTCCGACCGTCAGATTAACCAGAAAAAGTCTGATGTGGTTTTGGATTGGAATCATTTGCCCTTGAGCATTAAACCGAGGTCTTACCGTGATGACTGATAGCCAGGCAAATAATTCCAATCCCAATTGCAGCCCTTTTCACAACATGCAGGATTTTACACCGCTTACTTAACACAGCACTGAAATTGATTAAGGCAAGGAACTTGGTCACAGTGTCCCAAAATGTTGTTGTGATCAATTGACAAGTGTGCAGTGATGCGTGACTGAAATTAAATGAAACTCATCAGGGTTGAGGCCAAGATAGGGAGTATCTGCACAATCAAACTTTTTCAAATTGGACTTCATGGTTTTGTAGTTATTTTTTTTTTTCAGACCAACAGACAGATACGCATCCGTGAATTGCTTCTCCAACATTCTCAGGAGGCTCAGCTCATTGTCATGTAAGTACACAAAGCCACTCCAGTGCCCCGTCGCCCTCCCCCCTTGTAACCTTCCTTTGTAAAAAAAAATACCGCCGAGAATTGCGCCCTCTATCGGCGGCGCGCGTCTCCGCGCCTCCAGTGCCCCGCGACTAGTCTCTGGGACTCCGCGGCTCCGCAACTCCGTTGCTCCGTGCCCCGACGCACAAGCGCCCTCCCTTCCCATTCTGATCATTGATGAGAAGACAAGTGCATTCGCTGTACTTAGCACTTTTTGCAGGTTTGCATATTCTTATATTGTAGCCTATTACTCCTATCCTCACATCTCCGGCCTCGATCCACGCCTCCAAACAAAATAAAAAACCTCGCTCCTGCGTGGCCCTGCATTTTATAGTTGCTCCCTTGACATGCTTGAGTAACTCTAGCCCCATAAATGTGGCCAATTTACTGGACTGCCTCCGTAAACATAGGCCACACATCCACATGTACAAAAACGTGTCGCACGTTGCCAAATTTTGATTTTCGCATTTAGGCTTAGTTTGTAGGGTTTTTTTGCTTTAGAACTATAAGCAGAGTCACCCTCTTTATAAGCTTATCAGAAAGTGCTGCCTTTTTCAGATGTATATTTTTGGGGAAATTTTCAGATTCATTTTTACACGTTTGCGTATCCAAATTTCAACATGAAATTTCACAAAAATTAGACATCTGAAAAAGGCAGTACTTTCTGACTAGCCTATAAATAGGGTGAGTATACTTCTAAAGCAAAAAAATCCTACTAACTAAGACTAAATGTGAAAATTAAAATTTGGCGAAGTGCGACACGTTTTTGTACATGTGGATGTGTGGCCTATGTTTACGGAGGCAGTCCAGTAAATAGGCCACATTTATGGGCTAGAGTAACTCCAGCTGACAATGTTTCACATGTGAATGAATATGGAACATGTCAGCTGGACTTACTCAAGCTACTGTCAGTACTGAACACCTACAAATTTACAATCATTTTTCAAATTCAATGAACTGAGCGGCGAAAGTATATAAAATGCGTTTAAAGTCCGGTTCCGGAATATTTTTGTGCGTTCCAGAACCACAAGGCGGGAGTCTGTGACACGTTGTATGATTGTACACTACAAGCGGCGGCTGTACCGTACTGAATTCGCAAAGTAACGTGAACATAAATTCTGCATAATATTGTGACTCAAGTCAACTCGAGTCATTACAACTCTGACCAATGCCTATTCTTAACATAGACATTGACAAAGTGGGAGACTAAACACGATGGAGCTTGGTAGCTCAGTTGGTAGAGCACTGGAACGGCAATCCGGAGGTCCCAGGTTCTATTCCCTCTTCCTTTCAATTTGTGGATTGTTGTATTTCCCTGTACAGGCCACAGATTATTGCATTGACTGGTCGCCCTGGATGCAGGCCTGCCCTGGTTCACTTCGTCTCCCATATCACCAAGAGCACAAGCCTTCTCATATGCGGAGCAGTGCTGATCGTAAGTAATCTGCTACGGTCGCAAGTTGTCTGTGATTTGACAAAAGCTTGTCCCTTTGAAGCATTATGATCAGAACTTAGCGGTGCTGATCGTAAGTTATCTGCTACAATTGCAAGTTGTCTGTGATTTGACATAAATGCCATAAAGAGTGGGTGATTTGTTGTCGAGAATGTAGAGACCGTACTTTCTTATCTTTACACAATTCTCACTTGTTCTATTATTAATAAACGTTTGTCATTTTCCTGATCTTCCACGCATAAACTTAAAACCCTTCCTTCCATTTATCCTTCAACTAAATCCTTTTTCCTCATTAACAAAGTAAGCCCCCTAGCCTGCATTATAACTAATTTGCTTTTGTCACGATATTTAATACTTGATGAAATATCCTTCTATAAAAATAAAACAATTTCAAAAAATTGGAAAAAACAACAATATATCCTCCTAGCCAAGATGGGTAGTCTTCTCCATAAATCCCTTCTACAACAAATATCTTCCCAACCATGATGGTTCGTCTCCTCCGTAATTCCCTTCTTAAAAAATATCCTCCTAGCCAAGATGGTTAATCTCCTCCACGATTCCCTTCTATAAAATATTCTCCGAGCCAGGATGGTTGGTTTTCTCCATAATTCCCTTTTTTTTAAAAATCCTTCTAGCCAAGATAGTAAGTCTCCTCCATAATTCCCTTCTAAAATTATTCTCCTAGCCAAGATAGTTAGTCTCCTCTGTAATTTCCTTTTAAAAATATCCTCCTAGCCAAGATGGTTGGTCTTCTCCATAATTCCCTTCATAAAAAAACTCCCAGCCAAACTGGTTAGTTTCCTAGCCAAGGAGAATATTCTCCTAGCCAAGATGGTTAGTCTCCTCTGTAATTCCCTTCTAAAAAATATCCTCCTAGCCACGATGGTTAGTCTTCTCCATAATTCCCTTCATAAAAAAACCTCAGAGCCAAGCTGGTTAGTCTCCTCTATAGTTCCCTTCTTAAAAAAAATATCCTCCTAGCCAAGATAGTTAGTCTCCTCCATAGTGCCCTTCTAAAACATATCCTCCTAGCCAAAATGGTCAATTTCCTCCTAGTTCCCTTCTAAAAAAAATATCCTCCTAGCCACGATGGTTTGTTAACCAAGTTAACGATCATTAAATAACAATTGACTGGTTCTTTTCTTTTTCTGAAGGCTGGTACAAGGACAAGATTGTGCCCAAGATGGAGTTCTGTGCTGTTGGTTCTAGGCCGGGGGATGAGCCACGTAGAGCCCACATCCTGGCGTTCTTTATCACAGCTGCCTGCATAGCCATTGGTAAGTCAACACAATCTTCCTTCTTGTGATATTTGCAGAGTCGCATAACCTTCAATTTAGGATCAGCAGATAATCAATGATCAATGAACGTAGCTCGTCTATAGAAGCATGTTCACTTAGCCATTATCCAAATGATTAAAAAAAACACTAAGCATAATCCAATGAAGCCATTAGTCCCTGCCCCTCAAAGTGCCCTGCCTATTACTCCTTATACCGCCCCAAACCGCCCCAGCACTCTAAGGTTGTATGGAATTTTCCCCCCCAATATTTTGTAAAGACTGCCTTTTTCTATTCAATTTGCCCTTTTTTCAACAGGCTTACCCCTCCCCCCCTTACACATAATTTGTAAAGAGTGCCCTTTTTTTACGAAGTGCCCTTTTTTCCTGAACAAATTAAGTGCCCTTTTTCCAAAAAGAAGTTGAGCCCTTTTTTGTGGCATCTGCCGTGTTAGGTGCCTTTTTAAGAATTTCGCACATGTATTGCCCTGAAAAGCACGATATATTGGCCCTCTGTGTGCATAATTGTCGGTTTAGAACAGCGCCCCCATCAACAGATGGTACCAGCCCCCCCCCCCCCTCCCTCCCTGCGCTTTTTGATTTTACGGAGGCCAAGTGTCCGGAGAAAAAAAACTGTCTACATTTCACAACGGATGTGCAAGTGCCCTTTTCAAAAAAATTACCACCCCAATAAAAATGACCATGCTTATCGCCGCTGATTTGTGTGGCAAAGTTATCCATGGCCCAACACCGTGTGGTTGTTCCTACAACCATGGAGGAAGGAATGCTACAACCTAGCTCTAGTTAATTATTATTATTTTAGTAGTATATTAATTTCTTTAGTAAAGTATAGATAAGCTTTAAGGGGAAACATTTTGTCCCGCCTTTCATACAGGGTGAGCAGAGTACACATTTGATGGAGCTTCTGACGGACTCTCAGGAGAAATGGGTGGATGTTCAGAAGATCAAGGCATTCCCAGCCATGGTAGCAAGCCCTACGCTAAGAACCGGGGCACAGGCACTCATGCAGGTAGGCTTATGAGGGGGATCAGGGTCAGACCTGAGTATGCGTGGATAGCTCAAGTTTTCTGCATTTTGATGAGTTGTGTACCTTTTGACAACTACACGCGTTTCAGACTAGCATTCAGAGAAGTGCCGAACTAAATTATTCCAAAGAGTTGAATTAAGTTTGACGTTTGAAACATTGAGGAGCAACTACACATGAAAGTCGTCCAAAGATTGAGTGTTGCAGTCGTTCAGAATGACTCCAGCGTCTAATCAATGGAAAATTAATACAAGAACTTTGCCTGTGTTTGAAACTTGAATCTATAAGTTGAGTTTAGTTGAGTTAAGTTAGGGACTCTGGAACACCAGTTTTAAATGGATTGAGGTACTGTTTGATAATTTCGGTCTTTTAAGTCGAGTCTGCTTGACGAGTGAAGCAGTCTGCGATAAGTCGAGTATGAGTTGAGCATTTTTTTTGACAAGTAGACTACCTTTTACTGAGTACTACTTTATGAGTCGATTCATTTGTTTTTAATGAATCCTGAGGTTTTGTATTAGTTGAGTACTTTTTACAAGTCTTGTGTACCCCTGGTGAATTATTTTAATGAATATTTCGATGAGTATTTTGAGAACCGAAAATGTGTACTCACAGATGAGTACTTGAAGAAGACTTTGCGGAATGAATTTTGATGAACAGTTTGAGTAAAATGCAAGCAGGTCTTTAAAAAATAAGTCAAAGTTGCAAAATGTATAACAAGACCATTAAACCAGATTTGTCCAGGTTTCTCGCTTTTTTTTTTCAGCACTAACGTTGGTCTAAATTTCCAAGACCTGGACACAATTTATTTAGAGCAAATGCATTCAAATTTTCCTTCCTGATTGGTTTCCGTCTAGATTGGTGGGTTGGGTAAGATCAAGACCAACACAATCATCGAGGAGCTCTCCAAACCCTGGATGCTGGATGAGGAAGCAGCCTGGAGACCATGGAGAAGTTTCCTTGGAAGATCAGCAAGGAAGAAGTCACCATGCTCAAAGAGAAGGTAGAATCAGGTAGTTGGTCAGTAGTGCAGAATGATTCACATGTTAACTAATGCATGCAAAATAGAGAAAAAAAGTAAAAGTTTACCGACTATCATCCTACCCTATATTTTTAGGCTATAGAAATGTCAAACCCCCAAAACAGATTTTTACCTACCCTACCACACAGTTGTTTTTTTATATGTAATAGAAAACATCACACTTTTTGTTCTTGGTTGGCGATATTATTTTAATATTTGTTTCAGTGTCCAATTCATTTCATGGAGCCTTTCAGAGATCTCTCAGGTATTCTGGATGGCTGCATGTCCAAGGAAACACATGCTTTATGTCAAAGGGAAATAATGCTCTGTATAATTTTTATTTGTGAACCCCCCCCCCCCCCAACCTCCGCCCCCACCTCCCACCACCCCCCAGGCTTGATCCTACTCATCCCTCACCTCATCTCCATGAAATCCAACTGGGAAAAATGCAAGCTGCGCGTCTTTGCCACCACGGGCAAGAAGGAGCAAATGGACAGGGAGAAGATGAACATGGCCAACATGCTCAGCAAGTTCCGCATCAACTGCTCGGACGTGGAGGTCATCCCGGACCTAAACAAGAAGCCCAAGGAGTAGAGCCTGAGACGGTTCAAGGAGCTGTCCAAACCCTGGATGCTGGATGAGGAAGCAGGGGAGACCACGGAGAAGTGTCCTTGGAAGATCAGCAAGAAAGTAGTCACTACGCTCAACGAG
Organism: Patiria miniata; assembly: GCF_015706575.1. Lineage (NCBI taxonomy): Eukaryota > Metazoa > Echinodermata > Asteroidea > Valvatida > Asterinidae > Patiria > Patiria miniata. The sequence continues at coordinate 15,292,802 of NW_024037048.1, read as the reverse complement.
AAGGTAGAATCTCCTTCTTGCACTCAAGCAACCCCCCCCCCCTCCACAGAAAAAAAACTATAAACGAGGGCCATTTGGGCGCCATCGTGGCTTATAAATGCTGGTACCGAAATGAACGATATCCAGCATGAGTGAACCAGTGAAGTGTCCCTCATTCCGGCTTCTGCTTGTTTGACTATAAAGCGCCCTCTTTTGTCCATGCATGGAGACAATACACTTAGAGCTCTTCCCAGTACCCACCTTATACGGAAGATGGATAGTGCCACTCAATGAGTGTGAATATTTTTTCGTTGGTGCGTGTGAAAAATTATTTTTTTGTACAGCGGCCGCCACTTATTATGTGGCGGCCGTCAGATAATAAGTGGCGGCCGCTGTACAAAAAAAATATTCCCACAAGCACCAAAAAAATATATTCACACTCATTGAGTGGCACTATCTGTCTTCCGTAACTTAACGCGTAGTACCTAGTTTTTGTGATTTCAACATACAGGGTGAGCAGAATATTTCGATGAGTATTTTGAGTACCGAAATGTGTACTCACAGACTTTGCGGAATGAATTTTGATGAACAGTTTGAGTAAAATGCAAGCAGGTCTTTAAAGAATTGAGTCAAAGTTGCAAAATGTATAACAAGATCATTAAACCAGATTTGTCGAGGTTTCTCGCTTTTTTTCAGCACTAACGTTGGTCTTTTCCAAGACCTGAACACAATTTATTTAGAGCAAATGCATTCAAATTTTCCTTCCTGATTGGTTTCAGTCTAGATTGGTGGGTTGGGTAAGATCAAGACCAGCACAATCATCAAGGAGCTCTCCAAACCCTGGATGCTGGATGAGGAAGCAGCCTGGGGACCACGGAGAAGTTTCCTTGGAAGATCAGCAAGGAAGAAGTCAGCACGCTCAAAGAAAAGGTAGAATCTCCTCCTTGCGCTCAAGCACCCCCCCCCTTCTATAGTGAAAACTATAAACTTTATTTTTATTTTTGTGTAAGTTGGTCAGTTGTGCAGAATGATTCACATGTTAACTAATGCATGCAAAATAGAGAAAAAAGTAAATTTTTATGACTATCATCCCACCTTATATTTTCAGGCTATAGAAATGTCAACCCCCCCCCCCCCCCAAAAACAGATTTTTACCTACCCTACCACACAGTTGTTTCTTATATGTAGACCCAAACAAAATATTTGGTCTCTGGTCAGACCAAAGTTCCGGAATTGACGCGGGGACGTGGCTTTTTTGTTTTTCAAGCTTGGATTGTACAGACAAGGCCAAGTTCGGGCAAGGACCATTAGTCGACTAGTGGTTGATTTGTGACGTACCTTACGCCTGCGCACTGATAGCAACGTGCGAACGTCTCTAGTCAAATGCTGGTCAAAATGTCATGGCAAAACTTCCGGATCCTGGCTCTCTGCTAGCGTTATGAATACGCACGGCTATTGGTTACCAGCGAAGCAACCAACCCCAGTAGGCTGGTTCCAAATAGTCGACTAGCGTAGTCAATCACCGTCGACTAGACAGAGTTCGGGCAAACGTTAATTAACCATTGGTCAACTATAGTCCTTGCGCGAACTTGGCCCAAGGTGGGGTACTATTTTGCTTTTTTGGTGTCCTCATGTACATTGGTGTCCTCCATAATTTGCCTTGGTGCTCTCGATGGTGCTCTCTAGCAATTTCCCATTCCTTGGTGCTCTTTGTTAAAAAAAAAAATTGAGGAGATGCGGCAATAGAGGGTGCTGTCGGAGCTACCGCGAAACATTTTGGAAAAAAAAGATTGACGCGCATGATTAAAATCGACGCGCGCGCCGACCAGAGACCGACTTTTTTTTTTGGGCCTAATAGAAAACACCCCACTTTTTGTTCTTGGTTGGCTTTATTATTTTGTTTCAGTGTCCTATTCATTTCAGGGAGCCTTTCAGAGATCTCTCAGGTTATTCTGGATGGCTGCATGTCGAAGGAAACACATGCTTTATGTCAAAGGGAAATAATGCTCTGTATAATTTTTGTTTTTGAACCCCCCACCCCCCCCCCCCCCTCAGCCCCCACCTCCCCCCCCCCAGGTTTGACCCTACTCATCCCAACCTCATCTCCTTGAAATCCAACTGGGAGAAATGCAGGCTGCGCGTCTTTGCCACCACGGGCAAGAAGGAGCAAATGGACAGGGAGAAGATGAACATGGCCAACATGCTCAGCAAGTTCCGCATCAACTGCTCGGACGTGGAGGTCATCCCGGACCTGAACAAGAAGCCCAAGGAGTAGAGCCTGAGACAGTTCAAGGAGCTGTCCAGACCCTAGATGCTGGATGAGGAAGCAGGGGAGACCACGGAGAAGTTTCCTTGGAAGATCAGCAAGGAGGAAGTCACTACGCTCAACGAGAAGGTAGAATCTCCTCCTTGCGCTCAAGCACCCCCCCCCCCCCCCCCCTCCACAGAGAAAACTATAAACAAGGGCCATTTGGGCGCCATCATGGCTTATAAATGCTGGTTCCAAATACACGATAACCAGCATGAGTGAACCAGTGAAGTGTCCCTCATTCCGGCTTCTGCTTGTTTGACTATAAAGCGCCCTCTTTTGTCCATGCATGGAGACAATACACTTAGAGCTCTTCCCAGTATCCACTTTATACGGAAGACGGATAGTGCCACTCAATGAGTGTGAATACATTTTTTTGGTGCGTGTGAAAATATATTTTTTTGCACACCGGCCGCCAGATAATAAGTGGCGGCCGCCACATAAGTCGCCCTAATAAGTGGCGGTCGCTGTACAAAAAATATTTTCACACGCACCAAAAAAATATATTCACACTCATTGAGTGGCACTATCCGTCTTCCGTAACTTAACGCTTAGTCCCTGGTTTGTGTGATTTTAAGTCCAGTCTTGCAACATCTTTAATTGCGTCCAACCTTTGACATTCTGGTGGGTGATTTTTCAAAAATGAGTATTGATCACTTTCAGTGAAAATTGAACAACTCATAATTAGTTCATTTTCTTTGTCAAGTGGAACTTGACATATTAAACATCAATATTCCAGCCCATTTTCCACCTAAAGTCTTGGGTCTTCTTCATAATTCCCTTCTAAAAAAAATCCTCCTAGCCAAGATAGTTAGTCTCTTTCATAAATTCCCTCGAAAAATGTCCTTTTAGCCAAGATGGTTAGTCTTCTCCATAAATCCCTTCTAAAACAAATATCCTCCTAACCATGATGGTTAATCTCCTCCATAATTCCCTTCTAAAAATATTCTTCTAGCCAAGATGGTTAGTCTCCTCTGTAATTCCCTTCTAAAAAAATATCCTCCTAGCCACGATGGTCAGTCTCTTCCATTATTCCCTTCTAAAAAATATCCTCCAAGCCAATATGGTAGTCTCCTCCATAATTTCCTTCAAAAAAAAGCACCCTCCGAGCCAAGCATGGTTTAGTCTCCTCCATAGTCCCCTTCTAAGAAAAATATCCTTCTAGCCAAGATGGTTAGTCTCCTCCATAATTCCCTTCTAAAAAATATCCTCCTAACCAAGATGGTTAATCTACTCCATAATAAAAATATCCTGAACTACCAATAATTATGGTCGTCTTCTCAGTAATTCGCTTAAAAAAAGTCTGAGTCTTGCGCGTAACTTTGTACACACCTGTCCCAAGTTCTTTCCACTGACTATCCCTATTGCCGAGTATGATCATATATGTCTATATCTTTTATAAATAGTCGTCATGCTCATTCAAAGGCATATTCATAGAAAGGTGGAAATCTCCTTGCTGCCTCGGTGTCAGATTTAACGTTTGGTATACCGTGAGGTATATCTAGGTTGTGTTAACTTCAGGTTTACTCCGATCTTAACGATATACAAGTTAACGATCATTAAATAACAATTGACTGTTTTTTCTTTTTCTGAAGGCTGGTACAAGGACAAGATTTTGCCCAAGATGGAGTTCTGTGCTGTTGGTTGGGTAAGATCAAGACCAACACAATCATCAAGGAGCTCTCCAAACCCTGGATGCTGGATGAGGAAGCAGCCTGGAGACCACGGAGAAGTTTCCTTGGAAGATCAGCAAGGAAGAAGTCACCATGCTCAAAGAGAAGGTAGAATCTCCTCCTTGGGATCAAGCACCCCCCCCCCTCCACAGTGAAAACTATAAACTTTATATTTATTTTTGTGTAAGTTGGTCAGTAGTGCAGAATGATTCACATGTTAATTAATGCATGCAAATTAAAGTAGAGAAAAAAAGTAAATTTTAATGACTATCATCCCACCCTATATTTTTAGGCTATTGAAGTGTCAAACCCCCAAAACAGATTTTACCTACCCTACCACACAGTTGTTTTTTGTATATAGTAGAAAACACCACACTTTTGTTCTTGGTTGGCCTGATTATTTTATTATATGTTTCAGTGTCCAATTCATTTCATGGATCCTTTCAGAGATCTCTCAGGTTATTCTGGATGGCTGCATGTCTAAGGAAACACATGCTTTATATAATGCTCTGTATAATTTTTGTTTGTGAACCCCCCCCCCCCCAACCCCCGCCCCCACCTCCCACCACCCCCAGGCTTGACCCTACTCATCCCTCACCTCATCTCCATGAAATCCAACTGGGAGAAATGCAAGCTGCGCGTCTTTGCCACCACGAGCAAGAAGGAGCAAATGGACAGGGAGAAGATGAACATGGCCAACATGCTCAGCAAGTTCCGCATCAACTGCTCGGACATGGAGGTCATCCCGGACCTGAACAAGAAGCCCAAGGAGTAGAGCCTGAGACAGTTCAAGGAGCTGTCCAAACCCTGGATGCTGGATGAAGAAGCAGGGGAGACCACGGAGAAATTTCCTTGGAAGATCAGCAAGGAAGAAGTCACTACGCTCAACGAGAAGGTAGAATCTCCTTCTTGCGCTCAAGCACCCCCCCCCCCCCCTCCACAGAGAAAACTATAAACGAGGGCCTTTTTGGCGCAATCGTGGCTTATAAATGCTGGTACCAAATGAACGATAACCAGCATGGGTGAACCAGTGAAGTGTCCCTCATTCCGGCTTCTGCTTGTTTGACTATAAAGTGCCCTCTTTTGTCCATGCATGGAGACAATACACTTAGAGCTCTTCCCAGTACCCGCCTTATACGGAAGATGGATAGTGCCACTCAATGAGTGTGAATATATTTTTTTGGGTGCGTGTGAAAATATTTTTTTTTGTACAGCGGCCGCCACATATTATCTGACGGCCGCCAGATAATAAGTGGCGGCCGCTGTACAAAAAAAAATATATTCACACTTTTTATGTGGCGGCTGCCACTTATTATCTGGCGGACGCCACATAAAAAAGTGTGAATATATTTTATTTGTACGTGTGTAAATATTTTTTTGCACAGCGGCTGCCACTTATTATGACGACTTATGTAGCTGCCGCCACATAATAAGTGGCGGCCGCTGTACAAAAAAAATATTCCCACACGCACCCAAAAAATATATTCACACTCATTGAGTGGCACTATCTGTCTTCCGTAACTTAACGCGTAGTACCTAGTTTTTGTGATTTCAACATACAGGGTGAGCAGAATATTTCGATGAGTATTTTGAGTACCGAAATGTGTACTCACAGACTTTGCGGAATGAATTTTGATGAACAGTTTGAGTAAAATGCAAGCAGGTCTTTAAAGAATTGAGTGAAAGTTGCAAAATGTATAACAAGATCATTAAACCAGTTTTGTCGAGGTTTGTCGTTTTTTTTCAGCACTAACGTTGGTCTTTTCCAAGACCTGGACACAATTTAGTTAGAGCAGATGCATTCAAATTTTCCTTCCTGATTGGTTTCCGTCTAGATTGGTGGGTTGGGTAAGATCAAGACCAACACAATCATCAAGGAGCTCTCCAAACCCTGGATGCTGGATGAGGAAGCAGCCTGGAGACCATGGAGAAGTTTCCTTGGAAGATCAGCAAGGAAGAAGTCACCATGCTCAAAGAAAAGGTAGAATCTCCTCCTTGTGCTCAAGCACACCCCCCCCCCCCTCCTCCACAGTGAAAACTATAAACTTTATATTTATTTTTGTGTAAGTTGGTCATTAGTCGGCAGAATGATTCACATGTTAATTAATGCATGCAAAGTAGAGAAAAAAAGTAAATTTTATTGACTATCATCCCACCCTATGTTATTAAGCTATTGAAATGTCAAACCCCCAAAAAACAGATTTTTACCTACCCTACCACACAGTTGTTTTTTATATCTAATAGAAAACACCACACTTTTGGTTCTTGGTTGGCCTTATTATTTTAATTTATGTTTCAGTGTCCAATTCATTTCATGGAGCCTTTCAGAGATCTCTCAGGTTATTCTGGATGGCTGCATGTCTAAGGAAACACATGCTTTATGTTAAAGGGAAATAATGCTCTGTATAATTTTTGTTTGTGAACCCCCCCACCTCCGCCCCCCCCCCCCCCCCCCCCCCCACCACACCTCCACCACCACTCCACCACCCCCAGGCTTGACCCTACTCATCTCTCACCTCATCTCCTTGAAACAGGGTGGATCTAGCTTTGGCTGGGGGGTGCAATGTCAAGTTGGGGGGGGGGGTCTGGAAAATGTTTTCATTATTTGCGCCGGGTGGGGGGGGGGGGGGGTACAGCGTATAGATGCACCACTGTAAAACCAAAATGCAAGCAGGTCTTTAAAGAATTGAGTCAAAGTTGCAAAATGAATAACAAGATCATTAAACCAGATTTGTCCAGGTTTCTCGCTTTTTTTAGCACTAACGTTGGTCTTTTCCAAGACCTGAACACAATTTATTTAGAGCAAATGCATTCAAATTTTCTTTCCTGATTGGTTTCCGTCTAGATTGGTGGGTTGGGTAAGATCAAGACCAACACAATCATCAAGGAGCTCTCCAAAGCCTGGATGCTGGATGAGGAAGCAGCCTGGAGACCACAGAGAAGTTTCCTTGGAAGATCAGCAAGGAAGAAGTCACCACGCTCAAAGAGAAGGTAGAATCTCCTCCTTGCGCTCAAGCACCCCCCCCCCCCCCCACAGTGAAAACTATAAATGTTATGTTTATTTTGTGTAAGTTGGTCAGTAGTGCAGAATGATTCACATGTTAACTAATGCATGCAAAATAGAGAAAAAAGTAAATATTTAACGACTATCCTCCCACCCTATATTTTTAGGCTATAGAAATGTCAAACCCCCCAAAGATTTTTACCTACCCTACCACACAGTTGTTTTTTATTTTATATGTAATAGAAAACACCACACTCTATGTTCTTGGTAGGCCTTATTATTTTATTATATGTTTCAGTGTCCAATTCATTTCATGGAGCCTTTTTGAGATCTCTCAGGTTATTCTGGATGGCTGCATGTCTAAGGAAACACATGCTTTATGACAAAGGGAAATAATGCTCTGCATAATTTTTATTTGTGCCCCCCCCACCTCCGCTCCCCACCTCCCCCCCCCCCCCCCTCCCAGGCGTGACCCTACTCATCCCTCACCTCATCTCCTTGAAATCCAACTGGGAGAAATGCAAGCTGCGCGTCTTTGCCGCCACGGGCAAGAAGGAGCAAATGGACAGGGAGAAGATGAACATGGCCAACATGCTCAGCAAGTTCCGCATCAACTGCTCGGACGTGGAGGTCATCCCGGACCTGAACAAGAAGCCCAAGGAGTAGAGCCTGAGACGGTTCAAGGAGCTGTCCAAACCCTGGATGCTGGATGAGGAAGCAGGCGAGACCATGGAGAAGTTTCCTTGGAAGATCAGCAAGAAAGTAGTCACTACGCTCAACGAGAAGGTAGAATCTACTTCTTGCGCTCAAGCACCCCCCCCCCCCCCTCCTCCACAGAGAAAACTATAAACAAGGGCCATTTGGGCGCCATCGTGGCTTATAAATGCTGGTACCAAAATGAACGATATCCAGCATGAGTGAACCAGTGAAGTGTCCCTCATTCCGGCTTCTGCTTGTTTGACTATAAAGCGCCCTCTTTTGTCCATGCATGGAGACAATACACTTAGAGCTCTTCCCAGTACCCACTTTATACGGAAGACGGATAGTGCCACTCAATGAGTGTGAATATTTTTTCGTTGGTGTGTGTGAAAAATTATTTTTTTGTACAGCGGCCGCCACTAATATGTGGCGGCCGTCAGATAATAAGTGGCGGCCGCCACATAAGTCGCCATAATAAGTGGCGGCCGCTGTACAAAAAAAAATATATTCACACTTTTTTATGTGGCGGCTGCCACTTATTATCTGGCGGCCGCCACATAAAAAAGTGTGAATATATTTTTTTTTGTTCGTGTGTAAATATTTTGTTTGTACAGCGGCCGCCAATTATTATTTTGCGGCCGCCAAATAATAAGTGGCGGCCGCTGTACAAAAAAAATATTCCCACACGCACCAAAGAAAAATATTCACACTCATTGAGTGGCACTATCTGTCTTCCGTAACTTAACGCGTAGTACCTAGTTTTTGTGATTTCAACATACAGGGTGAGCAGAATATTTCGATGAGTATTTTGAGAACCGAAATGTGTACTCACAGACTTTGCGGAATGAATTTTGATGAACAGTTTGTGTAAAATGCAAGCAGGTCTTTAAAGAATTAAGTCAAAGTTGTAAAATGTATAACAAGATCATTAAACCAGATTTGTCCAGGTTTCTCGCTTTTTTTCAGCACTAACGTTGGTCTTTTCCAAGACCTGGACACAATTTATTTAGAGCAAATGCATTCAAATTTTCCTTCCTGATTGGTTTCCGTCTAGATTGATGGGTTGGGTAAGATCAAGACCAACACAATCATCAAGGAGCTCTCCAAACCCTGGATGCTGGATGAGGAAGCAGCCTGGAGACCATGGAGAAGTTTCCTTGGAAGATCAGCAAGGAAGAAGTCACCATGCTCAAAGAGAAGGTAGAATCTCCTCCTTGCATTCAAGCACCCCCCCCCCCCCCCCCCCACAGTGAAAACTATAAACTTTATATTTATTTTTGTGTAAGTTGGTCAGAATTGCAGAATGATTCACATGTTAACTAATGCATGTAAAATAGAGAAAAAAAGTAAATGTTACCGACTATCATCCCACCCTATATTTTTAGGCTAAATGTCAAACCCCCAAAACAGATTTTTACCTGTCCTACCACACAGTTGGTTTTTGTAATAGAAAACACCACACATTTTGTTCTTGGTTGGCCTAATTATTTTAATATATGTTTCAGTGTCCAATTCATTTCATGGAGCCTTTCAGAGATCTCTCAGGTTATTCTGGATGGCTGCATGTTTAAGGAAACACATGCTTTATGTCAAAGGGAAATAATGCTCTGTATAATTTTTGTTTGTGAACCCCCCCCCCCCACCTCCGCCCCCACCTCCCACCACCCCAGGCTTGACCCTACTCATCCCAACCTCATCTCCATGAAATCCAACTGGGAGAAATGCAAGCTGCGCGTCTTTGCCACCACGGGCAAGAAGGAGCAAATGGACAGGGAGAAGATGAACACGGCCAACATGCTCAGCAAGTTCCGCATCAACTGCTCGGACGTGGAGGTCATCCCGGACCTGAACAAGAAGCCCAAGGAGTAGAGCCTGAGACGGTTCAAAGAGCTGTCCAAACCCTGGATGCTGGATGAGGAAGCAGGCGAGACCACGGAGAAGTTTCCTTGGAAGATCAGCAAGGAGGAAGTCACTACGCTCAATGAGAAGGTAGAATCTCCTCCTTGCGCTCAAGCACCCCCCCCCCCCCCCCCCACAGAGAAAACTATAAACGAGGGCCATTTGGGCGCCATCGTGGCTTATAAATGCTGGTACCAAATACACGATAACCAGCATGAGTGAACCAGTGAAGTGTCCCTCATTCCGGCTTCTGCTTGTTTGACTATAAAGCGCCCTCTTTTTTCCATGCATGGAGTACAATACACTTAAAGCTTTCCCAGTGTCCACTTTACGCTAAGTCCCTGGTTTTTGTGATTTTAAGTCCAGTCTTGCAACATCTGTTAATTGGGTCCAACCTTTGACATTCTGGAGGCTGATTTTCAATAATGAGATTGATCACTTTCAATCCATTTTTCCGTACAACTCTCAGTTCATTTGATTTGCCAAGTGCATGGAACTCGACTTTGTTAAACATCAATAAATCACGACATTTTTTCGCCTGAAATCTTTTTTTTCTTTCAGACCAACAGACAGATGCGGATCCGTGAATTGCTTCGCCAACATTCCCAGGAGGCTCAGCTCATTGTCATGTAAGTACAAACCGGCGATAATGGCCACTATCGGACAATTAACCTATCACTGTGGAATTGCGTCAACGCAGCTTGTAAAATATTGTCTAAACATGATATACAAATGGACGCAGAACGACAAAATCTGAGACAAACAAAAGTTAACGTACAAAATTCCATGAGCCGTTTCGCGGATACCGCCATCTTTGAAATGGTGGGGGGGGGGGGGGGCATTACATTGAAAAGTCATGCCATCATTCTCAGCTACAGTTGCATGATGAGACGTATTTTCATTGTAATGCCTCCCCCCCCCCCTCGAAAACAATAATTCAAAGATATGGCGGTATCCGCTAAACGGCTTATAGAGTTGTCTAAGGGGCGTGGTTAACTCGCAAACGGCGGTAGGTCAATGGGTGGCGCTTTTCATGGCGGCACAATTGCTGACGTTTACACGAAATACCAAAAATTCTTTAAAAGCCGCTGGCGAAACAAGAAACTTTTTAAACAAAACTAAGGACGCTTGTGTAAAAACTAAAAGTTACTTGTGTAAAAAGGGCACTCTTTACAGAATACTGGGGGGGGGGGTGTGTTAACTGCTGGTGCAAAAAATGGGGGCGGGGTGAGCAATAGATCTAACAGTGCTTGTGACCCAGTCTGACTGAGCTACTGTGGTCACCTGATCAAAAGTGGTGATCTGATTGGCCAATGTGCACTGTTGATTGACATGCAGGAAGGGTCCATTATAACCTTTTCTTTGATTTCTTGCAGGAGTCTACCTATTCCCAGGAAGCGTACTTGTTCAGCTTACATGTACATGTGCTGGCTGGAGACATTATCCAAGGATATGCTGTCAGCAGGGATGCCAAATATGGCATCCAAATAAAAGTCAATACAAAGAAATTTCACTTGAAATGATAAAGTGACAAAGGACAGTTCCAACCAGTTGAAAGACCCTCCTCACTTGAATGGAATTTGTACTTTGTTTTGATTGATTTCGTTAAGATCGTTTCTTTACCATCTAACGGGCTCACACTTTCACTGATGTTTTCAAAGTGAGTTTCTTGAATGCAATCAAGTAATACTGATTAAGAACAATAAAAGTCTTCAAATAATTTGGAGTCTTTTAATCAATAAACACTTGTCGCACTTTTACGGGCTTTAAAAACAACAGCCAACTCCACTGTTTTCATTACTGTGGGCACGTTTCTGTTTCAACTGAAATTAATTAAAATCATGTTGTTTTTTTCATAACGAAGCCAAGCGAAAAAAGAGAGTATTTATCAACAATGGTGGTGCTTTTGGTAATCCTCAGAATGAGGTTTTATGCATACTGTTTCATAGCCAGTCAATTGTTACTTCTACATAATTCTCACATATTATAACGTTTAAAATAATGCAATCATTTAATAAAAACCAGTGTATTCTAATTGCTGTGAATAGCATTAGAATATTTCAAACAATTGTTAATCCAAATGCCAAGCTTAAAGTCTATAAGAAAATCAGATTCAATCACTCGAGACTTTTTTCGTGACATGAAATAAAAATTGATACATGCATGGGATTGATTTAATTGACATTATCTGTGCTGGGCATACAGGGAACATATGGCGAAGAAAATAACATGTTACAGTAAATGCTCTAAAATTATCCAGGTAGGTAGCAAAATATTTTGTTTGTCTGTATGTCTTTTATACTTTGTTTGCTTCAATTAGGATACAGTTATTGTGTTTAATTAATCTGTTTTAAATACCCAATACTACAAACAAGTTGCATTTATTTTCGGGAAAAAAAATACGTTAATTTATATGTTGACCAAATGTGGCAATTAAAAAAATGGCGGTCAAAAACATGGCCTAAAAAAATTCAGGTTGGTCGAAATAACACCATAAACACAATTTTTTTTTTAGTTGTTAACATTTCTGGATACATGGTGGCACTGCTTTATTGCAAATCTTTTGTTTCTAAAAAAAGTTAATGACCCAGCTTGCTTTAAAAAAAATATTCCATCAAAATACTTCCCTATTGGCCTACAATGGATACAATAAAAAAAATCGTTGTCAACAAACTTAATGTATACTTTTCACTATATCTCAATACTCATGCATAAAGCTAAATATTTTGTTTTGCAGAAAGTAAAAAAAAATGGAAAATCCATTGTAGTATACAGATCGGCGCATGCGCAATGCAAAACCATTAATAATAATATGTTGTGACATTGTCATTGAACATTACAGTATTTGTTTTAATTCATTAGTTAATGTTTCGGCAACAATGGAAAGCGATTAAAAAAATCAGCAACACAATGCTTGTGTATCTTTGTATGTTGTGATTGTTGTGCTTATTCGGGGTAAAGAAGGAAGCCACTGAATGAGGTGTGGTGATTGGAACTACTATACGCCCTACCGTTCATTGTGAGATACATCGTATCTCCACGCTGCAGAACCACCACCGCGCTCCCAGACACCTGCTCATTGTGACTTGAATCATTGCTATTGCCACCGACAAACGCGTCGCCGTTCTTCCGGAGATAAACGCGCAGCCAGTTGCTGGAAGAATATTTGCACACAGAAAACATGAACACGTAGGTGCCCGGCACACCACACGTGAACGTGCCGGTCTCGAGATCGAAGCTGGTACCCGGCAGAAGCGTCTTGGTCGCCTCGAAGGGCAAACGGGTGTCGGAACTCGTAGAGGCATCCGAGCTGCTCGTCCTCACCACGGTGAATGCTACCCGCTGGTTGAAGTCGTCTGGTGCCTCCCCTGGCCCTGGCTCACCCTTTTGACCTTTGACACCAGTTTCCCCCGTTGGCCCTACAACACCTGGGACTCCTCTTGGACCAATTTTTCCGGGCTGGCCTATGCCTTCGTCCCCTTGAGGCCCAGCTACTCCACGCTCACCTATAGGTCCACTCTGTCCAATATCACCCTTTTGACCTGGCTCGCCCTTTGACCCTGGTTGACCTAAGGACCCAGGCAGACCTGGTATGCCGGGAATTGCAGCCGACCCCTGGCAGCACATCGGACACGCCTGAGACGCAGGACCATCACCGTCCGAGGCAACCGGCCCAGTAACGGAAGCTCGGAGGTTGACGGAGTTACCCAGAAGGAGGGCGATTGAAAGAACGGTTGCCACGCAGATCTTCATTCTGTACGATAACAAAGCATGAAACTAAACCAAATCAGGTGAGATTTTTTTCTTCAATAAAATAGTTTTTAAAAAAGGGAAGAGTAGTGAAAAATATTGAGGTTTGATAACAAGAGAACTAGTCTAAAATTCATGACAATCCGCCGTCAGATTTGAAGGGAAGAAACCCCAAAAACATGAGATTGGAGGAATCATTGTTCGAAGAATGTTTTCTTTGTTATATAACAGTGGCGTATGAGGGCTAACATTTATGAGAAGCCTAGTTTATAAAACCGGTTGTCATGGCAACCCATCGAATCGATTTTGTTTTTATTTCGCCTGCCAATAAAATTTAAGAAAGGTCACCAAAATGCATTCCGATAGGGCGAAGCGTTGCGGAGCTGTAGTATTTTTTTTTGGAGGGGGGGGGGGAGGCGGAGCACATCTTGCCCCTTCCCAGGTCCTGATAGAATCATTAATTAAACCTCACCACACCCACCTCGATGGTTCGTTCTTGAAGATCAGGTCCAAGAAGAGATCACAAGGAATTCAGTGTAGGCTGAAAAAAAAAACATACAAACGAAGACTGGTTAAGTTTACATTTTAATACTATTTTATTATCAATTAAGATAAATAAGTGCGATTTTTTTCTCAAATTAATTTTTGTGCAGGCATGTATCTTTTTTTGAGACACTAGTAACTCGGTCAAAAGTTTGTTGGCATTCTAAGCTTTTGTTGCACTTGTCCAGGCAATTTACTTTTAACTCCAGTTCACTATGAGTTTTAAAGCAGAAATGAACTTTTTCATTCACTATGAAATGTTATAGGGTTTCCCGCCCAATTTCATACTTTGCTAATAATAATAATAAAACATTTTTATTCAAAATCGCATAAAACATGCAGACCTTTTCACACTCGGTTGAACTGAGCGACAGCTCAAAATATTTGAGGGTATTCTTCATTCACGCTTGAAAAGTAAGCAACACATTACGTGACTTGTGCATTGAATTTCTTGTGCTTTAAATTTCAGTCCCGCTCGGGAATTCACTTTGATGCATACGTTTACAAAAGTAGCACGGTTCAATGATATTTGGAAGTTGCATGAGCAAGGTATTGTATTATAGTGATACAACAGAGTATAAAATGACATGGCTTTTGACAAGTTTGGATTAAGGAATGTACAGCTATTTCAAAGATTGGAATGCCTGGGAAGGGAATATGAAAAACGCAGAACAGAACTGTATCAATGTAAAGTGTCAAAGTGATAGAAGGAAATACATTTAGAACACTCGCCGATATAATACTATGTCAAAATACAGGTTTTTATGTAAGGATAATTAAGTGACCAGTTTGTTAATTGTTGCAAAAATTAAAAATCATATTTTTTTTTTTTGGCCAGTACGATTGGCGATTCATTCCATTGCACATTCGTTGAAAATGAAAACTTCCTCTTACAGATTCGCCTATACTCAGTGCAAAATCCAAAACCAACAAAAGAAATGGATTTTCTTTTGCACGAAAAAGTTGCCTACACTCTTTGCTGGGTGTAAATATTCAAATAAAATCGAATGCGTTAACTGCCACTTTTTGAAATGTAATGAACAGTCTGTCTGATTGCATAAACAACTTGCAAAATTGGACGGGAAAACCTATGCTATGATGATTCCCTAACGTGATAAACAATCACAAACGAATTACAACGTGATCAACGATCACGAAAGAATGAGGACAATGGTTGCGAACACAATTTTGATTTTAAAAAAATGCGAACACGATGAACAAGGATACAAAAAGAAGATAAATGCCAAAGAATCTGATTACACAATAACTAAACATTTGTTTCCATCTTAGTTCTCTTTTTTTGACAAACTAATATTTCAATAAAAATGTGAAAGGAAATTTGAGCGTGTGTCCGCCATTAGTTCGGGGCACATTGATGAATTTGACGAGGAATTTGCAAAGACTGCAGGCCAAAATGTTAGGCACAGTTCTACGGTGCGTGTTAGGGGAGGGAATTCCTCACTACTACAGGGTGAGTAAAAATAAAAGCGAAACCCAAATGTCGGGACTATTGTTTAATTGAAGTTCTGCATGTAGTACTTTGAAAATCAAGGATATAAAAGCCCAATTTATAAGCTTTCTTTTAGTACAAGAATCATTCAAATCACTCATGTACTTTTCAAGTTACGCAATTTTAAACACAACCGGATCACAAAAAGGTGTGCGTTCTTTTAGCAAAACGAAAACAATTCACGCATATGTGATTTGTTTTCGTTTTGTTGAAAGAACACTTACTTTCTCGTGATCCGTGGACAGAACTTTAAAACGGTGGTTGTGTTTAAAATTCCTTAACCTCATGTTCTAAACGTACATGAGTGATTTGAATGATTATTGTACTAAACAAAAGCCTATGAATTGGGCTTTCATATCCTAGATTTTGAAAGGGCTACATGCAGAACTTCACTATTATGGTCCCGACATTAGGGTTCGCTTTTTGACTCGCCCTGTATAGGCCCTATCACTTGAGCGATGTTTTCTGTTATAAATTTTGACCAAAAGGTGTATAAATATATGGAAAAAATACAGTCTTCCACCAAAATCACTGCTCTGTTCTGATGATTTAGTCAGGAAAATGTCAAATAACAGACACTCACCTCGATGTAACGTTCTTGAATTCTATCACGAAGGGAATCCTCAACACTCAGCAGATTGCGAGCTGGAAATAATACCAACGAAAATGAGTCATTGAAAATCCGCTGGGAGATATCTTAGGGGCTGTTGGGGGAAGCATAGCTGAATTTCACAAGTAAAACACCCCCAGATCAAAATCTCTGTCGGGCGAAATGTGATCTGGATTGATAATATATTTTTAAGCGGAATGCGTCCTGCATGCAACAGTCCCGAACAGACCCACGCACGAGCAACAATATTCAAGTCTTCTTTGTAGGATTTAATATTTTCAAATCAAACGTAATAACTACCAAAACAAATGCCCAGATTTTCTGAGAGAAATCTGTATGCAAAAAGAATTTAAGGACACGTAGGATCATTTGCAATTGCCCGGAAAAGTACATTTAATGGCAGAAACCTTGCAATGCTGAGAGTGAAGATAAGACTGGTATCAAATACCCGGTGAAAGTATTTCGCCTGATATGTCGGTTGAAAACTTTGCAGGTGTTTTTAAAATTAAAAAAAAATAGTTAAGGTGTTATAAAGCACGGAATCAAGATACGAGATCCAACAAAATAGTGCATACGTTTTCTCTGCTTTTTCTTAATGATAGTATCCACTGAGCTGAAACTTCAACAGTTTAGTTGCGACCTTCTTAAGTTTTTAAAGCCATTTTGTTGCTTCTCACGAAAAAAAATTTCAAAAGCAAATAATCCTATGTTTTCTATTTTGAATTGCTTGCATTTGAAATTGTAGGCATCACAATGAACATACATTTTCTGCATTATCAAGGACAATCAATCTCATACCAAGGCAGTAGTGGCGGAAATCAGGTGGACACCGCAGTCAAGGTACGGTCGTTACACAAATAACTATGTTCCGGATTGGAAATCAGCGCACCGGTTTGACTACTAGCATCATCCCCCATTTGTTTGTTAACCGAATAATGTCCCATATTTTTTTTATTATTATTTCTGTACCAACTGACCAAACACTTTCAAAGTATTCAGCAAATACTACTATCGCCATATTTCAAGAAAATATTCAACGAAATCTAAGTGGCATGCTGAGTGGAACCCTGCATGCAAACAGAGCTTGTTCTTCATATTTTAAGACGAACAGCGGACAAGGCGGATCCGGGGGGGGGGGGGAAGGGGCCATGCCCCCCCCCCCCCCAAAAAAAAACCATTTTGTTTTTAAGTGACGTCGCAATAAAGGCACGCACTGGGTACACTACCATCTTTTCGAAACAAAAAATGGTTAAAGTGGTCAGAAATTTCCTCAGATCGCCACAGAGCATTTAGAATTACAAAGAATTCGGGGCCCATGATTAAGCGGGCCCTGAACCCCACGCCGTAATTTTTTTGACCCACTTTCCGGGGACCAATTTTTTTGGGGGGCTACCCCCCAAAAATTGTGTTCTGGATCCGCCCTTGACAGGGAACAGAAGGGACGAATAATGTGCACAGACATCAACGCTGTACATGATTGCTACAAATGAATCCAACTAGATAAAGCAATTTGAACTTGAATAAAACCGTGTGCATCATCACGACCCGGTCCGTTTGTATTTGCGCCCTCTATATATTCCACGTTCATCCTGAAATGCTTGTATGTTTGATGATCAAACCGGAATGGCGCACTGTGAACTCTAGCGAAATGACGCAGTTTAACAACAAAGTTCAAAGGGTACTGAATATTAATGATAGCACAAAATAAGACAGGCATGTTTGATTTGTCCGGATTTCCTGATAAACGTTCTTCGTGACCAACTTCTCCATAACTCTTCATCCTGAATTAGTTTGAGTGATTGCCGGAATAGAATGTGAGTACATCGAATCAGGATTTCATGTTTAAAAATTAAAATGATAAATTAAACAGGGGAAAAACGAGGCAGAAAATAAGGGGGTGGTTGATCATACCTATATACTGTTTAGGTTAAAGAGTCGAACTTTCGCAAGATTGTTTTCTTTAAACCAAAATGTTAACTTAATTTTTTACCTGAACTATTACAAGTGCGTGAATTATTTTGAATAAGTGCGAATCCCGATCAATTTCAACTATTCTGAATCACAGCAGGGAACTTGATGTAATGAGCTCTTTAAAAAAATGCTCCCAAAATTTGATTCAAAACCAGTCGAGTCTGAACAGCTTTGTTTTTGACACTGAATTATTTCGTGTATGTATAGTGTTATATCAGACAAGATATATCGTCTTACAAAACTGAAGACGTTTTCGAAATAGTGTGCCGGTGGGCAGACTATTAACGTGTGTTAGCAACGAAATTCAGTGACAAGAACCAAAAATTAATCCCTTTAATTAATCTGTTTCGGTCAAATGTATAGTATCAACTAAGCTAAAAGTTCAAAAGTTAGTTGTGCTTCATCATACTTAAAATTGTGAGCAATTGATCATAGTGTTCCTCTAACTGGTTCAAGGTTGCTTGAACTTGTAGTTATAGAAATCACAATGAGCATACAGTTTCTGCATTTGTGGAGGAAATCGATCTCATACCAAGGAAGTGGAGGCGCAAACATTACAGCTGGACTACCGCAGTCAAATTACAGTCGTTACATAAAGATTTATTTTCCGGATAGGAAATCAGCGCACCGGTTTCGCTCTAGTAAGCCACCATCTGTTTGTCAACTGAAACTTGTCTCACAAAATATTTCAGATTTGTGAAAATCTGTACCAATCACCAAAAAATTTCGAAAAATAAGCCAAAAATCAATATGGCTGTTTGTCCAAATATCCAACAGAATCTCAGTTGCATGCTGAGTGGAACCCTACATGCAAATACATGAGTGAATTCATCGAGAGCTTTTGCTTCAATCTCTTCAGGCGAACAGAAAGCCTGAGCAATTTGTACAAACACCAACTCTACACATGATTTCTACAAATTCACCCAGTTAAATAAAGCAATTTGAACTGGTCTAAAACTGTGTGCATCATATCACGATCCGGTCCGTTTGTATTTGCGCCCTCTATATTCATGACTCGTTCATCCTGCTGAATGTAACTTGATGATCAAAGCGCACTGTGAACTCTAGCGAAATGGCAAAGTTGAAAGGGTACTGCTTGAGCAATAACACACAATAAGACAGGAATGTTTTTGATGTCCGGATTTCCTGATAAACGTTCTTCCGTGACCAACTTCCCCATAACTGTTGATCCTGAATTAGTTTCAGTGATTGCCGGGAAACAATGTGAGTACATTGCACCAGAGTTTCCGTGTTTTAAAATTAAATTGATAACATTAAAATGGCAAAATGAGGAAGAAAATAAGGGGTGGTTGATCATACTGATTTTATTGGTGAGGTTATTTATAAAGAATGGAGCTTTCGCAGTATGTCTTCTGTAAACCAAAGAAAGACATATTTTTTAAAGTATATTTTATTAAAAGTGCGTGAATTTGTTTAAGCATTAATCACAATCAGTTGAAACTATTCTGAAATCAGCAGGGAACTTGATGTTTTAAACTCTTCAAAATACTGCAATCAGATATGACTAAAAAAAATCCTACTGATAGCCTTTGTTTTGACAATACAACTTTCCGTGAATGTACAGTGTGCTATCCATATAGTGACAAGATTTCAACTTTTTCAAAAACTAAACCAGTCAGTATGTGAACAATAATTTAGTTTGAAGCGTGCGAAATGAAAGTAGAGGCGGAAATAATGTCAGACAGGAATTCCTCATTCCGAACAACAAAACCCTGATATATTTGGGTGATCGGGTACTACCCGATCATTGTTTGGAAATGTTAAGAAATTTCTTTCTTTCTTTCTTTCTTGTTTTTTTTTCTGACAATAATTATCTGCGACTTTTCTTCTGAACAGTACAGACTTCAAACCTTTAACAAACATCAACACTGACTCAGAGGTATACCTTTTTATACTCTGACGTCGTAATGACGTCATCGGGTATTTAATTACAAGCAATTTCACTGCAAAACCTCATTAACAAAATGAACAATCATGTTCACACTTTGAAATCTGATTGACTATTGATTGATAAACATTTTTGATATTCGAAGGTAAAGTCGTCTAACCTTTCCTTCCGGGGTTACTGGTAGGTCAAATTTAGGTGAATTTAAAATGCAAAACGAAGTTGCAGAAAGACGAAACCTGATATGAACATGAACCTTAGTGTGAAGATGTGGATATTTTAGTGACGTCGTCATGACGTCATCATACATCAAATTACAAGCATTTCAGGTCAAAATTTGACAAAATATTTTGACAGGCGCGGATCCAGAGGGTGGGGAGGGGGGCCGACCCCCCCCCCCCCCCCGCCCCCGCTGTGAAACATGCACACAAAATATTACCCGTTCGCCTGTCACAACAATTTGTTAATTTTTTTAGGAGCCTGACCCTCCCCCTGCAAAAATTCCAGGATCCGCCCCTGTTTGAGCAATATCTTTTGTCCTAATAAACCTGAGTGTTCATTGTTTTGTGAAGTGGCAGATTGTGCCTTGGGCGATAGGCTACAGGACTACAGGGTCATCATCTTTGGATGGAATTTTTGTTCCAAAAAAGTCATCGGATCATACCGCAAAAATTGAACAGACAATGAAAGATGATGAAATAAGCTGTAATTTGATAAGTGTCTCAGACTCATTTGTCCTGATCTTTACAAGTGGGGGTATTTATCACTGAGGTCCATGGCACTTTATTTGCTGGTCTGCAGCCATAGATATTCTTTGAATTACCGTAAACGTCTTTCTGACAATTCAGCATTGTGACGTCATCGAACGAAGTTAGTTATAATAGGGAGAATTTGAAACTGAATCGCATGTTGATTCAAAGACTACGAACAAAAAGGCTACGGTTAAGAAAGGTGTGTTCCAGGCGCAGTTCTATAAGATTTTTTTAGAAGGGATAATTGAATGAAAACCATCATGGTTAGGAGGATTTTTTTTGAAGGGATAATTGAGAAGACTAATCATCATGGCTTAGAGGATATTTTTAGAAGGGATAATTGAGAAGACTAACCATCATGGCGAGGAGGATATTGTTTTAGAAGGGATAATTGAAGAGACAAACCATCATGGCCAGGAGGATTTTTAGAGGGGATTATTAAAATAAAAACAATCATTGCTTGGAGGATATTTTTGTAGAAGAGATTATTGAACACACAATCGATCTCGGCTTTACGGATATTGTTTTGAGAAGGGATAATTTAGGAGACTTATCATCACGGCTAGGAGGATATTTTTTAGAAGGAATTATTAAAATAAAAACCGTCATGGTTAGAGGATATTTTTTAGACGAGATTATTGTACAGACAAACCATCAAGGCTTGGAAGATATTGTTTTAGATGTGATCATTGAGGAGACTAACCCTAATGGCTAGGAGGATATTTTTTAGAAGGGCTAAATGAGAAGACTAACCATCATGGCTACGAGGATATTTTTTTAAAGGGATAATTGAGGAGGCTAATAATCACGGCTGGGAGGATATTTGTAGAAGGATTATTGAAATGAAAATCATCATGGATTGGATGCTATGTTTTAGAAGGAAGGGATAATTGAGGAGACTTATCATCACGGCTAGGAAGATATTTTTAAAGGGATAATGGAGGAGACTAACTATCACTGCTTGGAGGATATTTTTGAAGGGATAATGGAGGAGACTAACTATCATTGCTTGGAGGATATTTTTTCAGAAGGGATAATTAAGGAGACTATTCATCACGGTTAGGAGGATATTTTATAGAGGGATTATTGAATGAAAACCATCATGGCTCGGAGGATATTTTTTGAAGGGACAATTGAGGAGACTAATCATCACGGCTTGGAGGATATGTTTTAGAAGATATTATTGAACACACTATCCATCACGGCTTGGAAGATATTGTTTGAGAAGGGATAATTGAGGAGACTACTCATCATGGCTAGGAGCATATTTTTATTTAGAAGGGCTTATTGAAATAAAAACCATCACGGCTTGGAGGATATTTTTCAGACGAGATTATTGAACAGACAAACCATCACGGCTTGGAAGTTAATTTTTAGATGTGATAATTGAGGAGACTTACCATAATTGCTTGGAGGATAATTTCTAGAAGGGGTAATTGCGGAGACTCACACTCATGACAAGGAGGTATCTTTTTAGAAGGGATTATTGAACATTATTATTATTGATTATATGAACAGACAAACCATCATGGCTTGGACGTTATCTTTGAGATGGGATAATTGAGGAGACTAATCATCACGGCAAGGAGGTTTTTTAAAGGAATAATTGAAGACACTAATCATCATGACTTGGAGGATATTTTTAAGGGGATAATTGAGAATACTAACCATCATGGCTAGGAGGATATTTTTAGAAGGGATTATTGAATGAAAACCAACATGGCTTGGAGGATTTTTTTAAAGGGATAATTAAGGAGACTAACCATCATGGCCAGGAGGATATTGTTTTAGAAGGGATAATTGAGGAGACAAACCATCATGGCTAGGAGGATTTTTTTAGAGGGGATTATTAAAATAAAAACCATCATGGCTTGGAGGATATGTTTTAGAAGAGATAATTGAGGAAACTAATCATCTGGACTTGGAGGATATTTTTTAGATGTGATCATTGAGGAGATTAACCATCATTGCTAGGAGGATATTTTTTTGAAAAGGGATAATTGAGGAGGCTAATCACCACGGCTAGGAGGTTTTTTTTACAGGGATAATTGAGGTGACTTATCACGGTTAAGAGGATATTTTTTAGAAGGGATTATTGAAATGAAAACCATAATGGCTAGAAAGATATTTTTAGAAGGGATAATTGAGGAGACTATCATCCTGGCAAGGAGGATATGTTTTAGATGTGATCATTATTTAGGAGACTAACCATCATGGATAGGAGGATCTTTTCTTAAGGGATAATTATTGTGGAGACTAATCATCACTGCAAGGAGAATTTTTTTTGAAGAGATTATTGAAATGAAAACCATCATGGCTTGGATGATATATTTTAGAAGGGATAATTGAGGAGACTAATCACCACGGCTAGGAGGATACTTTAGAAGGGAAAATTGAGGAGACTAACCATCATGGCTAGGAGGATTTTTTTAGAAGAAATTATTGAACGCACAAACCATCACGGCTTGGAAGCTATTTTTTTTTAGAGTTGATAATAATTAAGGATAGTAATCATCATGGCTTGTTGGAGGAATTCTTTTTAGACGAGATTATTGAACAGACAAAGCATCACGGCTTGGAAGATATTTTTTAGATGAGATCATTGAGGAGACTAACCATCATGGCTAGGAGGATATTTTTAGAAGGGATAATTGAGGAGACTATGGCTTGGAGGATATTGTTTTAGAAGGGATAATTGAGAAGACTAACCATCATGGCCAGGATGATATTTTTCGTAGAGGTAATTGAATGACGTTTTCTGGTTTCTAATTTGGACCAAAAAGATTCAATGCATAGAAAAAAGGAACAGTCTCCTACCAAATCACTGCTCTATTCTGATGCTTGAATGAAGAAAATGTCAACAGACACTCACCTAAGCACAGTTCTTGAATTCTCTCGCAGAAGCACTCTTCAACACTTAAGCGGATTGCTGGCTGAAAAAATACCAACAACAATATGAGTCATTACAAATCCTCTAGGAGATAACTTGGAGTTTGGTGGGGAGGCATGGCTGAATTCCACAAGTACAATACGGCCAAAAAATGTCTGTTCAGTAAAAATGTAATTTGGGTTGACTATTTATCTCAAATGCGTTCTCCAAAAAATCAAATCTATCCATGAATTCTACAAAATGCATCCAGCTTTTGAACTTGTATAAAACTGTGTGCATCATCATGATCCAGTGCGTTTGTATTTGCGCCCTCTAGTCTATTCTGACCAGTGACACTTTTATCCTGCAATGCTTAAAAGTAACTTGATGAAACCGGAATGGCGCACTGTGAACTAAAGCAAAATGCCAGTTGAACAACAAAGTTCAAAGGCACTGAGAATATCCATAAATAATAACACATATAAGACCGGCATTTTGAGATGTCCGGATACCTGTATACGTTCTTCCGTGATCAACTTCCGCATAACTTTTCATTCTGATTGAGTTTGAGTGATATCCGGAAATAATGTGAGTACATTGCACTAGGATTTCATGTTTGAAAATTTAAACGATAAAGTCAATAGGAAAAAAGGAGGCAAAAAGTAAGAGTGTGCTTGACCGTGCCAAAAATATTGGCCAGGTTATAAAGGGTCCAGGTTTTGAGAGACTTTTTTTTGAAACCGAAACTGTGAAACACCGATTTGTAGTTCCTCTGAAATATTATTTTGAATGATCAATACATCTTTACTGTTCTGAATCACAGCAGGGAACTTGATGTTTTATACTTGCGAAAAACTGCGGTCAGAAAACAGTCCAACCTAACAGTCGAACCTTAATTTAATAAAAGTCCATAAATGTGACTTCGTAGTGTATTATCCATATCGACAAGAATCCAAATGATTTTTGTTCAAGAAAAAAAAAACCAGTCAGCATTTGGACAATTTATTTTTGAGAGTGCACAATGGAAGTAGTAGCGGAAATATTGCCAGACAGGAATTCCTCATTTTTATTGCCTTGAAATGTGACCTCACAAAACCGTGGTCTGCATCCGCACCAACTGTTTACAGTAAGAGCTAAAATAAAATAACTCGATAATTTACAAAAGTATTTGAAATTAACTCTTTCAGAAGGGCTTAGTGCATGTTATGCACAAACAAAGCCCGTCTGAACAAGTTAATTTCAAACACATTTGTAAATTATCGCGATACTTTATCAACTCCAAAGTGGTCGTTGGGAAAAGGCACAACTTCTGGATCGGAATTAGCGCGCTGGTTTTGCTGTTAACAGACGTGTATTAGAGTCATAGTGAAATAAAAAGGAACAATTTGTTCATAAAAATCTTGGGTTTCTTTCAGTCCTCAAGCTACCACATTTTTACAATCACACAAAGACGGGGAAATATCAAGCCTACTACCGAGCTCGTTGTTTGAAAAATCATTGAATCAGCAACATTCAACAAAATCTGAATCCCGCATTGTTTCAAACACATTGTGCAAAAGACAACAAATGTCTTCAGAAGAAAAATGATTGTTTCAAACACTCACCGAGCAAAATCTTGTTCTTGCAGTCAGTTCTCTCTCTGGTTGTCGTCCAAAGGTGACCTGTGGTTGATGTGAAGGGTGGACGGCCCCACATGTCTTAAATAGTGCCATCGATTTCCTGAGCAGTGACTAAAAACTCGGACCTGGATTGTGATTGCATGGCTCCTGTGCGCTGTCAATCACACATCACCGACTCGCTTCATATTAATGATATGAAAGCAATGTTGGGTCTTTGAGGCTATAAAGTCACCATGAAAACTAGTCACCGAGATTGAAATGGACGCTTCTTATTGGTGGATATTGTATGGATGTCGGTGACACATCCAAACATGGAATTTATGATTGACACACACAACCTGTCAGTCACAGACCACTCACTTGTGGTCACCGACTTTTCGTCACCGACTTGTCACCGACAAACTGTGATTGGTGGATAGACAAGTGACGTATACACTGGCCGTGATTCATTCAATGTACAGTTGGCGCTTCAGTCTATTAAATTGTGTGGATATATTCGGGATTATATGAGGAATTAAATCGTACTCAAGCCAGCGGAGAAACTTGGGTTTAACTTGGGGTAGGGCACCTGGGGTGCGTTATTTTTTTCAAAGGCTGCAAATGCAAAATAAAAGTATTATTACAACAGTGAATGTAATTCAGGTTTTCAAAATGGGGCGGGGGGTGGGGGCGGCTTCCACTGAGAGTGGGGAATACATGTGCCTCCGTTTTGGTGCTTTATCAGCGACTTTGGGGGTCCTTTGCGAAGAAGATCCAGGCCCCACAATGCAGAAAAATCAGCATTCTGGCGGTTCACGATCGCCTGTGTCACCGCGGCGACTTCCCATTCAATTCAATACAAATCAACCGTTATCCGCAATAGCCCTCAGCGAACGCGGTTTTAGTTGATTTTGTGGCCTGAGTGGTTGCGTCCCCTTACATTAGAAAACTGCACGGTGGCCTCGGCGTAAACCGCACCAAATATCAGTTCATAAGGTGGGCCCATCAATAAAGCCAATTCACTGAGAAATTCGGAAACTTGTAAAATTAAGTATTTGTGAACTCTTGCTGCACAAATAGACAAATACCATACAGAAACAGTGAATTGGAACAAATTGTTAGCTGATCCTACGCATACAAAACACACAGAGCGTGAACCTTGCAAGTGAAGTTTTTCGTGCATGGTCACGCTGCATTGCTTTGAATAAATTGGCCATCCAGAAACATCGGCATTGTGGCCGTTTCACCCGCTTCACACCGCGCCGTTTTCACGTTCCCATTGAATAACGCACGGTGAGCGGTCTACACATTGCACCGCATCAACCCCTCAGTGAACGCGGTTTGAGGGGATTTTGTGGCCCGTGCGGTGCTATATCCCTCACATTTAGAAAACAGCATTGAACTCTCCACATTTCAGGCCATATCGGTGTTTCTGTAAACGCTGCGCCGACGTTGGGCCAGCTTTGGGCCAGCATCAAAACGGAATCGCTGAGACATTCGGAAACTCGTAAATTCAATCATTTGTTAAAATACATCAGACATGCAACAAATATTGACTGGTAGAAACAGCGAATCAGAACAAATTTAGCTGTCCTGGATGCGTGCACAAAGCATACACGAAGCGCACACGGCGTGAACCTGGTAAATGGACATTTTTGTGCATGGTTCACGCTGCATCATTATGCATAATTTGACTTCCAGAATGATTCAATATTTCAGCGGTCTATTAATCGTGTGAGCACCGCGCTGTGTTTTCAGTGTGTGTCCCGTTGAAACTGAACTGTCGACGGCTCCACAAGTACCGCCACATCACGCCCAGTGAACGCGGTTTCGGGGGATTTTGTGGCCCGTGCGGTGTTGCCTCTTACATTATGAATACTGCACGGTCGCCACATATGAGGTTACAAGCTGGTTTACCCGATCATAGATCGGGTAGGGCGTAGTGTTGGGGATGAAATTGTGGGGAGTTAAATGTAAATGGGGGATATAGTTGGGGAGACATGCAGTTAAAGAATAGCAATTTCTGTGGTGTGATCTGAGGCAATTTCTGATCACTAAACCCAATTTGAGCAAAAGATCATCTGTGAAAGTTTTGAGTTTTTAGTAATTGAATCAGCTACATGTATTCTGAGCAATAGAATCATTATTGTAGGCTACAATATTTTTATTCGGGGAAGAAAAAGTGTGTGTGTGTGTGGGGGGGGGGGGAGACCAAACAATGTCCCCCCTCAAAATGTGGGTGTGTGTGAGTTTGTCTTACATACGCAGTGTGGACTTCCGAACAAAAGACGTCCACATAATGTAGGTAGCACCGACGTTGTGTGGACTTACCCCACGTCCACACAGTGTTTTCCCATTTCTGGAAAACAGGTTTAGAGGCATTTTTGGGTTAGGTTTATCTGTAGCAGAATGAAGAGAAACACTAAAGGGAATCATAGAAAAAAAATTGGGTTGAAAGAGTTTTCACAGTTTGAGAAAAATGAGTTTTTTCACTGGTTTTTCTTAACTACACGAAAGCAATGGAAAGTCCACACTAGTCATGTGAAACAAGTAGGTGTGTGTGTGTGGGTGTGTGTGTGTGTGGGGGGGGGGGGGGTTCCCCCTGTGCCCCGTCGATTTACGCACATGATAATTATGTACCATGGCAACTGTCTGTAAATGATGCCGTTGGTCTGTTAAATTGGCTTTTTGTGAGGCAGTCGCATTTGGAAAACGTAGTGAAAAGGTTACTGTAGTACACAGGCGAAGGCTGGTTGTACAGTTTGACAATAAATCATAATGGAATAAAACGTGAAAGTGTCATTTAAAATGAAAATGTTGAGTGTTACATAAAATTACAAACGGTCTGAATCATGGAGGAAGGTCATAATTAAGTTTCAGTATTGGACTCTTCAACAAACGTAAACTTGAACTTCTTACAATTTGCGAGACCGTCTGCGATTCAACTTTTATTCAAGTTGGTCCAACCATCTATATATAAGTTGAGCAAGTTTTACTCGGCCTCCGAGAAATGTTTGCTTCTGAAAGGATCCGAGACCGCGGCTTCACGTCCGTGGAAAAATGTGGGTGTCTGCCGCCGGCGCCGGGTCGGACAGTTTTTCGTCGATTTTTTTGTGACTTCGTTTAAGATCGCGATATTTGAAGCAATGCATCGATCCTTCGTTGACCCCAAACAGGCCCCCGAAATTATAACGCGACACTGAATTATACGTGGCGGGCAGCGAACTCACAACGCTCAGCCTTGGTGGTGGAAGCATGGAGCTGTAAACACATTATGGAAGCAACAGCACTCTATCACGCGACGTCACATGCTTGCGCTTCAAATAGCGAGTACCGTAGACTCAACCTCGTTTCCAGGGTGTGGAGCAGGCTGCAGTACGCGTTGCCAGTGACGGTTTTACGCATAGCCCGGAAGTACTACGCAGTGTAGACTTTCGATTGGTCAGACCGCGGCAAGGCATACTAATGTGTAGTCCTTCTGGGTATTCGTTGCACTCGGCGCAGGGGCGGCAAGCGAAGCATATGAAAGAATAGGGACACTTGGTGGCCACGCACCATGGAGAAAAAATATTTTGCCAAGGTCACCCCATGCATACTAACGTTTGGTGAACAATTTTGCCGAACGGCCGAGTAGAACACGTAAACGAAACCCCTACGTTGAAGCCGCTGACCTCGCACAGTCTAGACTCGCAGAAAAGCCAGCACGGGGGCGGCCAGGCAGTCAACGTGAAAGCGCATACGACGGCAAATTCCTGCGCAAAATGCAGTCACGAAAAATCGACGAAACGGATCGCCGGTCCGTACCGGAAAATTAGGACGACACGAAGCGTCCGACCCGGCGGAAGACACCCTCCGCATTTGTCCACGGACGTGGAGCGATTCTGGCGCCGCGGGAGCCCGCGGTCTCGGATCCTTTCAGGAGCAAACATCGTCTCGGGGGCGAGTAAACTTCTCTCTTATATATATAGATATTAATATAAGGGATCGGGAATAAATGTGTGCTTCGGAGGTTTTTATCACTCTGTTTAAGACCACTTAGAGTCTGGGTGCTGATAAATACCGACGGAGCACATATTTATTTCCATTCATAAATACCTTTTCGGTAAGGAAAAATCATATAATTCGTTCAAAACATCCCGATTTTGTTCAACAAATTCACTTTATGCTTTTTGAAACATCCCTCTTGCAAAATAATGGAGTGTTCAGCTGGCGAGTAAGATGTAAACAACCCTTTTATGGAGATTGACGCGCGCGTAGCATGTTCTGCGCGATTTCGCGCAGAACGCACCTGGCGCGTTGCGTCTTGAATTTAGAGCTATAAAATTCTGACTCCCTGGTAGTGTTGCGCATGCTTACGTGAGGATTGTGAACGTTGAACCAATGAAACGATAAGAGGCACTGGATTTTTAGGAGTCCACATTTTATTGTGACACTGGAAAAGTGTTGAAGACCAGCTAGCCATGTCTTTATCATCCGTTTAAGACCGGCCACGTGACGGGCACTCGACCAATAGGAATAGCTAAACTGTGTGAGGTATTTATGAATGAAGGATAACCAACGCCAAATCCTTCAGAATAATCAGACAGTCCTGCCACAAAATGCATTCGTTCTCAATCCTCCAGAATCCTCATGTGCTTCAATCACCATTCATCCTCAATCCTCCAGAATCCTCATTTGATTCAATCACCATTCATCCTCATCCTCCAGAATCCTCATTTGATTCAATCACCATTCATCCTCAATCCTCCAGAATCCTCATTTGATTCAATCACCATTCATCCTCATCCTCCAGAATCCTCATTTGATTCAATCACCATTCATCCTCAATCCTCCAGAATCCTCATTTGATTCAATCACCATATAATTCATCCTCATCCTCCAGAATCCTCATTTGATTCAATCACCATTCATCCTCAATCCTCCAGAATCCTCATTTGATTCAATCACCATTCATCCTCAATCCTCCAGAATCCTCATTTGATTCAATCACCATTCATCCTCAATCCTCTAGAATCCTCCAAAACCGCCAGGAGGATTTTGGAGGAGCGAGGTGGGTTAGGGTTAAAAAATACTCCGGAAAGATTCCATACCTGGAGTTCTGGACATTTAATGAAATATCCTTGGTGTTTTTCAGACAGTAGGATGCTGGCAGTGCCAGTAAGCATGTAGGATGGAACGCCGTATTATCACGTTTCTTGTTTTTAATATTGCATAACTCTTCCTTTTCAAATGCCTGTGAAAATAGACATGCTCGGAGAATGTGCGAATGGAGGTGGACTCCCTATTATCGCGGTATGTGGGAATTGTGGTCTTTACATTATATAATCTCAAATTTTTTTTCATAGTTAATGTTCTACCAAAACATCCCCTGAATAAAGTCTGATATTTTCCCTGTAACGTTCAAGTTGATTAAACTTTGAAAGACTATATCCCTGCAGCAGTGCAGGATGATTTCTTAAAACCCTGCCCTTCCCCGCAAGGAGAAGAAAATTACTGTGACAAGTCTACTGATTGGTGATTGGGGGCGCCATTGAGTTTACACGGTGTGCTGTTTTATATTTTTATGCGCTGTCCTTATTTTGATCCCACGACTCCACGATCGATTTTCGGAGGTAGGTCGACTGCGGCAATCGATTTTCGGAGGTAGGTCGACTGCGGCTCCACGCCTCCACGCAGCCGTACGGAGGCGCGGATGTAGAGTAAAGTGGCCCTGCATTCTATAGTTGTACCCCTGAATCTTTTGGGAACCAGACTAAAAATAAATAAGATGTTTATTTTTTATCAGCCAATCAGCATCGAGCTTTCATCGCAGCGAGCTTTCACGTTTGCCATCTTGGTTTTTGAGTCTGTTTTCTGGTTGTCATCGTCGTCTTTTACCCCTGAATTTCCCTCATAAATCAAAGACAAAGCCCTGCCCTCTTTCCACAAAATTAAAAACCTGCTGATATTCAAGAAGGTGTCATTGCCAATTGTTCAGATGTGCCAAGAAGTCAATTTTGAGTGTCATTTAGTCAACTGTTTTGGTGAGTCTTTCCCTTCCTATATCATGTATATAGGAATGGGGTCCTAAAAGTAAGGATTACCGCGATGGTAACTAAAGTAAAGGGACTCCGACTATAGTTTTTTGGTAACAAATTTCCCTGCTAAATCCAATATTTTTGGACGTTTTAAACAGGAATGGTGGCATAAATCACTGAAGGGAAAATTGAGTAATGTCCAGATATGGGAATCTTTCCAGTACGCCGAAAGTTCAAGTAGGCCCTAAATAGTCCAGACTTACCTGATGTACAGGCCTAGCCTACCGCTACATTATCCATAATGTTGATATCGGATAACCAAACAACAGGTGGCGCTCTTCACAATTAACGGCGTCATATACAATCTCGTTTACGTAGTGTTGAGCTGTACGCACTGACAAGTACTTAATACAGGAAAGAAAGTTACAAAATAAAGTTAACCCTGGGGACGAAGTTGCGAAAAAGTTTCGTAGTCCGAATTTTCCCATCATGCATGCGGAAGTGGGAATCGTTATTCGTTTTCCGTTTTGCTGTCGAGAATGGATTTTGGATTCGAAGTCCGTTATCCGTTTTTCTTTTTGCTTAGGAAGTGGAATTGATTTCGTTATCCGTTGTTCTTTTTGCTTAGGAATTGGGAGAGTGGTTTTCGTTATCCGTTTTTCTTTTTGCTTAGGAATTGGGAAATGGTTTCGTTATCCGTTTTTATTTTTGTTTAGTTAATGCGGGGAATTAATGGGTTATGAGATTGTCACTGCACTTGACACCGTTAATTGTGAAGGGCGCCGCCTGTTGTTTGATGATATACCCCATTATTGTCCGAATAGCGCAGCAGACAACTGGATAACGTAAGAGTACCGCCCTAAGACAGTCTGGACTTTTTATTCACACTTTAAAGACAAACAAATATTGTGATCACCAAAAACCTGCTTTCGGACATTCATTCAAATTTTAGGCAGCTATTTTTGTGGTTTGAGCAACGCATTTTTTGGTACACGTATTTCTTTTATAAATATTTTGAAAGTCGTGTGAACATGGTGAATGAAAAGCATTGTTTAGAGGAAAGTGAAGTTTTTGACCAAATTTTATTAAAAAGGTAAGGTTGAGAATTTACCAATTGGAAATGGCTGAAAACTATTATCCTTAGATCTAATCATGTCAATTAGATATGTATTTTAACAATCCCCAATTAAACAAAGCGAAATAACGCGTTACCCTATCATGCCTATTGAATTTAACTTATGTTTCTTTAATGACTTGAAAAAAATAAAATGACTCGGAGTTAGAAAATAGTAAAAGAATATACAAAAACTTGGCGATAGGCTTCCTGCAGTCCAAAAAGAATATTTGCCTCACTTTTGCACAGAAACGACAGTCCAGCTGGACACGCTATTAAGTGACACATTGAATTGAATTCTAGCATAACTAGTCATGAAAAATAGACAAACAAGACGTAGAGTGTAGTGGCCCTGCATTCTAGAGTTGCGGCAATGCGGAGGTCCCAGGTTCTATTCCCTCTTCCTTTCAATTTGTGGATTGTTGTATTTCCCTGTACAGGCCACAGATTATTGCATTGACTGGTCGCCCTGGATGCAGGCCTGCCCTGGTTCACTTCGTCTCCCATATCACCAAGAGCACAAGCCTTCTCATATGCGGAGCAGTGCTGATCGTAAGTAATCTGCTATAGTCGCAATTTGTCTGTGATTTCACAAAAGCTTGTCCCTGTGAAGCATTATGATCAGAACTTAGAGGTGCAGATCATAAGTAATTTGCTACAGTTGTAATTTGTCTGTGATTGGACATTAGATTGTCCTTGTGAAGCATTATGATTACTTCGTCTCCCATATCACCAAGAGCACAGCCCTTCTCATATGCGGAGCCGTGTTGATCGTAAGTAATCTGCTATGGTCGCAAGTTGTCTGTGATTTGACAAAAGCTTGTCCTTGTGAAGCATTTGGTCAGAACCTAGCGGTGCAGATCATAAGTAACCTGCTACAGTTGCAAGTTGTCTGTGATTTGACATAAATGCCATAAAGAGTGGGTGATTTGTTGGCGAGAATGGAGAGACCGTACTTTCTTATCTTTACACAATTCTCACTTGTTCTATTATTAATAAACGTTTGTCATTTTCCTTATCTTCCACGCATAAACGTAAAACCCTTCTTTCCATTTAATCCTTCAACCTCCTTCCTCATTCCCAATTTCAAAATCCTTTTTCCTCATTAACAAAGTAAACCCCCTAGCCTGCATTATAACTAATTCATCCTTTGTCACAATATTTAATACTTCATGATCCTTCTATAAAAATAAAACAATTGGAAAAAACAACAATATATCCTCCTAGCCAAGATGGTTGTCCTCATTAATTCCTTTCAAAAAATATCCTCCAAGCCAAGATGGGTAGTCTCCTCCATAATTCCCTTCTAAAAAAATATCCTCCTAGCCAAGCTGGTTAGTCTTCTCCATAATTCCCTGCTAAAAATATCCTCCCAGCCAAGAAAGTTAGTCTCTTCCATAAATTCCCTCTAAAAATGTCCTTTTAGCCAAGATGGTTAGTCTTCTCCATAAATCCCTTCTAAAACAAATATCTTCCTAACCATGATGGTTCATCTCCTCCATAATTTCCTTCTTAAAAAATATCCTAGCCAAGATGGTTAATCTCCTCCATGGTTCCCTTCTAAAAAATATTCTCCTAGCCAGGATGGTTGGTCTTCTTCATAAATCCCTTCCAAAAATATCCTCCTAGCCAAGATGGTAAGTCTTCTCCATAATTCCCTTCTAAAAAATATTCTCCTAGCCAAGATGGTTAGTCTCCTCTGTAATTCCCTTCTAAATAATATCCTCCCAGCCATGATGGTTAGTCTATTCCATAATTCTCTTCTAAAAAAAACCCCTCTGAGCCAAGCTGGTTAGTCTCCTCTATAGTTCCCTTCAAAAAAAATCCTCCCAGCCAAGATGGTAAGTCTCCACCGTAGTGCCCTTCTAAAACATATCCTCCTAGCCAAGATGGTCAATTTCCTCCATAAGTCCCTTCTAAAAAATATCCTCC
This sequence comes from Patiria miniata, assembly GCF_015706575.1. Classification (NCBI taxonomy): domain Eukaryota; kingdom Metazoa; phylum Echinodermata; class Asteroidea; order Valvatida; family Asterinidae; genus Patiria; species Patiria miniata. The sequence goes on along the minus strand of NW_024037048.1, from coordinate 15,258,668 downwards.
TAACCACGATGGTTTGTCTTCTCCATAATTTCCTTCTAAAAAATATCCTCCCAGCCAAGATGGTAGTCTCCTCCATAATTTCCTGCTAAAAAAATATCCTCCTAGCCAAGATGATTAGTCTCCTCCATAGTTCCCTTCTAAAAAAAAATATCCTCCTCACCAAGATGGTTAATCTACTCCATAATAAAAATATCCTCATTGCCATGGTCGTTTTCTCAGTAATTCCCTTAAAAACAAAGTCTGGGTCTTGCGCGTAACTTTGTACACACCTGTCCCAAGTTCTTTCCACTGACTATCCCTATTGCCGAGTATGATATATGTCAATATCTTTTATAAATAGTCGTCATGCTCATTCAAAGGCATATTCATAGAAAGGTCGAAATCTCCTTGCTGCCACGGTGACAGATTTAACGTTTGGTATACCGTGAGGTATATCTAGGTTGTGTTAACTTCAGGTTTACTCCGATCTTAACGATAACCAAGTTAACGATCGTTAAATAACAATTGACTGGTTTTTTCCTTTTTCTGAAGGCTGGTACAAGGACAAGATTTTGCCCAAGATGGAGTTCTGTGCTGTTGGTTCTAGGCCGGGGGATGAGCCACGTAGAGCCCACATCCTGGCGTTCTTTATCACAGCTGCCTGCATAGCCATTGGTAAGTCAACACAATCTTCCTTCTCGTGATATTTGCAGAGTCGCATAACCTTCAATTTAGGATCGCCAGATAATCAATGATAAATGAACGTAGCTCGTCTATAGAAGCATGTTCACTTAGCCATTATCCAAATGATTAAAAAAAGCACTAAGCATAATCCAATGAAGCCATTAGTCCCTGCCCCTCAAAGTGCCCTGCCTGTTACTCCTTATACCGCCCCAAACCGCCCCAGCACTCTATGGTTGTATGGATTCATCCAGGAATAAATACAGTGTTGTACAATGGAATACAGAATTCTACCAAATGTGACACTCTTTATGGAGATTGACGCGCGCGTATCGTGTTCTACGCGATGTCGCGCAGAACGCACCTGGCGCGTTGCGTTTTGAATTTAGAACTATAAAATTCTAACTCCCTGGTAGTGTTGCGCATGCCTACGTGAGGATTGTGAACGTTCAACCAATGAAACGATAAGAGGCACTGGATTTTTAGGAGTCCACATTTTATTGTGACACTGGAAAAGTGTTTAAGACCAGCTAGCCATGTCTTTATCATCCGTTTAATACCGGCCACGTGACGGGCTCTCGACCAATAGGAATGGCTAAACTGTCTGAGGTATTTATGAATATTGTTTTTTTTATTTCGACTTTATTAAAACCTCAATAAATCACGCCATTTTTTCGCCTGAAATCTTTTTTTTTCTTTCAGACCAACAGACAGATGCGGATCCGTGAATTGCTTCTCCAACATTCCCAGGAGGCTCAGCTCATTGTCATGTAAGTACACAAAGCCACTACTAACTCAATAGACTCAATTTCATGGTTTAAGCACACAATTCTGTGCTGATGATCCTCATTCACGCTAGCACAGAAATCCTGCGCTATCCCTGTAAGCACAGAAGTTATCCCCTGTAACTGATTGTTTACACTTTTGCAAAAGCCGTAATTTTTAAGTGTCATGCAAAACTATGTCTGTTGTAGTGTTGGCAATTCCCATGAAAATAATGAGTGGCTAATCTAAGGGCACTTACTTCACAATTACGCAAACCTACTCACTATAGCAGAAACTAGCGTGAAATCCTAAACAGGGGTGGATCTAGCTTTGGCTGGGGGGGGGGGGGTGCGTTGTCAGGTATGGGGGGGGGGGGAGGATCTGGAAAATGTTTCCATTAACCTCCTTCCTTCAAATATCAAATCCTTTTTCCTCATTAACAAAGTAAGCCCCCTAGCCTGCATTATAACTAATTCGTCCTTGGTCACGATATTTAATACTTGATGAAATATTCTTCTCTAAAACAGTTTCACAAAAATGAAAAAAAAACCCAATATATCCTCCTAGCCAAGATGGTTAATATCCTCATTAATTCCTTTAAAAACATATTCCCCTAGCCAAGATGGTTGTAGCTTTCTCCATAATTTCCTTCTAAAAATATCCTCCTAGCCATTAATCCTTTCTAAAACAAATGTCTCCCTAACCATGATGGTTCGTCTCCTCCATAATTCCCTTCTTAAAAAAATGTCCTTCTAGCCTAGATTGTTAGTCTCTTCCATAAATTCCTTCTAAAAATATCCTCCTAGCCACAATGGTTAGTCTTCTCCATAATTCTTTTTTTTTTAAACCTCCGAGCCAAGATGGTTAGTCTCCTCCATAGTGCCCTTCTTAAACATATCCTCAGCCAAGATGATCAATTTCCTCCATATTTTCCTTCTAAAAATATCCTCCGAGCCAAGCTGGTTATAGTCTCCTCCATAGTTCCCTTCTAAAAAAAAATCCTCCGAGCCAAGATGGTTAGTCTCCTCCATAATTCCCTTCTAAAAAATATCCTCCTAGCCAAGATGGTTAGTCTCCTTCATAATTCCCTTCTAAAAAAATATCCTCCTAACCAAGATGGTTAATCTACTCCATAATAAAAGTATCCTCATTACCAATAATTATGGTCGTCTTCTCAGTAATTCGCTTAAAAAAAGTCTGGGTCTTGCGTGTAACTTTGTACACACCTGTCCCAAGTTCTTTCCACTGACTATCCCTATTGCCGAGTATGATATATGTCTATATCTTTTATAAATAGTCGTCATGCTCATTCAAAGGCATATTCATAGAAAGGTGGAAATCTCCTTGCTGCCACGGTGTCAGATTTAACGTTTGGTATACCGTGAGGTATATCTAGGTTGTGTTAACTTCAAGTTTACTCCGATCTGAACGATAACCAAGTTAACGATCATTAAATAACAATTGACTGTTTTTTTCTTTTTCTGAAGGCTGGTACAAGGACAAGATTGTGCCCAAGATGGAGTTCTGTGCTGTTGGTTCTAGGCCGGGGGATGAGCCACGTAGAGCCCACATCCTGGCGTTCTTTATCACAGCTGCCTGCATAGCCATTGGTAAGTCAACACAATCTTCCTTCTCGTGATATTTGCAGAGTCGCATAACCTTCAATTTAGGATCAGCAGATAATCAATGATAAATGAATGTAGCTCGTCTATAGAAGCATGTTCACTTAGCCATTATCCAAATGATTAAAAAAAGCACTAAGCATAATGCAATGAAGTCATTAGTCCCTGCCCCTCAAAGTGCCCTGCCTGTTACTCCTTATACCGCCCCAAACCGCCCCAGCACTCTATGGTTGTATGGATTCATCCAGGAATAAATACAGTGTTGTACAATGGAATACAGAATTCTACCAAATATGACACTCATTCTTTAGAAACTGAACCGCACAAGCTCGCACATGAGGTGTTGCTGATCGCTGACAACATCAAAACCAAACTGCATTATACACATATTTCTGAATTTTTAAAAGTGGGCAAGTATCTATTTGATTTTTAAAAGGAGGGTATACATTTAGACGGCGTTGGAATCATATAGCTTAATAAGAAATCGCTCAAAGCCAATGATGAAACAACGGATTGGAAAATGCGTTTAAAGTCCGGTTCCGGAATGTTATTTTGTGCGTTTCAGAACCACAAGGCGGGAGTCTGTGACACGTTGTATGTTTGTACACTACAAGCGGCGGCTGTACCGAACTGTATTCGCAAATAAGTAACATGAACATAAATTTTGCATAAAATTGTGACTCGAGTCGACTCGAGTCATTACAACTCTGACCAATGCCTATTCTTAACATAGACATTGACAAAGTGGGGGGACTAAACACGATGGAGCTTGGTAGCTCAGTTGGTAGAGCACTGGAACGGCAATCCAGAGGTCCCAGGTTCTATTCCCTCTTCCTTTCAATTTGTGGATTGTTGTATTTCCCTGTACAGGCCACAGATTATTGCATTGACTGGTCGCCCTGGATGCAGGCCTGCCCTGGTTCACTTCGTCTCCCATATCACCAAGAGCACAAGCCTTCTCATATGCGGAGCAGTGCTGATTGTAAGTTATTGCTGTGTGAATGATTCACATGTTAACTAATGCATGCAAAATAGAGAAAAAAAGTAAATTTTAATGACTATCATCCCACCTTATATTTTTAGGCTATAGAAATTTCAAACCCCCAAAACAGATTTTTACCTACCCTACCACACAGTTGTTTTTTTTATATGTAATAGAAAACACCACACTTTTTGTTCTTGGTTGGCGATATTATTTTAATATTTGTTTCAGTGTCCAATTCATTTCACAGAGCCTTTCAGAGATCTCTCAGGTTATTCTGGATGTTAAACACAGTTGTTTTTTATATCTAAGGCCAAACATAAAATATTCGGTCTCTGGTCAGACCAAAGTTCCGGAATGACGCGGGGACGAGGCTTTTTCTTTCCAAGCTTGGATTGTACAGATAAGCCAAGTTCGGGCAAGGACCATTAATCGACTAGTGGTAGATTTGTGACGTACCTTACGCCTGCGCACTAATAGCAACGTGCAAACGTCTCTAGTCAAATGCTGGTCAAAATGTCATCGCAAAACTTCTGGATCCTGGCTCTCTGCTAGCGTTATGAATACGCACGGCTATTGGTTACCAGCGGAGCAACCAACCCCAGTAGGCTGGTTCCAAATAGTCGACTAGCGTAGTCAATCACCGTCGACTAGACAGAGTTCGGGCAAACGTTAGTTAACCATTGGTCAACTATAGTCCTTGCGCGAACTTGGCCCAAGGTGGGGTACTATTTTGCTTTTTTGGTGTCTTCATGTACATTGGTGTCCTCCATAATTTGCCTTGGTGCTCTCGATGGTGCTCTCTTGGTGCAATTTCCAATTCCTTGGTGCTCTTTGGTAAAAAAAAAATTGAGAAGGTGCGGCAATAGAGGGCGCTGTTGGAGCTACCACAGAACATTTTGGAAAAAAAAAAGATTGACCCGCGTGCCGACCAGAGACCGACTTTTTTTTTTTGGCCTAATAGAAAACACCAAACTTTTTGTTCTTGGTTGGCTTTATTATTTTGTTTCAGTGTCCAATTCATTTCAGGGAGCCTTTCAGAGATCTCTCAGGTTATTCTGGATGGCTGCATGTCGAAGGAAACACATGCTTTATGTCAAAGGGAAATAATGCTCTGTATAATTTTTGTTTGTGAACCCCCCCCCCCCTCCGCCCCCACCTCCCACCCCCCCCCCCCCCCCCAGGCTTGACCCTACTCATCCCAACCTCATCTCCTTGAAATCCAACTGGGAGAAATGCAAGCTGCGCGTCTTTGCCGCCACGGGCAAGAAGGAGCAAATGAACAGGGAGAAGATGAACATGGCCAACATGCTCAGCAAGTTCCGCATCAACTGCTCGGACGTGGAGGGGTAGAGCCTGAGACGGTTCAAGGAGCTGTCCAAACCCTGGATGCTGGATGAGGAAGCAGGGGAGACCACAGAGAAGTTTCCTTGGAAGATCAGCAAGGAAGGAGTCACTACGCTCAACGAGAAGGTAGAATCTCCTTCTTGCGCTCAAGCACCCCCACCCCTTCCACAGAGAAAACCATCAACGAGGGCCATTTGGCCGCCATCGTGGCTTATAAATGCTGGTACCAAATACACGATAACCAGCATGAGTGAACCAGTGAAGTGTCCCTCATTCCGGCTTCTGCTTGTTTGACTATAAAGCGCCCTCTTTTGTCCATGCATGGAGACAATACACTTAAAGCTTTACCAGTATCCACTTTACGCTTAGTCCCTGGTTTGTGTGATTTTAAGTCCAGTCTTGCAACATCTGTTAATTGTGTCCAACCTTTGACATTCTGGTGGGTTATTTTTCAAATATTAGTATTGATCACTTTCAGTGCAAATTGAACAACCCTTAAGTAGTTCATTTTCTTTGCCAAGTGGAACTCGACATATTAAACATCAATATTCCAGTCCATTTTCCACCTAAAATCTTTGGTCTTCTTCATAATTCCCTATTAAAAAAATATCCTCCTAGCCAAGATAGTTTCTCTCTTCCATAAATTCCCTCTAAAAATGTCCTTTTAGCCAAGATGGTTAGTCTCTTCCATAAATTCCCTCTAAAAATGTCCTTTTAGCCAAGATAGTTAGTCTCTTCCATAAATTCCCTCTAAAATGTCCTTTTAGCCAAGATAGTTAGTCTCTTCCATAAATTCCCTCTAAAAATGTCCTTTTAGCCGAGATGGTTAGTCTTCTCCATAAATCCCTTCTAAATAAATATCCTCCTAACCATGATGGTTCCTCTCCTCCATAATTCCCTTCTAAAAAATATCCTCCTAGCCACGATGGTTAGTCTATTCCATTATTCCCTTCTAAAAAATATCCTCCTAGGCAAGATGGTTAGTCCCCTCGGTAATTCCCTCCTAAAAAAATATCCTCCAAGCCAATATGGTAGTCTCCTTCATAATTTCCTTAAAAAAAAACACCCTCCGAGCCAAGCATGGTTTAGTCTCCTCCATAGTTCCCTTCTAAGAAAAATATCCCCCTAGCCAAGATGGTTAGTCTCCTCCATAATTCCTTTCTAAAAAATATCCCCTAACCAAGATGGTTAATCTTCTCCATAATAAAAGTATCCTCATTACCAATAATTATGGTCGTCTTCTCAGTAATTCGCTTAAAACAAGTCTGAGTCTTGCGCGTAACTTTGTACACACCTGTCCCAAGTTCTTTCCACTGACTATCCCTATTGCCGAGTATGATATATGTCTATATCTTTTATAAACAGTCGTCATGCTCATTCAAAGGCATATTCATAGAAAGGTGGAAATCTCCTTGCTGCCACGGTGTCAGATTTAACGTTTGGTATACCGTGAGGTATATCTAGGTTGTGTTAACTTAATGCTTTACTGCGATCTTAACGATAACCAAGTTAACGATCATTAAATAACAATTGACTGTTTTTTCTTTTTCTGAAGGCTGGTACAAGGACAAGATTGTGCCCAAGATGGAGTTCTGTGCTGAGCCACGTAGAGCCCACATCCTGGCGTTCTTTATCACAGCTGCCTGCATAGCCATTGGTCAGTCAACACAATCTTCCTTCTCGCGATATTTGCAGAGTCGCATAACTTTCAATTTAGGATCGCCAGATAATCAATGATAAATGAACGTAGCTCGTCTACAGAAGCATGTTCACTTAGCCATTATCCAAATGATTAAAAAAAGCACTAAGCATAATCCAATGAAGCCATTAGTCCCTGCCCCTCAAAGTGCCCTGCCTGTTACTCCTTATACCGCCCCAAACCGCCCCAGCACTCTATGGTTATATGGATTCATCCAGGAATAAATACAGTGTTGTACAATGGAATACAGAATTCTACCAAATATGACACTCATTCTTTAGAAACTGAACCGCACAAGCTCGCACATGAGGTGTTGCTGATCGCTGACAACATCAAAACCAAACTGCATTATACACATATTTCTGAATTTTTAAAAGTGGGCAAGTATCTATTTGATTTTTAAAAGGAGGGTATACATTTAGACGGCGTTGGAATCATATAGCTTAATAAGAAATCGCCCGAAGCCAATGATGAAACCACGGATTAGAAAATGCGTTTAAAGTCCGGTTCCGGAATGTTATTTTGTGCGTTCCAGAACCACAAGGCGGGAGTCTGTGACACGTTGTATGTTTGTAAACTACAAGCGGCGGCTGTACCGTACTGTATTCGCAAAGTACGTGAACATAAATTCTGCATAAGATTGTGACTCAAGTCGACTCGAGTCATTACAACTCTGACCATGTGCCTATTCTTAACATAGACATTGACAAAGTGAGAGACTAAACACGATGGAGCTTGGTAGCCAGTTGGTAGAGCACTGGAACGGCAATCTAGAGTTCCCAGGTTCTATTCCCTCTTCCTTTCAATTTGTGGATTGTTGTATTTCCCTGTACAGGCCACAGATTATTGCATTGACTGGTCGCCCTGGATGCAGGCCTGCCCTGGTTCACTTCGTCTCCCGTATCACCAAGAGCACAAGCCTTCTCATATGCGGAGCAGTGCTGATCGTAAGTTATTGCTACAGTCGCAGGTTTCGTGTGATTTGATGGAAGCTTATCCTTATGAAACATTATGATCATCAAACAAGATTTGTCCAGGTTTTTGGCTTTTTGCAGCGTTCACGTTGGTCTTTTTCAAGACCTGGACACAATTTGTTTAGAGCAAATGCATTCAAATTTTCCTTCCTGATTGGTTTATGTCTAGATTGGTGGGTTGGGTAAGATCAAGACCAACACAATCACCAAGGAGCTCTCGAAACCCTGGATGCTGCATGAGGAAGCAGCCTGGAGACCACGGAGAAGTTTCCTTGGAGGATCAGCAAGGAAGAAGTCACCACGCTCAAAGAGAAGGTAAAATCTCCCCCTTGCACTCAAGCCTCCCCCCCCCACAGTGAAAACTATTAACTTTATATTTATTTTTGTGCAAGTTGGTCAGTAGTGCAGAATGATTCACATGTTAACTAATGCATGCAAAATAGAGAAAAAAAGTAAATTTTAATGACTATCATCCCACCCTATATTTGTAGGCTATAGAAATGTCTAATCCCCCAAAACAGATTTTTACCTACCCTACCACACAGTTGTTTTTTTATATGTAATAGAAAACACCACACTTTTTGTTTTTGGTTGGCCTTATTATTTTAATATATGTTTCAAATAATTTTTGTTTGTGACCCCCCCCCCCCCCCCTTCCCCCCGCCCAGGCTTGACCTACTCATCCCTCACCTCATCTCCTTGAAATCCAACTGGGGAAATGCAAGCTGCGCGTCTTTGCCACCACGGACAAGAGGGAGCAAATGGACAGGGAGAAGATGAACATGGCCAACATGCTCAGCAAGTTCCGCATCAACTGCTCGGACGTGGAGGTCATCCTGGACCTGAACAAGAAGCCCAAGGAGTAGAGCCTGAGACGGTTCAAGGAGCTGTCCAAACCCTGGATGCTGGATGAGGAAGCAGGCGAGACTACAGAGAAGTTTCCTTGGAAGATCAGCAAGGAGGAAGTCACTACGCTCAACGAGAAGGTAGAATCTCCTTCTTGCGCTTAAGCACCCCCCCCCTCCCCTCCACAGTGAAAACTATAAACGAAGGCCATTTGGGCGCCATCGTGGCTTATAAATGCTGGTACCAAATGAACGATAACCAGCATGAGTGAACCAGTGAAGTGTCCCTCATTCCGGCTTCTGCTTGTTTGACTATAAAGCGCCCTCTTTTGTCCATGCATGGAGACAATACACTTAGAGCTCTTCCCAGTACCCACTTTATACGGAAGATGGATAGTGCCACTCAATGAGTGTGAATATATTTTTTTTGGTGCGTGTGAAAATATTTTTTTTTGTACAGTGGCCGCCACTTATTATGTGGCGGCCGTCAGATAATAAGTGGCGGCCGCTGTACAAAAAAAATATATTCACACTTTTTTTATGTGGCGGCTGCGACTTATTATCTGGCGGCCGCCACATAAAAAAGTGGAAATGTATTTTATTTGTACGTGTGAAAATATTTTTTTTTGCACAGCGGCTGCCACTTATTATTTTAAATTTATGTCGCGGCCGCTGTACAAAAAAAATATTCCCATCCGCACCAAAAAAATATATTCACACTCATTGAGTGGCACTATCGGTCTTCTGTAACTTAACGCGTAGTACCTAGTTTTTGTGATTTCAACATACAGGGTGAGCAGAATATTTCGATGAGTATTTTGAGTACCGAAATGTGTACTCACAGTTGAGAACTTGAAAAAGACTTTGCGGAATGAATTTTGATGAACAGTTTGAGTAAAATGCAAGCAGGTCTTTAGAGAATTGAGTAAAAGTTGCAAAATGTATAACAAGATCATTAAACCAGATTTGTCAAGGTTTCTCGCTTTTTTTCAGCACTAACGTTGGTCTTTTCCAAGACCGGAACACAATTTATTCAGACCAAAATGCTTTCAAATTTTCCTTCCTGATTGGTTTCAGTCTAGATTGGTGGGTTGGGTAAGATCAAGACCAGCACAATCATCAAGGAGCTCTCCAAACCCTGGATGCTGGATGAGGAAGCAGCCTGGAGACCACAGAGAAGTTTCCTTGGAAGATCAGCAAGGAAGAAGTCACCATGCTCAAAGAGAAGGTAGAATCTCCTCCTTGCGCTCAAGCACCCCCCCCCTTCTATAGTGAAAACTATAAACTTTATTTTTTATTTTTGTGTAAGTTGGTCAGAAGTGCAGAATGATTCACATGTTAACTAATGCATGCAAAATAGAGACAAAAAGTAAATTTTAATGACTAATCATCCCACCTTATATTTTCAGGCTATAGAAATGTCAAACCCCCCCCCCCAAACAGATTTTTACCTACCCTACCACACAGTTGTTTCTTATATGTAGACCAAAAAAAAATATTTGGTCTCTGGTCAGACCAAAGTTCCGGAATTGACGCGGGGACGTGGCTTTTTTTTTTTCAAGCTTGGATTGTACAGATAAGCCAAGTTCGGGCAAGGACCATTAGTCGACTAGTGGTTGATTTGTGACGTACCTTACGCCTGCGCACTGATAGCAACGTGTGAACGTCTCCAGTCAAATGCTGGTCAAAATGTCATCGCAAAACTTCCGGATCCTGGCTCTCTGCTAGCGTTATGAATACGCACGGCTATTGATTACCAGCGAAGCAACCAACCCCAGTAGGCTGGTTCCAAATAGTCGACTAGCGTAGTCAATCACCGTCGACTAGACAGAGTTCGGGCAAACGTTAATTAACCATTGGTCAACTATAGTCCTTGCGCGAACTTGGCCCAAGGTGGGGTACTATTTTGCTTTTTTGGTGTCCTCATGTACATTGGTGTCCTCCATAATTTGCCTTGGTGCTCTCGATGGTGCTCTCTAGCAATTTCCCATTCCTTGGTGCTCTTTGTTAACAAAAAATTGAGGAGATGCGGCAATAGAGGGCGCTGTCGGAGCTACCGCGAAACATGATCCTACTCATCCCAACCTCATCTCCTTGAAATCCAACTGGGAAAAATGCAGGCTGCGCATCTTTGCCGCCACGGGCAAGAAGGAACAAATGGACAGGGAGAAGATGAACATGTCCAACATGCTCAGCAAGTTCCGCATCAACTGCTCGGACGTGGAGGTCATCCCGGACCTGAACAAGAAGCCCAAGAAGTAGAGCCTGAGACGGTTCAAGGAGCTGTCCAAACCCTGGATGCTGGATGAGGAAGCAGGGGAGACCACGGAGAAGTTTCCTTGGAAGATCAGCAAGGAAGAAGTCACTATACACTCAACGAGAAGGTCAATCTTTTTCTTGTGCTTAAACACCCCCCCCCCCCTTCCACAGAGAAAACTATAAACGAGGGCCATTTGGGCGCCATCATGGCTTATAAATGCTGGTACCAAATACACGATAACCAGCATGAGTGAACCAGTGAAGTGTCCCTCATTCCGGCTTCTGCTTGTTTGATAAAGCGCCCTCTTTTGTCCATGCATGGAGACAATACACTTAAAGCTTTACCAGTATCCACTTTACGCTTAGTCCCTGGTTTGTGTGATTTTAAGTCCAGTCTTGCAACATCTGTTAATTGTGTCCGACCTTTGACATTCTGGTGGATTATTTTTCAAATATTAGTATTGATCACTTTCAGTGCAAATTGAACAACCCTTAAGTAGTTCATTTTATTTGCCAAATGGAACTCGACGTATTAAACATCAATATTCCAGTCCATTTTCCACCTAAAATCTTTGGTCTTCTTCATAATTCCCTATTAAAAAATATCCTCCTAGCCAAGATAGTTAGTCTCTTCCATAAATTCCCTCTAAAAATGTCCTTTTAGCCAAGATGGTTAGTCTCTTCCATAAATTCCCTCTAAAAATGTCCTTTTAGCCAAGATAGTTAGTCTCTTCCATAAATTCCCTCTAAAATGTCCTTTTAGCCAAGATAGTTAGTCTCTTCCATAAATTCCCTCTAAAAATGTCCTTTTAGCCGAGATGGTTAGTCTTCTCCATAAATCCCTTCTAAATAAATATCCTCCTAACCATGATGGTTCCTCTCCTCCATAATTCCCTTCTAAAAATATCCTCCTAGCCACGATGGTTAGTCTATTCCATTATTCCCTTCTAAAAAATATCCTCCTAGGCAAGATGGTTAGTCCCCTCGGTAATTCCCTCCTAAAAAATATCCTCCAAGCCAATATGGTAGTCTCCTCCATAATTTCCTTCAAAAAAAGCACCCTCCGAGCCAAGCATGGTTTAGTCTCCTCCATAGTTCCCTTCTAAGAAAAATATCCTCCTAGCCAAGATGGTTAGTCTCCTCCATAATTCCCTTCTAAAAAATATCCCCCTAACCAAGATGGTTAATCTACTCCATAATAAAAGTATCCTCATTACCAATAATTATGGTCGTCTTCTCAGTAATTCGCTTAAAACAAGTCTGAGTCTTGCGCATAACTTTGTACACACCTGTCCCAAGTTCTTTCCACTGACTATCCCTATTGCCGAGTATGATATATGTCTATATCTTTTTTAAATAGTCGTCATGCTCATTCAAAGGCATATTCATAGAAAGGTGGAAATCTCCTTGCTGCCACGGTGTCAGATTTAACGTTTGGTATACCGTGAGGTATATCGAGGTTGTGTTAACTTCAGGTTTACTCCGATCTTAACGATAACCAAGTTAACGATCATTAAATAACAATTGACTGTTTCTTTTCTTTTTTTCTGCAGGCTGGTACAAGGACAAGATGGAGTTCTGTGCTGTTGGTTGGGTAAGATCAAGACCAACACAATCATCAAGGAGCTCTCCAAACCCAGGATGGTGGATGAGGAAGCAGCCTGGAGATCACGGAGAAGTTTCCTAATTGGAGGATCAGCAAGGAAGAAGTCACCATGCTCAAAGAGAAGGTAGAATCTCCTCCTTGCACTCAAGCACACCCCCCCCCCCCACAGTGAACACTATAAACTTTATATTACTTTTTGTGTAAGTTGGTCAGTAGTGCAGAATGATTCAGATGTTAACTAATGCATGCAAAAAAGAGAAAAAAAGTAAATTTCAATGACTATCATCCCACCCTATATTTGTAGGCTATAGAAATGTCTAATCCCCAAAACAGATTTTTACCTACCCTACCACACAGTTGTTTTTTTATATGTAATAGAAAACACCACACTTTTTGTTCTTGGTTGGCCTTATTATTTTAATAAATGTTTCAAATAATTTTTGTTTGTGAACCCCCCCCGTCTCCCTCCCCCCCCCCCCCCCCCCTGCCCAGGCTTGATCTACTCATCCCTCACCTCATCTCCTTGAAATCCAACTGGGGAAATGCAAGCTGCACGTCTTTGCCACCACGGACAAGAAGGAGCAAATGGACAGGGAGAAGATGAACATGGCCAACATGCTCAGCAAGTTCTGCATCAACTGCTCGGACGTGGAGGTCATCCCGGACCAGAACAAGAAGCCCAAGGAGTAGAGCCTGAGACGGTTCAAGGAGCTGAACAAACCCTGGATGCTGGATGAGGAAGCAGGCGAGACTACAGAGAAGTTTCCTTGGAAGATCAGCAAGGAGGAAGTCACTACGCTCAACGAGAAGGTAGAATCTCCTTCTTGCGCTCAAGCAACCCCCCCCCCCCCCCCTCAACAGAGAAAACCATAAACGAGGGCCATTTGGGCGCCATCGTGGCTTATAAATGCTGGTTCCAAATACACGATAACCAGCATGAGTGAACCAGTGAAGTGTCCCTCATTCCGGCTTCTGCTTGTTTGACTATAAAGCGCCCTCTTTTGTCCATGCATAGAGACAATACACTTAGAGCTCTTCCCAGTACCCACCTTATACGGAAGATGGAAAGTGCCACTCAATGAGTGTGAATATATTTTTTTTTGGTGCATGTGAAAATATTTTTTTTGTACAGCGGCCGCCACTTATTATGTGGCGGCAGTCAGATAATAAGTGGTGGCCACTGTACAAAAAAAAATATATTCACACTTTTTTATGTGGCGGCTGCCACTTATTATCTGGCGGCCGCCACATAAAAAAGTGTGAATATATTTTATTTGTACGTGTGAAAATATATTTTTTTGCACAGCGGCTGCCACTTATTATTTTACATTTATGTAGCGGCCGCTGTACAAAAAAAATATTCCCATCCGCACCAAAAAATATATTCACACTCATTGAGTGGCACTATCTGTCTTCCGTAACTTAATGCGTAGTACCTAGTTTTTGTGATTTCAACATACAGGGTGAGCAGAATATTTTGATGAGTATTTTGAGTACCGAAATGTGTATTCACAGACTTTGCAGAATGAATTTTGATGAACAGTTTGAGTAAAATGCAAGCAGGTCTTTAAAGAATTAAGTCAAAGTTGCAAAATGTATAACAAGATCATTAAACCAGATTTGTCCAGGTTTCTCGCTTTTTTTCAGCACTAACGTTGGTCTTTTCCAAGACCTGAACACAATTTATTTAGAGCAAATGCATTCAAACTTTCCTTCCTGATTGGTTTCCGTCTAGATTGATGGGTTGGGTAAGATCAAGACCAACACAATCATCAAGGAGCTCTCCAAACCCTGGATGCTGGATGAGGAAGCAGCCTGGAGACCACGGAGAAGTTTCCTTGGAAGATCAGCAAGGAAGAAGTCACCACACTCAAAGAGAAGGTAGAATCTCCTCCTTGCGCTCAAGCACCCCCCCCCCCCCCCCCCCCCCACAGTGAAAACTATTAACTTTATATTTATTTTTGTGCAAGTTGGTCAGTAGTGCAGAATGATTCACATGTTAACTAATGCAAGCAAAATAGAGAAAAAAAGTAATTTTCAAATGACTATCATCCCACCCTATATTTTTAGGCTATAGAAATGTCTAATCCCCCAAAACAGATTTTTACCTACCCTACCACACAGTTGTTTTTTTATATGTAATAGAAAACACCACACTTTTTGTTCTTGGTTGGCCTTATTATTTTAATATATGTTTCAGTGTCCAATTCATTTCAGGGAGCCTTTCAGGGATCTCTCAGGTTATTCTGGATGGCTGCATGTCTAAGGAAACACATGCTTTATGTCAAAGGGAGATAATGTTCTGTATAATTTTTGTTTGTGAACCCCCCCCCCCACCTCCGCCCCCACCTCCCACCACCCCCCAGGCTTGACTCTACTCATCCCAACCTCATCTCCTTGAAATCCAACTGGGAGAAATGCAAGCTGCGCGTTTCAAGCACGAGCAAGAAGGAGCAAATGGACAGGGAGAAGATGAACATGGCCAACATGCTCAGCAAGTTCCGCATCAACTGCTCGGACATGGAGGTCATCCCGGACCTGAACAAGAAGCCCAAGGTGTAGAGCCTGAGACGGTTCAAGGAGCTATCCAAACCCTGGATGCTGGATGAGGAAGCAGGGGAGACCACGGAGAAGTTTCCTTGGAAGATCAGCAAGGAGGAAGTCACTACGCTCAACGAGAAGGTAGAATCTCCTCCTTGCGCTCAAGCACCCCCCCCCCCCCTCCACAGAGAAAGCTATAAACGAGGGCCATTTGGGCGCCATCGTGGCTTATAAATGCTGGTACCAAATACACGATAACCAGCATGAGTGAACCAGTAAAGTGTGCCTCATTCCGGCTTCTGCTTGTTTGACTATAAAGCGCCCTCTTTTGTCCATGCATGGAGACAATACACTTAAAGCTTTCCTAGTGTCCACTTTACGCTAAGTCCCTGGTTTGTGTGATTTTAAGTCCAGTCTTGCAACATCTGTTAATTGGGTCCAACCTTTGACATTCTGGTGGCTGATTTTCAATAATGAGATTGATCACTTTCAATCCATTTTTCGTACAACTCTCAGTTCATTTGATTTGCCAAGTGCATGGAACTCGACTTTAGTAAACATCAATAAATCACAACATTTTTTCGCCTGAAATCTTTTTTTTTCTTTCAGACCAACAGACAGATGCGGATCCGTGAATTGCTTCGCCAACATTCTCAGGAGTCTTAGCTCATTGTCATGTAAGTACAAACCGGCGATAATGGCCACTATCGGACAATTAACCTGTCACGGTGGAATTGCGTCAACGCAGCTTGTAAAATATTGTCTAAACATGATATACACATTACTCGGACACTCTCGATAGAAGTGACATTTAATTGAATGTACACGAACCATCGGTACCGATGGTTCGTGTACAAACCAGAATGAGCCAATAAGACAACAGCGCCGATGGTTTGTGCACTGACAGATACAACCAATGAGAGAGCATACAATCACTGGTGGTCATCGGCCCAGTGACCTTGCCTAGCTCAGCTATCAGTGAGATTTACGTAACGTTGCGTAACAAAGTGTGTGTGGGGAAACTGTGGTCAGGGCCCTGGCCCTGCACAAGGCCATGCATGTGCATGCTATCTTAATATGTTAATGTAACGTACACTTTGTACAGCTGAAACCTTATATTAATTGCTTCTATTTCCAGACATTAAGGTTTGCTGCATGCACTATAATATATTACTTGGACATGGTTGTATAGCAAGGACCTATAGTTGTACCATGGAGGAAGGAATAGAAAAATACAACTTGGAAAACGATAATCTAAACGAGAATATGCTGAAATGTAGCGCCCACTGAGAAAGACTACTGGAGTTGTAATACATGCATGTCAACCGTGCAGACAAGTTCTGGGAGAGAATATTCAACCGACGGCGAGATTACTTACACCATGGAGGAAGGAACACCTCCATGCTTACACACGCTAAAACTGTAAAAGATTTAATGTTTTCATATTCCTTGCTCTATGGTTATTCCAAATGGTCCGGCCGTGATTATTTTAATTAATCTGTTATTACTGATCATTAATTTTTGTCAAACCTGTTTTATAAACCAACAAACAATCAATTGTTGTTCTATGCATTTTAACTGGACTGGTGTTATTACCATTAAATCCCATATTCAAGGCATAAATAGATATTTGTTGATGTATGATGTAACATAGCATGGCGCCGCCACTGACGTGGTGTACTTTGCTTGTTCGTCTGTCGCGCTATCTAGAGCAACAGTTTTGTACTGAACTTTCACAAAAACAGGTATAATTTCATCGAGTTCTAAACACTCCCGTTCCTATATCACAAGTTAATCCGATTCCTGTTACAAAGTTACAACAAAACATTATTTCGACATGATTTTCCTATTTTATTGCAAGGCATGGGTAAACCCTTTGAAAATATCCCCCCAAAATGAGGAAATAATTTTCTGACAAACTTCTAGTTTGGTATATAATAATGGTTTATCAGATTTTATCAACTTTACAGAATTCTTCAATGGAATTTTCCGATATTTATTCAAGTGCGCCACGTTAGGGAACATTCAGCCGTTTGTGTGCCCAATTTCCGGATGCCACCGTTTTTGAAGTTAGGAATATAATCTCATGACACCGAAATAGTTTACAGAGGTATAAACCGCCGCAGTAATAAGGTGTAAGTACCAGTATTTCACGGACTGAATTTGAAGTTTATCAACAAATAAGTTTGGCAACACTACATGAGGAAAGTCAAGGTAAACGTCGAAGTGTGCCAAGTTAGGAAACTCCACTATGTAATATATTAAGGAATTGATAGGGTACTGGTTTTAAGAAATATATTTATAGACTTTGAGCGCATTATTTTTAAATTAGAGATGAAGGAAGGGTATTTCCAAAAAGCAGAGCTTGTCGAGTAGGAATCCCCTATAACATGAATTAATACATACATTTAATGAAAAAAGCAATTGCAAACAATTAAACATGTAAGCTGTACATGCCCCCCCCCCCCCCCCCCCCCCCCCCCCCCCCCCACCAAAAGCAGTTCCTTTTCGCCACCATATTCCACGGAGCACACTTTCATGATATAATTTTAGAAATGTTGATACTGATTTCCGGAGCGGGGCAGATACGTGTTCCCTCACGTCCCCAGTCATTTTGGCGACGGATAAACCTAACCCAGCGTAGTTTTTTCTTTTGATGTAACGAAGGAGAAATCAAAAATGTGGGGTTTTTTTTACCCTAAAAGAGCCGGGGGCGGAATTCGCCACCCCCTCGACTTTTTCCGCGATAGCCTTTAAAAAAAAATTCGCAACCTGAGCTGTTATGACTTTTTAGCCTCGAGCCTTGCGCATCTTTTGACAACAAAAAAATATAAAAATCAGACCAGGGGTTGTTGCGCAGCGAAACATTTTCCGGTGCCATGCGAATTTTCCCATATACGCAGCATACACAAACCAGAATAACCATTCGTACATATGAATAATTAATTAGCCATAATTCCAGAACCCTTTGTCCTATAATCATGAAACTTCTTGGGTATATTTATGAAGAGTTGCTCTATGCATCTTCTTCGTCACTCGGGGGGGGGGGGGGGGGGGGGGGGGGAAAGGGGGTGTGAATTTGCAGCATGTTAGTGCCAAGAGAAGGAAGGGTGCGGGAAGGCAAAATAGGGGTGCGGGCGTGAATTTGCAGCATGATAGTGCCAAGAGAAGAATAATCATTCGTACATATGAATAATTAATTAACCATAATTCCAGAACCCTTTGCCCTATAATCATGAAATTTCTTGGGTATATTTATGAAGATTTGCTCTATGCATTTTCTTCGTCACTCGGGGGAGGGCGCGTGAATTTGCAGCATGTTAGTGCAAAGAGAGGAAAGGGGTGCGGGAAGGCAAAATAGGGGTGCGGGCGTGAATTTGCTGCATGTTAGTGCCAAGAGAAGAATAATCATTCGTACATATGAATAATTAATTAACCATAATTCCAGAACCCTTTGCCCTATAATCATGAAATTTCTTGGGTATATTTATGGAGAGTTGCTCTATGCATTTTCTTCGTCACTCGGGGGAGGGGGCGTGAATTTGCAGCATGTTAGTGCAAAGAGAGGAAAGGGGTGCGGGAAGGCAAAATAGGGGTGCGGGCGTGAATTTGCAGCATGTTAGTGCCAAGAGAAGAATAATCATTCGTACATATGAATAATTAATTAACCATAATTCCAGAACCCTTTGCCCTATAATCATGAAATTTCTTGGGTATATTTATGAAGAGTTGCTCTATGCATTTTCTTCGTCACTCGGGGGAGGGGGCGTGAATTTGCAGCATGTTAGTGCAAAGAGAGGAAAGGGGTGCGGGAAGGCAAAATAGGGGTGCGGGCGTGAATTTGCAGCATGTTAGTGCCAAGAGAAGAATAATCATTCGTTCATATGAATAATAATTAGCCATAATTCCAGAACCCTTTGCCCTATAATCATGAAAT
Organism: Patiria miniata; assembly: GCF_015706575.1. NCBI lineage: Eukaryota > Metazoa > Echinodermata > Asteroidea > Valvatida > Asterinidae > Patiria > Patiria miniata. The sequence continues at coordinate 15,239,431 of NW_024037048.1, read as the reverse complement.
TTCTTGGGTATATTTATGAAGAGTTGCTCTATGCATTTTCTTCGTCACTCGGGGAGGGGGCGTGAATTTGCAGCATGTTAGTGCAAAGAGAGGAAAGGGGTGCGAAAAGGCAAAATAGGGTTGCGGGCGTGAATTTGCAGCATGATAGTGCCAAGAGAAGAATAATCATTCGTACATATGAATATTAATAAGCCATAATTCCAGAACCCTTTGCCCTATAATCATGAAATTTCTTGGGTATATTTATGAAGAGTTGCTCTATGCATTTTCTTCGTCACTCGGGGGAGGGGGCGTGAATTTGCAGCATGTTAGTGCAAAGAGAGGAAAGGGGTGCGAAAAGGCAAAATAGGGGTGCGGGCGTGAATTTGCAGCATGATAGTGCCAAGAGAAGAATAATCATTCGTACATATGAATAATTAAGTAGCCATAATTCCAGAACCCTTTGCCCTATAATCATGAAATTTCTTGGGTATATTTATGAAGAGTTGCTCTATGCATTTTCTTCGTCACTCGGGGGAGGGGGCGTGAATTTGCAGCATGTTAGTGCAAAGAGAGGAAAGGGGTGCGAAAAGGCAAAATAGGGGTGCGGGTGTGAATTTGCAGCATGATAGTGCCAAGAGAAGAATAATCATTCGTACATATGAATATTAATAAGCCATAATTCCAGAACCCTTTGCCCTATAATCATGAAATTTCTTGGGTATATTTATGAAGAGTTGCTCTATGCATTTTCTTCGTCACTCGGGGGAGGGGGCGTGAATTTGCAGCATGTTAGTGCAAAGAGAGGAAAGGGGTGCGAAAAGGCAAAATAGGGGTGCGGGCGTGAATTTGCAGCATGATAGTGCCAAGAGAAGAATAATCATTCGTACATATGAATAATTAAGTAGCCATAATTCCAGAACCCTTTGCCCTATAATCATGAAACTTCTTGGGTATATTTATGAAGAGTTGCTCTATGTATTTTTCTCGTCTCTCGGGGGGGGGGGGGGGGGGGGGGGAGAGAGGGGCGTGAATTTGCAGCATGTTAGTGCCAAGAGAAGAAAGGGGAATCCGCCCCGGCTGTGAGGTGGTCAAAATAACCCGGCAACAATGTTACCAAGTGGGCAAATAATTATTTAAAGATTTGGTCAATTCAATAAAAGTGTCAGTCATGCGTAATGCGCTTGTATGTATTTAGTGTATTTTGTACACTCCATGTTCCAACCTTTAATCATCTTAAAGTTACAATTATTCCTTAAAATATAGCATAAACAGTCATTTTACTCTTCTCTGTATTGTTTTAGTGTTAATTTGTTGTTAACAGGTATAATGAATCTAATGCGTAATGTCATCCACGATAATGTCAGCCACAGAGGTTTATTTGCATAATAAAAGAAATCATGAAAGTTTTGCTCATTTACTACATGTGTTGGTTACCCTATAAGCTAAAATGCTCGTATGGATTTAAACACGTAGACATTTTAACTTGAAAAGAAATTTGAAAAACATGTTTGACATTTTTTGGTTGCATCGCTTTTTGTAATGTCAGTCACGACAGTAAACTACCACTCTAATTGGAAAAACTGAACATGAAATTTTAAATTTACCGTATTGTGTATTCAGGTCCCAGTAACTCCCATGCCAAACAATGGTTCAGTTGGTTTAATTGTTTACACATAAGAGCTGAATTGATATTCAAAATTTGTAAAAATGTAATGTCAGTGACGGTCTTAGGCTTAGTGTAATGTCAGTCACAAAAAAACGATGCTTTTTCCATAAAAGCATTCAGGATAGCAATAAAAATCTGCCCTTCATTGTTTTCTTAGCAGGGGGCTAGGTATATCAACTTCTATTGTTGACAGACGAGGCTATTTTAATTGGGTGTTAATTTGTTTTATATTAACAGGCATATTCATTCAAAAATTCATGATTTTTCCCCCCATCTTACTACATGCGTTAGTAACCCTATTAGCTCTAATGTTCTAATGGATTTTGATCTGCAGCACTTTTAACCTGAAGAGAAATTTTAAAAACATGTTTGACATTTTTGAGTTGCATCGCTTTTTTTTTATGTCAGTCACAGCACCAATCAGGGCTCTGGAGTGCTCTGAAACGTGCAAAACTAAATCAGGCCCACTTTACTCACAGTTTAGCCAGCAAATTTCTCCAAAAATTCCACTGTGGCAAAGAAAATGTCCTCAGTATTTCACCAACCAAGTTTGCAGACTCAATTCAATTTTTAAAGGAGACTTTTCTTTAATATTTTGCACATGAGAGGGAAGTCAAGGGATTTCAAAATGGGGCTAAATACTAGACTGGTACATGTTCAACCATGGTCCAACTATTCGAAAAGACTGACCTCATTTCATTCAAAGTCAATAGTCTGGTGGCTTATGGAGAAATGTGTAGCAAATTGAGACTAATTCCCGCTACTTCCCGTTTTGGGACTCTCATACACAGTATTGAGAGTCCCAAATTTTCGGACTATCACGGCACTAAACAACCCGCCAAGTCAAAAAAGCTAACCATGAAATTTCAAAGATTCAATACTGTATTGTGTATGTAGGTCCTAGTAACCCCTTTGCCAAACATGGTTCAGTTGGCTGTAATTGTTTAGACATTAGAGCTGATTTGATACATGTAATGTCAATCACGGTGGAATTGCCCAGATAATGAAGACATTAAATCCTGTAGCTTGTGTTGGTAATCTCGCCGTCGGTTGAATATTCTCTCCCAGAACTTGTCTGCACGGTTGACATGTACATGTGAACTCCAGTTCTCTTTCTCAGTGAGCGCTACATTTCAGCATATTCCTGTTTAGATTTTCGTTCTCCAAGTTTCCGTACAACCATGTCCAACTAATATATTAAAGTGCAAGCAGCAAACCTTTGTCCAGAAATAGAAGCAAAGAATTATAAGGTTTCAACTGTACAAAGTGTACGTTACATTAACATATTAAGATAGCATGCACATGCATGGCCTTGTGCAGGGCCAGGGCCCTGACCACAGTTTCCCCACATACACTTTGTTACGCAACGTTACGTAAATCTCACTGATAGCTGAGCTAGGCAAGGTCACTGGGCCGATGACCACCAGTGATTGTATGCTCTCTCATTGGTTGTATCTGTCAGTGCACAAACCATCGGCGCTGTTGTCTTATTGGCTCATTCTGGTTTGTACACGAACCATCGGTACCGATGGTTCGTGTACATTCAATTAAATGTCACTTCTATCGAGAGTGTCCGAGTAATGAAATGGACGCAGAACGCCAAAATCTGAGACAAACAAAAGTTAACGTACAAAATTCCATGAGCCGTTTCGCGGATACCGCCATCTTTGAAATGGGGGGGGGGGGGGCATTACATTGAAAAGTCATGCCATCATTCTCAGCTACAGTTGCATGATGAGAAGTATTTTCATTGTAATGCCTCCCCCCCCCCGAAAAAAAAAAATTCAAAGATGGCGGTATCAGCGAAAAGGCTCATAGAGTTGTCTAAGAGGCGTGGTTAACTCGCAAACGGCGGTAGGTCAATGGGTGGCGCTTTTCATGGCGGCACAATTGCTGACGTTTACACGAAATACCCAAAATTCTTTAAAAGCCGCTGGCGAAACAAGAAACTTTTTAAACAAAACTAAGGACACTTGTGTAAAAACTAAAAGTTACTTGTGTAAAAAGGGCACTCTTTACAGAATACTCGAGGGGGGGGGGTGTTAACTGCTGGTGCAAAAAATGGGGGCGGGGTGAGCAATAGATCTAACAGTGCTTGTGACCCAGTCTGACTGAGCTACTGTGGTCACCTGATCAAAAGTTGTGATCTGATTGGCCAATGTGCACTGTTGATGGACATGCAGGAAGGGTCCATTATAACCTTTTCTTTGATTTCTTGCAGGAGTCTACCTATTCCCAGGAAGCGTACTTGTTCAGCTTACATGTACATGTGCCGGCTGGAGACATTATCCAAGGATATGCTGTCAGCAGGGGCCTTGCATCACCTGACCAAATATGGCATCCAAATAAAAGTCAATACAAAGAAATTCACTTGAAATGATAAAGTGACAAAGGACAGTTCCAACCAGTTGAAAGACCCTCCTCACTTGAATGGAATTTGTACTTTGTTTTGATTGATTTCGTTAAGATTGTTTCTTTACCATCTAACGGGCTCACACTTTCACTGATGTTTTCAAAGTGAGTTTCTTGAATGCAATCAAGTAATACTGATTAAGAACAATAAAAGACTTTAAATAATTTGGAGTCTTTTAATCAAGAAACACTTGTCGCACTTCTACGGGCTTTAAAAACAACAGCCAACTCCACTTTTTCATTACTGTGGGCCCGTTTCTGTTTCAACTGAAAGTAATTAAAATCATGTTGTTTTTTTTCATAACGAAGCCAAGCGAAAAAAGAGAGTATTTATCAACAATGGTGGGGCTTTTGGTAATCCTCAGAATGAGGTTTTATGCATACTGTTTTCATAGCCAGTCAATTGTTACTTTTACATAATTCTCACATATTACAACATTTAAAATAATGCAATCATTTAATAAAAACCATTCTGTTCTAATTGCTGTGAATAGCATTAGAATATTTCAAACAATTGTTAATCTAAGTGCCAAGCTTAAAGTCTATAAGAAAATCAGATTCAATCACTCGAGACTTTTTTCGTGACTTGAAATAAAAATTGATACATGCATGGGGTTGATTTAATTGACATTATCTGTGCTGGGCATACAGGGAACATATGGCGAAGAAAATAACATGTTATAGTAAATGCTCTAAAATTATCCAGGTAGGTAGCAAAATATTTTGTTTGTCTGTTTGTCTTTTATACTTTGTTTGCTTCAATTAGGATACAGTTATTGTGTTTAATTAATCTGTTTTAAATGACCAATACTACAAACAAGTTGCATTTATTTTTGGGAAAAAACACGTTATTTTTATGTTGACCAAATGTGGCAATTAAAAAAATGGCGGTCAAAAACATGGCCGAGATAACGCCATAAACACAATCTGTTTTTAGTTGTTAACATTTCTGGATACATGGTGGCACTGCTTTATTGCAAACCTTTTGTTTCAAAAAAAAATTATGACCCAGCTTGCTTTGAAAAAATATTCCATCAAAATACTTCTTGATAGGCCTACAATGGGTCCAAAAAAAATATATCGTCAGAAAACTTAACGCATACTTTTCACTATATCTCAGTACTCATGCATATAAAGCTAAATATTTTTGTTTTGCAAAAAAAAAAAAATGGCAACTCCATTGTTGTAGGCTATACAGATTGGCGCATGCGCAATGCAAAACCATTAATAATAATATCTTAATTTTTGTGACATTGTCATTGAACATTATTTCTTTTATTTCATTGGTTATTGTTTCGGCAAAATGGAAAGCGATTAAAAAAAATCAGCAACACGATGCTCGTGTATCTCTATGTGTTGGATTGTGTTTATTCGGGGTAAAGGAGGAAGCCACTGAATGAGGTGTAGCGATCGGAACCACTAGCCGCCCTACCGTACATTGTGAGATACATCGTATCTCCACGCTGCAGAACCACCACCGCGCTCCCAGACACCTGCTCATAGTGACTTGAATCATTGCTACGGCCAGAGACAACCACGTCGCCGTTCTTCCGGAGATAAACCCACAGGCTGCTGCTGGAAGGATATTTGCACACAGAAAACATGAACACGTAGGTGCCCGGCACACCACACGTGAACGCGCCGGTCTCGAGATCGAAGCTGGTACCCGGCAGAAGCGTCTCGGTCGCCTGGAAGGGCAAACGGGTGTAGTCACTCGTAGAGGTATCCGAGCGGCTCGTCCTCACCACGGTGAATGCTACCCGCTGGTTGGAGTCGTCTGGTGCCTCCCCTGGCTCACCCTTTTGACCTTTGACACCAGTTTCCCCCGTTGGCCCTACAACACCTGGGACTCCTCTTGGACCAATTTTTCCGGGCTGGCCTATGCCTTCGTCCCCTTGAGGCCCAGCTGCTCCACGCTCACCCATAGGTCCAATCGATCCAATATCACCCTTTTGACCTGGCTCGCCCTTTGACCCTGGTTGACCTAAGGACCCAGGCAGACCTGGTATGCCGGGAATTGCAGCCGGCCCCTGGCAGCACATCGGACACGCCTGAGACGCAGGACCATCACCGTCCGAGGCAACCGGCCCAGTAACGGAAGCTCGGAGGTTGACGGAGTTACCCAGAAGGAGGGCGATTGAAAGAACGGTTGCCACGAAGATTTTCATTCTGTACAGAATAACAACGATTAAACTGAAACAAATCAGGTTAGATTTTTTTTCGATAAAATAGTTTTTAAAAAAGGGAAGAGTAGTGAAAAATATTGAGGTTTGATAACAGGAGAACTAGTCTAAAATTCATGACAATCCGCCGTCAGATTTGAAGGAAAAAAAACCCCAAAAACATGAGATTGGAGGAATCATTGTTCGAAGAATGTTTTCTTTGTGATATAACAGTGGCGTATGAGGGCTAACATTTATGAGAAGCCTAGTTTATAAAACCGGTTGTCATGGCAACCCATCGAATCGATTTTGTTTTTATTTCGCCCGCCAATAAGAGTTAAGAAAGGTCACCAAAATGCATTCCGATAGGGCAAAGCGTTCCGGAGCTGTAGTATTTTTTTTGGAGGGGGGAGGCGGAGCACATCTTGCCCCTTCCCCAGTCCTGATAGAATCATTAATTAAACCTCACCACACCCACCTCGATGGTTCGTTCTTGAAGATCAGGTCCAAGAAGAGATCACAAGGAATTCAGTGTAGGCTGAAAAAAACATACAAACGAATACTGGTTAAGTTTACATTTTAATACTGTTTTATTATCAATTAAGATAAATGAGTGCGATTTTTTTCTCATTGGGATCCATTGCCACCCCAAAACAGGACAAATTACTCACTAATTAATAAGGGTCAAGTAATTAGAATAATAGGTTTTCCTGTCCGAATTCGTCAAGAAAAACAACCTGTTTTAACGTCGCATTGTTCAATTTCTCTCGAATTGACTAATTCTTGAAATAAGCATAATATTTGTTTACACGTTATTATTGAAAGATTTTTTTTTAAAATTAATATTTGTGAAGGCTAGGCATGTATCTTTTTTTGAGACACTAGTAACTCGGTCAAAAGTCTGTTGGCATTCTAAGCTTTTGTTGCACTTGTCCAGGCAAATTTACTTTTAACTCCAGTTCACTATGAGTTTTAAAGCAGAAATGAACTTTTTCATTCACTATGAAATATTATAGGGTTTCGCACCCAATTTCATAGTTTGCTAATAATAATAATAAAACAACATCAAAATCGCATTAAACATGCAGACCTTTTCACACCCGGTTGAACTTTAATAGCGACAGCTCAAAATATTTGAGGGTATTCTTCATTCACGCGTGAAAAGTAAGCAACACATTACGTGACTTGTGCATTGAATTTCTTGTGCTTTGAATTTCAGTCCCGCTCGGGAATTCACTTTGATGCATACGTTTACAAAAGCAACACAGTTCAATGATATTTGGAAGTTGCATTAGCAAGATATTGTGTTATAGTGATACAACAGAGTATAAAATGACATGGCTTTTGACAAGTTTGGATTAAGGAATCTACAGCTATTTCAAAGATTGGAATGCCTGGGAAGGGAATATGAAAAAAAAAACAGAACAGAACTGTATCAATGTTTAGTGTCAAAGTGATAGAAGGAAATACATTTCGAACACTCGCCGATAAAATACTATGTGAAAATACAGATTTTTATGTAAGGACAATTAAGTGACCAGTTTATAAATTGTTGTAATCACTCTTTGGAAATAAAAAAAAATTAAAAAAATCATATAAATTTGTGGGTTTTTTGTATGGCCAACACGATTGGCGATTCGCGAATTGCAAATTAAATGGACTTCTTATTCCACTGCACTTTCGTTAAAAATGAATACTTCCTCTTACAGATTCGCCTACACTCAGTGCAAAAACCAACAAAAGAAATGGATTTTCTTTTGCACGAAAAAGTTGCCTACACGCTTTGGTGGGTGTAAAATATTTTTTAAAAATCGAATGCGCTAACTGCGACCTTTTGCAATGTAATGAACAGTCTCTCTTATTGGACGAAAAGTTGCGAAATTGGACGGAAAAAACTATGATTCCCGAAGTTGATAAACAATCACAAACGAATTACAAAGTGATGAACGATCAAGAAAAAATTAGGACAACGGTTGCGAACACAATTCCGATTTTAAAAATAAATAAAAGAAGACAAATTCCAAAGAATCTGATTACACAGCAACTAAATATTGGTGTGATCAATATTGTTTTCATCTTAGTTCTCTTTTTTTGCCAACTGATGTACCTGCAAAAAAAAATGTGAAGGAAATTTCAGCGTGTTTCCGCTATAAGTTCGAGGCACCCTGATGAGTTTAACGAGGAATTTGCAAAGACTGCAGGCCAAAATGTCTGGCACAGTTCTACGGTGGGTGTTATTGGAAGGGAGTATCACTCGAGGGATGTTTTCTCTTAAAATTTTGACCAAAAGATGTATAAATATAGAGAAAAAATACAGTCTCCCACCAAAATCACTGCTCTGTTCTGATGATTGAGTGAGGAAAATGTCAAATAACAGACACTCACCTCGATGTAACGTTCTTGAATTCTATCACGAAGGGAATCCTCAACACTCAGCAGATTGCGAGCTGGAAATAACACCAACGAAAACGAGTCATTGAAAATCCGCTGGGAGGTATCTTGGGGGCTGTTGGGGGAGGCATAGCTGAATTTCACAAGTAAAACACCCCCAGATCAAAATCTCTGTCGGGCGAAATGTGATCTGGATTGATAATATATTTTTTAAGCGGAATGCGTCCTGCATGCAACGGCCCTGAACAGACCCACGCACGAGCAACAATATTCATGTCTTCTTTGAAGGATTTAATATTTTCGAATCAAACGCAGTAACTACCAAAACAAATGCCCAGATTTTCTGAGAGAAATCTGTATGCAAAAAGAATTTAAGGCCACGTAGGATCATTTGCAATTGCCCGAAAAAGTACATTTAATGACAGAAACCTTGCAATGCTGAGAGTGAAAATAAGACTGGTATCAAATACCCGGTGAAAGTATTTCGCCTGATATATCGGTTGAAAACTTTGCAGGTGTTTTTAAAATTAAAAAAGAATAGTTAAGGTGTTATAAAGCACGGAATCAAGTAACGAGATCCAACAAAATAGTGCATACGTTTTCTCTGCTTTTTCTCAATGATAGTATCCACTGAGCTGAAACTTCAACAGGTTAGTTGCGACCTTCTTAAGTTTTTAAGCCATTTTGTTGCTTCTCACGAAAAAAAGATTCAAAAGCAAATAATCCTATATTTTTTCTTTTTTAAATTGCTTGCATTTGAAATTGTAGGAATCACAATGAGCATACATTTTCTGCATTATCAAGGACAATCGATCTCATACCAAGGAAGTAGCGGCGGAAATCAGGTGGGCACCGCAGTCAAGGTACGGTCGTTACAAAAATAATTATGTTCCGGATTGGAAATCAGCGCACCGGTTTGACTACTAGCATCATCCCCGATTTGTTTGTTAACCGAATAAGGCCCCCCCAAAAAGTCTCCGGTTTCTGGTATGGAGCTTGCCCAAAAAGCGGTGCGGCGACGCGGCTTTTTTTTTTTTACCTGATTTTTTTGCTTCAAATGTCGGCTGATGACTGCAAAAGGTTGCCCGACTAAACTTAGTGCAAATATAATGGGAGTCCAGAGAGGCCACATAAAGCTTATTCTCGATCATAACCCCATCTTAAAACACGTTAAAATTGTGCAGCAGCTGGATTCGAGTCAAACCAGTGAGTTTGGCGGTTTTGAGACATCATCTTTCATTGAAAAAAAAACTTTTTCATTTTGCCGACGCGCATGGCTACGGCGACGCGCGCGCATACCAGAAACCGGAGACCTTTTTTTGGCGTAATGTCCTTTTTTTTATTATTATTATTTGTGTACCAACTGACCAAACACTTTCAAAGTATCCAGCAAATACTACTATCGCCATTTCAAGACAATATTCAACGGAATCTAAGTGGCATGCTGAGTGGAACCCTGCATGCAAATAGAGCTTGTGCTTCATATTTTAAGACGAATAGCGGACAAGGCGGATCCGGGGAGGGGGGAGGGAAGGGGGCCATGCCCCCCCCCAAAAAAAAAACCCAACAATTTTGTTTTTAAGTGACGTCGCAATAAAGGCAGGCACTTGGTACACTACCATCTTTTCGAAACAAAAAATGGTTAAAGTGGTCAGAAATTTCCTCAGATCGCCACAGAGCATTTAGAATTACAAAAATTCGGGGCCCATGATTAAGCGGGCCCCGTGAACCCCACGCCGCAATTTTTTGGACCCACTTTCCGGGGACCAAATTTTTTTTTTTTGGGGGGGGGCTACCCCCCAAAAATTGTGTTCTGGATCCGCCCGTGACAGGGAACAGAAGGGACGAATAATGTGCACAGACATCAACGCTGTACATGATTGCTACAAATGAATCCAACTAGATAAAGCATTTTGAACTTGAATAAAACTGTGAGCATCATCGCGATCCGGTCCGTTTGTGTTTGCGCCCTCTATATTCAGTGACACGTTCATCCTGCAGTGATTGAATCTTTGATGATCAAACCGGAATGGCGCACTGTGAACTCTAGCGAAATGACACAGTTTAACAACAAAGTTCAAAGGGTACTGAGTATCCACATAAATGATAACACGAAATAAGACAGGCATGTTTGAGTTGTCCGGATTTCCTGATAAACGTTCTTCGTGACCAACTTTTCCATAACTCTTCATCCTGAATTAGTTTGAGTGATTGCCGGAATACAATGTGAGTACATCGAATCAGGATTTCATGTTTAAAAATTAAAATGATAAATTAAACGGGGAAAAAACGAGGCAGAAAATAAGGGGGTGGTTGATCATACCTATATACTGTTTAGGTTAAAGAGTCGAACATTCGCAAGATTGTTTTCTTTAAACAAAAATGTTAACGCAGTAATTTACCTGAACTATTACAAGTGCGTGAATTATTTTGAATAATTGCCAATCCCGATCAATTTCAACTATTCTGAATCACAGCAGGGAACTTGAAGTAATGAGCTCTTAAAAAAATGCATCCAAAATTTGATTCAAAACTAGTCGAATCTGAACAACTTTGTTTTTGACACTGAATTATTTCGTGTATGTATAGTGTTATATCAGACAAGATATATCGTCTTAAAAAAAACTGAAGACGTTTTCGAAATAGTGTGCCGGTGGGCAGACTATTAAAGTGTGTTAGCAACGAAATTCAGTGACAAGAACCAAACAAATAATCCCTTTAATTTATCTGTTTTGGTCAAATGTATAGCATCAACTAAGCTAAAAGTTCAAAAGTTAGTTGTGCTGCATCATACTTAAGATTGTGAGCAATTGATCATATGTTCCTCTAACTGGTTCAAGGTTGCTTGAACTTGTAGTTATAGGAATCACAATGAGCATACAGTTTCTGCATTTGTGGGGAAAATCGATCTCATACAAAGGAGCGCAAACACTACAGCTGGACTACCGCAGTCAAGTTACAGTCGTTCAATAAAGATTTATTTTCCGGATGGGAAATCAGCGCACCGGTTTGGCTCTAGTAAGCCTCCATCTGTTTGTCAACTGAAACTTGTCTCACAAAATATTTCAGATTTGTGAAAATCTGTACCAATCACCAAAAACTTTCGAAAAATAAGCCAAAAATCAATATGGCTGTTTGTCCAAATATCCAACAGAATCTCAGTTGCATGCTGAGTGGAACCCTACATGCAAATACATGAGTGAATTCATCGAGAGCTTTTGCTTCGATCTCTTCAGGCGAACAGAAAGCCTGAGCAATTTGTACAAACACCAACTCTACACATGATTTCTACAAATTCACCCAGTCAAATAAAGCAATTTGAACTTGTATAAAACTGTGTGCATCATCGATCACGATCCGGTCCGTTTGTATTTGCGCCCTCTATATTCATGACTCGTTCATCCTGCTATGATTGAATGAAACTTGATGGAAAGCGCACTGTGAACTCTAGCGAAATGGCAAAGTTGAAAGGGTACTGCTTGAGCAATAACACACAAAATAAAGACAGGAATGTTTTTGATGTCCGGTTTTTCTGATAAACGTTCTTCCGTGACCAACTCCCCATAACTGTTGATCCTGAATTAGTTTCAGTGATTGCCGGGAAACAATGTGAGTACATTGCACCAGAGTTTCCGTGTTTTAAAATTAAATTGATAACATTAAAATGGCAAAATGAGGAAGAAAATAAGGGGTGGTTGATCATACTGATTTTATGGGTGAGGTTGTTTATAAAGGATGGAGCTTTCGCAATATGTCTTCTTCAAACCAAAGAAAGACACTTTTTTAAAGTATTAAAAGTGCGTGAATTTGTTTCAGCATTAATCACAATCAGTTGAAACTAACCTGAAATCAGCAGGGAACTTGATGTTTAAACTCTTCTAAAACATGCAATCAGATATGACTAGAAAAAGTCCTACTGATAGCCTTTGTTTTGACAATACAACTTTCCGTGAATGTACAGTGTGCTATCCATATAGTGACAAGATTTTAACTTTATCAAAAACTAAACCAGTCAGTATGTGAACAATAATTTAGTTTGAAGCGTGCGAAATGAAAGTAGAGGCGGAAATAATGTCAAACAGGAATTCCTCATTCCGAACAACAAAACCCTGATATATTTGGGTGATCGGGTACTACCCGATCATTGTTTGGAAATGTTAAGAAATTTCTTTCTTTCTTTCTTTCTTGTTTTTTTTCTGACAATAATTATCTGCGACTTTTCTTCTGAACAGTACAGACTTCAAACCTTTAACAAACATCAACACTGACTCAGAGGTATACCTTTTTATACTCTGACGTCGTAATGACGTCATCAGGTATTTAATTACAAGCAATTTCACTGCAAAACCCCATAAACAAAATGAACAATCATGTTCACACTTTGAAATCTGATTGACTATAGATTGATAAACATTTTTGATATTCGAAGGTAAAGTCGTCTGACCTTTCCTTCCGGGGTTACTGGTAGGTCAAATTTAGGTGAATTTAAAATGCAAAAAGAAGTTGCAGAAAGACGAAACCTGATATGAACATGAACCTTAGTGTGAAGATGTGGATATTTTAGTGACGTCGTCATGACGTCATCATACATCAAATTACAAGCATTTCAGGTCAAAATTTGACAAAATATTTTGACAGGCGCGGATCCAGAGGGTGGGGAGGGGGCCGACCCCCCCCCCCCCCCCCCAGCCCCCGCTGTGAAACATGCACACAAAATATTACCCGTTCGCCTGTCACAACAATTTGTTAATTTTTTTAGGAGCCTGACCCTCCCCCTGCAAAAATTCCAGGATCCGCCCCTGTTTGAGCAATATCTTTTGTCCTAATAAACCTGAGTGTTCAGTGTTTTGTGAAGTGGCAGATTGTGCCTTGGGCGATGGGCTACAGGACTACAGGGTCATCATCTTTGGGTGGAATTTTTGTTCCAAAAAGGTCATCGGATTATACCGCAAACATTGAACAGACAATGAAAGATTATGAAATAAGCTGTAATTTGATGGGTGTCTCAAACACCTTAGAGAGTTGTGAGTATTTGTCCTGATCTTTACAAGTGGGGGTATTTATCACTGAGGTCCATGGCAGTTTATTTGCTGGTCTGCCGTAGATATTCTTTGAATTACCATAAACGTCTTTGCGACAATTCAGCATTGTGACGTCATCGAACGAAGTTAGTTATAATAGGGAGAATTTGAAACTGAATCGCATGTTGATTCAAAGACCACAAACAAAAAGGCTACGGTTCAAAAAGGTGTGTTCCAGGCGCAAGTCTATAAGATTTTTTTAGAAGGGATTATTGAATGAAAATTATCATGGTTAGGAGGATATTTTTCTGAAGGGATAATTGAGAAGACTAACCATCATGGCGAGGAGGATTTTTAGAGGGGATTATTAAAATAAAAACAATCATTGCTTGGAGGATATTTTTGTAGAAGAGATTATTGAACACACAATCGATCTCGGCTTGGAAGATATTGTTTTGAGAAGGGATAATTTAGGAGACTTATCATCACGGCTAGGAGGATATTTTTAGAAGAGATTATTGAAATAAAAACCATCATGGTTAGAGGATTTTTTTTAGACGAGATTATTGTACAGACAAACCATCAAGGCTTGGAAGATATTTTTTTAGATTTGATCATTGAGGAGACTAACCCTCATGGCTACGAGGATATTTTTTAAAGGGATAATTGAGGAGGCTAATAATCACGGCTGGGAGGATATTTGTAGAAAGGATTATTGAAATGAAAACCATCATGGATTGGATGATATGTTTTAAAAGGAAGGGATAATTGAGAAGACTAATCATCACGGCTAGGAAGATATTTTTGAAGGGATAATGGAGGAGACTAACTATCATTACTTGGAGGATATTTTTTTAGAAGGGATTATTAAGGAGACTATTCATCACGGTTAGGAGGATATTTTTCAGAGGGATTATTGAATGAAAACCATCATGGCTCGGAGGATATTTTTTGAAGGGATAATTGAGGAGACTAATCGTCTTGACTTGGAGGATATTTTTAGAAGAGATTTTTGAACACACTATCGATCACGGCTTGGAAGATATTTTTTGAGAAGGGATAATTGAGGAGACTACTCATCATGGCTAGGAGCATATTCTTATTTAGAAGGGCTTATTGAAATAAAAACCATCACAGCTAGGAGGATATTTTTCAGACGAGATTATTGAACAGACAAACCATCACGGCTTGGAAATTAATTTTTAGATGTGATAATTGAGGAGACTAACCATAATTGCTTGGAGGATAATTTCTAGAAGGGATAATTGCGGAGACTCACACTCATGACAAGGAGGTATCTTTTTAGAAGGGATTATTGAACATTATTATTATTGATTATATGAACAGACAAACCATCATGGCTTGGATGTTATCTTTTAGATGTGATAATTGAAGACACTAATCATCATGACTTAGAGGATATTTTTTAAGGGGATAATTGAGAAGACTAACCATCATGGCTAGGAGGATATTTTTAGAAGGGTTAAATGAGGAGACTTATCATCACGGCTAGGAGGATTTTTTAGAAGGGATTATTGAATGAAAACCAACATGGCATGGAGGATATTTTTTAAAGGGATAATTAAGGAGACTAACCATCATGGCCAGGAGGATATTGTTTTAGAAGGGATAATTGAGGAGACAAACCATCATGGCTAGGAGGATTTTTTTAGAGGGGATTATTAAAATAAAAACCATCATGGCTTGGAAGATATGTTTTAGAAGAGATAATTGAGGAAACTAATCATCTGGACTTGGAGGTTATTTTTTAGATGTGATCATTGAGGAGATTAACCATCATTGCTAGGAGGATATTTTTTTTTTGAAAAGGGATAATTGAGGAGGCTAATCACCACGGCTAGGAGGTTTTTTTTACAGGGATAATTGAGGTGACTTATCACGGTTAAGAGGATATTTTTAGAAGGGATTATTGAAATGAAAACCATCATGGCTAGAAGGATATTTTTTAGAAGGGATAATTGAGGAGACTATCATCCTGGCAAGGAGGATATGTTTTAGATGTGATCATTATTAAGGAGACTAGCCATCATGGATAGGAGGATCTTTTCTAAAGGGATAATTATTGTGGAGACTAATCATCACTGCAAGGAGGATTTTTTTTTGGAAGAGATTATTGAAATGAAAACCATCATGGCTTGGATAATATATTTTAGAAGGGATAATTGAGGAGACTAATCACCACGGCTAGGAGGATATTTTAGAAGGGAAAATTGAGGAGGCTAAACATCATGGCTAGGAGGATTTTTGGAAGGGATTATTGAAATAAAAACCATTATGGCTTGGAGGATATTGTTTTAGAAGGGATAATTTAGGAGACTAACCATCATGGCTTGGAGGATATTTGTTAAGAAGGGATAATTGAGGAAACTAACTATTATGAATGGGAGGATTTTTTTAGAGAAGAAATTATTGAACGCACAAACCATCACGGCTTGGAAGCTGTATTTTTTTTTCGAATGGATAATAATTTAGGAGAGTAATCATCATGGCTTAGAGGATACTTTTTTAGACGAGATTATTGAACAGACAAAGCATCACGGCTTGGAAGATAATTTCTAGATGAGATCATTGAGAAGACTGACACTCATGGCTAGGAGGATATTTTTAAAAGGGATAATTGAGGAGACTATGGCTTGGAATATATTTTTTTTAGAAGGGATAATTGAGAAGCCTAACCATCATGGCCAGGATGATATTTTTCGTAGAGGTAATTGAATGACGTTCTCTGGTTTCTAATTTTGACCAAAAAAGATTAAATGCATAGAAAAAAAAGGAACAGTCTCCTACCAAATCACTGCTCTTTTCTGATGGTTGAATGAAGAAAATGTCAAATAGCAGACACTCACCTAAGCACGGTTCTTGAATTCTCTCGCGGAAGCACTCCTCAACACTTGAGCGGATTGCTGGCTGAAAAAATACCAACAAAAATATGAGTCATTAAAAATCCACTAGGAGATAACTTGGAGTCTGGTTGGGAGGCATAGCTGAATTCCACAAGTACAATACGGCCAAAAAATGTCTGTACAGTGAAAATGTAATTTGGGTTGACTATTTATCTCAAATGCGTTCTCCAAAAATCAAATCTATCCATGAATTCTACAAAATGCATCCAGCTATTGAACTTGTATAAAACTGTGTGCATCATCATGATCCAGTGCGTTTGTGTTTGCGCCCTCTAGTCTATTCTGACCAGTGACACTTTTATCCTGCAATGCTTAAAAGTAACTTGATGAAACCGGAATGGCGCACTGTGAACTATAGCAAAATGCCAGTTGAACAACAGAGTTCAAAGGCACTGAGAATATCCACAAATAATAACACATATAAGACCGGCATTTTGAGATGTCCGGATACCTGTATACGTTCTTCCGTGACCAACTTCCGCATAACTTTTCATTCTGATTGAGTTTGAGTGATATCCGGAAATAATATGAGTACATTGCACTAGGATTTCATGTTTGGAAATTTAAACGATAAAGTCAATAGGAAAAAAAGGAGGCAAAAAATAAGAGTGTGCTTGATCATGCCAAAAATATTGGCCAGGTTATAAAGAGTCCAGGTTTTGAGAGACTTTTTTTGGAAACCGAAAATGTGAAACACCGATTTGTAGTTCCTCTGAAATATTATTTTGAATGATCAATACATCTTTACTGTTCTGAATCACAGCAGGGAACTTGATGTTTTATACTTGCGAAAAACTGCGGTCAGAAAACAGTCCAACCTAACAGTCGAACCTAAATAAAAAAAGCCCATAAATGTGACTTCGTAGTGTATTATCCATATCGACAAGAATCCAAATGATTTTTGTTCAAGAAGTAAAGAAACCAGTAAGTATTTGGACAATTTGTTTTTGAGAGTGCACAATGGAAGTAGTAGCGGAAATATTGCCAGACAGGAATTCCTCATTTTTATTGCCTTGAAATTTGAACTCGCAAAACCGTGGTCTGCATCCGCACCAACTGTTTACATTATAAGAGCTGAAATAAAATAGCTCGATAATTTACAAAAGTGTTTGAAATTAACTCTTTCAGACGGGCTTAGTGAATGTTATGCACAAACAAAGTCCGTCTGAACAAGTTAATTTCAAACACATTTGTAAATTATCGCAATACTTTATCAACTCCAAAGTGGTCGTTGGGAAAAGGCACAACTTCTGGATCGGAATTAGCGCGCTGGTTTTGCTGTTAGCAGACGTGTATCAGAGTCATAGTGAAATGAAAAAGAACAATTTGTTCATAAAAATCTTGGGTTTTTTTTTCAGTCCTCAAGCTACCACATTTTCACAAGCACACAAAGACGGGAAAATATCAAGCCTACCACCGCGCTCGCTGTTTGGAGAATCATTGAATCAGCAACATTCAACAAAATCTGAATCCCGCATTGATTCAAACACATTGTGCAAAAACAACAAATTTCTTCAGAGGAAAAATGATTGTTTCAAACACTCACCGAGCAAAATCTTGTTCTTGCAGTCAGTTCTCTCTCTGGTTGTCGTCCGAAGGTGACCTGTGGTTGATGTGAAGGGTGGACGGCCCCACATGTCTTAAATAGTGCCATCGATTTCCTGAGCAGTGACTAAAAACTCGGACCTGGATTGTGATTGCATGGCTCCTGTGCGCTGTCAATCACACATCACCGACTCGCTTCATATTAATGATATGAAAGCAATGTTAATGTCGTTGAGGCTATATAGTCACCATAAAAACTAGTCACCGAGATTGAAATGGCCGCTTCTTATTGGTGGATATTGTATGGATGTCGGTGACACATCCAAATATGGAATTTATGATTGACACACACAATCTGTCAGTCACAGACCACTCACTTGTGGTCACCGACTTGTCGTCACCAACTTGTCACCGACAAACTGTGATTGGTGGATAGACAAGTGACGTATACACCGGCCGTGATTCATTCAATGTACAGTTGGCGCTTCAGTCTATTAAATTGTGTGGATATATTCGGGATTATGAGGAATTAAATCGTACTCAAGCCAGCGGAGAAACTTGGGTTTAACTTGGGGTAGGGCACCTGAGGTGCGTGTTTTTTTTTCAAAGGCTGCACTAAATGCAAAATAAACGTATTATTACAGCTTACAGTGAATGTTTTAATTCAGGTTTTCAAAATGGGGCGGGGGAGGGCTGGGGCCGGCTTCCACAGGGGGTGGGGTAAATGCCCCGTGTCCCCGTAGTTTTGCCCCTGAGGTAGGCTTTGCTCATTGATTGGGACTTTGAGGAAATAAAATACAGTTGAATAAACTTCCATGAACTTTACGCATCATATACGGCCCGTGTATAATCGTGGCCTTCTAAATGTGGAAAAGGTTTTTACACTTGAATATCTCCCAGTTCGAATAATCATTTCCAGAAATGTTAGAATGTATGACCGGTGATGATGGACCTAAAAAGCAAACGTTCACTACCTAAAGTAATGACACAGTTCCAATAAAGCATGTTAAGTGATTTAAACGAGAAAGGCTTGTATGGAACGACCAGACTTCCTACATTTGCTAGTTTGTGGCCTCCGCATAAAGCGCACGATTCACCCTGAACTAGCCCTGGTGATATCCGGACAAATCATACCAGAGTTTGCCATTCTGTATTGCGAACCACCTCGATTTATAATAATCTCTGAAGCAATGACGTAGCGACGATGGGGGTGGGGTGGGATAGTTGAACGATCACAGCCCCCCCCCCTTCCCCCTCCCCTCCCCCATACCAGTGGGACCATACCATACAAGTAAATGACAAAGCCACTTGTCTGATTAGGGGCCTTACATGGCCTTGTTCCGAAGCCGGGCACGAAGCCTATGTTTACAAAACGACCGAAAGTCATCGAGGTCATGAGACATACCGGCGTTTCTCAAACTCCGGCTTCGTTCCGTAAACCGGTTTCGGGCATGCGGCTTGGCAATAGAGCTGGATCCGGTATTGGAATGAAGCTAGGATTTGGAAAACCTCGCTTGTAGCTCACTCGACGTGTGTCAAGTCGCCGTTCAAAACGCCTCGCTGTTTCGTCCCTCGGTTAACTGCCGGCGCTTGTCAGGATGACCTTGTGGAAAGGCTACAGTTAGGCCTCTTGACCAGCAGAGGCAATCTCTTGTTCATATTTGCGGAGCCACCAACTTGGAAAGTTTGAAAAGCTGGGGTGGAGGGGGTTGGGCTTAGACGCTACCTGTCTATTGAGGGCACTGTTCCAAAATGCATGTATACATACCCGCGTACTGTAGCTATAGTGGTAGATAGTGGTAATGACTTGAAATAAAAGACATTCTTATTAAAAATAACACTCAAAATATTTTTGATTTTATTTCTAGAAGATAACATGCTTTATACTTGGTGCACATAATCATGGTCTCAAGACGTATCTGCGTCGTTTGGAATGCATTGCGTAACCAATGTGTCTATGTCGTTCAGAAAATTGCACAACGAACAATGTCCAGCTTTCGTTTCAGGTAGATTGCGAAATCAGAAATCGTTGCTTTTCGTTTGATAAAACTGCGCAAGAAAAGAAGGGGAAACAAAATAATTCCTTACCATATAAGGTTATATGTGGTTGATATTTAAAGGGAATATACATCATTTGCTTTTGCTGTAATTTTCAGAAATGGATGGAATTGGCTGGTCGGAAATATATAGCAAATATAGTTACACTGACTTTTTTGAGGTTTTGGGTTCGAAAATGCTATAAAAACCAAGAAAAACAATCATTTTCCTGTAGTCTGGTTCCCTGACTCCATTTATGAAGAAACAGAGCAGTTTACATATATTGGGGAATTGTAAGATCAGGGAACCAGTCTAGCTGGCTTGTACCCGTTCATAGGTGTGTAATCGATTGCAAACAAGTGCGATGGTCAACTGGGGCCAGTATTTGAAAAAAAGCCAGTTTTTTCCAACGCTGATCGGCCGATTAGCGTTGGAAATTGATACAAAAATACCACTTTTCTTGAAAATGACAGTATACCAGGTGCCATGATTTTACAGGATGCTTTACACTGTCATTCACTAACAGTCCAGCAAGGTATTTCAAAATGATTTGGTAGTTTTATATTTTGATATTTGCAAATGTTGTATTTTCCCTTTAAAAAACAAAATGGGTCGATGAATGTTGATCGAAGCTTCTCCTACTTTCCAAGGAATGTTTGCATAATTGTTTTGGAGAAAAGTTTTTGTTGTTTGCCAAATTGAATTAAAAATATGAGGCTAAGGCCAAAAAAAAAAGTCTCCGGTTTCTGGTATGCGCGCGTCGCCGTAGCCATGCGCGTCGGCAAAATGAAAAAAGTTTTTTTTTTTTATGAAACATGATGTCTCAAAACCGCCAAACTCACTGGTTTGACTTGAATCCTGCTGCTGCACAATTTTAACGTGTTTTTAGATTGGGTTATGGTCGAGAATAAGCTTTATGTGGCCTCTCTGGACTCCCATATATTTGCACTAAGTTTACTCGGGCACCATTTGCAGTCATCAGCCGACATTTGAACCAAAAAAATCAGGTAAAAAAAAAAAAAAGCCGCGCCGCGGCACCACTTTTTGGGCAAGCTCCATACCAGAAACCGGAGACTTTTTTTTTGGCCTAACCTCTTGTATTTTTTTATTGAGGAAAAAACAAAAAATCTAAATTGCCTCAAAGTTGTTGGAAAACTTGCAAAGGGATCCCGGAATACATTCTAAGTTAATGCAACAGATATTTCTTCAGTTATCTTGTGGAAACCGAGTGTGAAAGTTGACTCAAAATTGCCCGTTATTTTTTGCGTTAAACACATCTACATTTTGTGGATGGAAATTTGTGTCCTTGACGAAAAGATAATCTTGATCAAAATCTGTAGCAAAATCGCTACATCAGCGGAAAAAAAAATTCAGTGTGTGTGGAAGCATTGAGCGTCTGGCCGTACTACAGAGCTTGCGATAGTACTGTACGGCCAGACGCAGTCGGGCTAGACTTTGACTTCAGTTTGCATGGACAGTCCCTAATTTTCGGGCTAGGTTCAACTAAGAAAACACGCCCAGCAAATAGCAACTCACTGTGGCTTTATTTATGTAATACAAGTGCCTTTCTGTCTGTATCCTGTGGTTTTTAATAGAAATTGATGACGTGCATGCCATGAGCAGCCAGTGATGCAAGACACAGAGTCAGAGGAATGCAGCATATGATGCAATTGATGGCAGTACAGATAGCAGGTTGATCTCCAATGGGCAGCAGACATGGAAAGAATGTTGCAACCTGACGCCACTTCAGCGGTACAAAGTCTATGGTGAGTCAAGAAAATTGAAGTATTTCCTAACATTGAAATTGGGAATGTTTCTTAGTCCTAGATTCATGTCTTATCATCATTTTTTCAATGACTGTCCTTCATTGAGATGATATATGAAGAAAACGGCAGTGTCAGGTCGCAAAATTGTTTTCGCAGGTTTATGCTTGTCCGAAAATTTGGGACTCGACACGAATGTCGGACACTTCGCCCCATTTCCACGTCGCCCCATGTCACTTCGCCCCTAACCACTTCGCCCCATCCCCACTTCGCCCCATTCCCACATCGCCCCATCCCCACTTCGCCCCATTCCCACTTCGCCCCATTCCCACCTCGCCCCATTCCCACTTCGCCCCATTCCCACTTCGCCCCATTCCCACTTCGCCCCATTCCCACTTCACCCCATCCCCACTTCGCCCCAGCCGTTACATGCAAAAAAAAATCTCATCTATTTTTTTGGCTTAAAAAACAATTTCAACAGATTCACTAATTGCTAACAACGGAAAGAATTAGCCCATCACCAAATGAACAATTCATAACCAACCTTTCAAGCTAGGCTCTCCCCTACCGAGAAAAAAGCAAGGTCCAACTTTGTTCCCAACCCGGCTATACCAACCCGTCTCCCACTTATCTGAGAACGACAATACCTTTGACATCCTAATTTCACTCGTGGAGGAACCAATCTCATCTAAATGAAGTTGTAAGTGTCACATATCAGACAAATTTTGACGGAACATTTTCCTCAAGGCAGTGAGTTCCTTTTAACTCACTGACCCATACCTACGGATTCTTTTGAATCCCGGCCAGCGGCTGATGATTTTATTCACAAGCCAATAGGAGAGGCGTCTCTGAATGGGATAGAGCCATCATTTCTCTCATCTGTGTCTCGAGCACCTCATCAGAGAGTTTGTATTTTTCCTAAGTTTCTAGAATTGGGAGCATTTATTATCTGGGGTCTTTGGCAGTTTATTTGGTCTGCACCCCTAGCCTTCACCTTTTTCATACTACATGGGGCGAAGTGGGGATGGGGCGAAGTGGGGATGGGGCGAAGCGGGGATGGGGCGAAGTGGGGATGGGGCGAAGCGGAGATGGGGCGATGTGGGGATGGGGCGAAGTGGGGATGGGGCGAAGTGGTTAGGGGCGAAGTGACATGGGGCGACGTGGAAATGGGGCGAAGCGTCCGACACCCCTCTCATCAATACTGTGTTTTGCATGTTTCAGAGCACTCCATGCCAGGTCCCAGTAGTGTGGGTTTATTATAGGACTGCAGGGTATGTTGGCGACACAGATTTTATATTTCGGTTCCAAAAAGTTGATCAAATGAGTGGGTGCGTTCCGGGCTTTCAGGAAGCTTTTGAGGAAAAAAATAGGTACGCTGTCTTGAATGGGATTTGAACCAAATAGCTGACGCCTATTATTGCAACTCTTATTAGCAACTTGAGCATCATGCATGTTGAAGTTGTTGGGGCTGTTTATGAAGCTCGATGGAGGTATTTTTACTAAAAACCTGGAATATATGTTACTGTCCCTGTGGAAAACTTAGTCTGAATAATGCAAAGATGTCAGTGAGTTGTTTTTTTTTTCAAAACGAAGATTCACATTGCAAGATTAAAAGGTCAGTATTAAAAACAATTTCAGAATTTTTTTTTTTATGATGTATTTAATCATCAGGATTCATTTGATGACTGAGCCGCCATAGCAGCAGATCACTGACAGAACAGCAGCAGCGCTACAAGGGGTCTCAGCTGTCCGATACAGCAGAGAGGAAGACAAGCTAAGACAAAGAACAACGACAATGACACATGATGAGTATCTACAGTTGAGTAACAAGATGCTTAGTGCAAGTATAGGAACAGTAGTTGATTCAGCTGGGATCCATGGAGGACATGCTGTGAATGTTTCATCATGGCAACTCAGTCTCAGACAAGATTGTTCCAGGTGCTGATGCGTTACATTATGTTCAGCGAGGATGTTACTAGTCCTTATCATTGGTTTTTAAAACTGTATGCATGCAGTACTGACATGCGTGAAATGCTTTGGTTAAAGGGAATGTACAACATTTGCCTTTGCTGCATTTTTTTCAAAAATAAATCGATTTGGAGGATTAGGCCCTAGTATGTTATGGCAAATATTGTTCAAATGACTGGCTTCACGTTTTGGGCTTGTATATGCTGGCAAACCGAGAAAACCAATCATGTACTTGAAGTCTGGTTGCCTGAACCAGTCTTAAGATGAAGCAGAGCAATTTGTAGACTTTGGGGAATTGTAAGGTCAGAGAATCAGTCTAGAAGGCTTGAACCCTTTCACCAGTGTGTAATCAATTGCAACGATAACGCGAAATAACTAAATATGAAAAATTAGGAACTGTTTTTATAGCCATTTTTTCCACTGCTGGTTGGCTAACCAGTGTTGGAAAAATACAATTTTTCTTGAAAATGTCAGCACACCAGGAGCCATGATTTTACAGGATGCTAAGCTTTTGTGTCATTCCCTAACAATCAAGTGAAGTACTTCGTGTAAATTTGACCATGTCGTTTTTTATGCTTGCAAATGTTATATCTACCCTTAACATATGTTTCATTTTTGCAATAAAATGCTCTTCAACTATTTCAATAATAACACAGTCAGTGACAACTATGTGTTAAGTTTCATATACGTGTAAAGTTTTAAACGCTGTTGAAAGAATTAAAATGAAAATCATTTTCAGAAAAAAAATTCCAAACTTGTCTCTTCTATAGTTTTCAATTTCTTGATCCCATCATGGATGGAGGATTAAATAATATTTTTTTTTTTAAAAGAGAGAGAAGAATATAACATACAATTTTAGTGTTTATATTTTTGAAGTATTTGATTCTGAAAACAAAACTTCATTTTTTTTTAAAAGATAAGTTCACCAAATTTATTTTTGGGGAAAGAAAAAAGAAAAAAAGAAGAAAATTAAGTAATAATATAATCATGGTGGGATTCGAACCCGAGTCGCCAGATTGGGAGTCTTACGCCGGTCCAGCAGACCATTAACGCGCTCACATGCACTATTAGTTCTTTTTAATTACAACTGTAAGATAGACTTATCGCGGCTTTTCACGTACATGCCCATGCACGCTTAGACGTAAAACACAGTCTGACGATGTAAATCACTCGTTTGGTTTTGGGTGTAGCTGTTCAAGTTGATCTAAATTTATTTGGAAAAGGATACACTGAACTGAAATCCAGAAATTCCATGGAATAAAACTCGACAATCCTTGGTTTCAGTACGAAACACACATGTTCAACGGATGCAGAGAAGCCTATTTCTTTTGTTAATTTCCTTTGTTGAATCTTGCGTTAACAATAAAATGTTTCCATTGAGGGAAAAGGATTAAACGCCGCGATCTTTTTTCACGCTTGAGTGCATCTGAATGGGGAATATTGAAGCGGAAAATCACGATTTACAGCACTTAGGCAGCATTTTATCCCACATAATGATACTTTTTGGAGAGGAAATTGCATACTGAATACAACTGTAGTTTCAAAATTCAAAAATTCGCCGTATATTAAAAGTCGAGGTAATTTTTTTGGAAATATTTCACCCAAACTTTCCTCATCCGAACGTAGGCGGCGCTATATATATTTCATTCTCGCACGTGCACCGTATCCAGAGTTGGCTAGCGCATTATCGTGTGTGTATGGCATTGAAAGGGATGGGGCGGGGCTGGCTGCCTGTTATGTATACATGTACGGTTTATAACCCTTTTTTAAAAACATTTTTCCACTAACGACTTTAAGTAAAAATATTTCGCACGTTCCCCCCTCCCCCCATCTCACACGACAAAACAAATTCCCGCCCCCCTCTTGCTTCATGGGTATACCGGGGCCCTTTTATTAATATCCTTATACGCGTCTCTTTTGTTCCATTAAAGTTGACTTTTATTCTGATTGCATTTTGTTTCACAGACCTTAATTATCTATTGTTTTAGTTGTAGATCTATTCAACTTTTGTTCGTGAGATAAATTGAAACTGTGATGCTAAAATAAGATTGGGTAAACGGGTGATACACAGATCGGGCGGCGGCTATCGCTCTAACAATGCGCGCACTGAGAATGAAATATATATATAGCGCCGCTTACGATAGGTTGAGGAAAGTTTTGGTGAAATTTTTCCAAACAAATTTCGTCGACTTTTTAAATACGGCGAATTTTTGAATTTTGAAACTATGGATGTATTCAGTATGCAATTTCCTCTTCAAAAAGTATCATAATGTGGGATAAAATGATGCCCAAGTGCAGTAAATCGTGATTTTCCACTTCAATATTCCCCATTCAGAGGCACTCAAGCGTGAAAAAAGATCGCGGCGTTTAATCCTTTCGCCTCAATGGAAACATTTTATTGTTAACGCCAGATCCAACAAAGGAATTTAACAAAAGAAATAGGCTTCTCTGCATCCGTTGAACACGTGTGTTTCGTACTGAAACCAAGGATTGTACGAGTTTTATTTCATTGAATTTCAGGATTTTAGTTCAGTTGACACCCTTCACCCTTTTCCAATTAAATTTAGATCAATTTGAACAGCTACACCCAAAATCAAACGAATGTTTTACATCGTCAGACTGTGTTTTACGTCTAAGCGTGCATGGGCGTCAACGTGAAAAGCCACGATAAGCCTATCTTACAATAAGGGAATAAATGTGTGCTCTGGAGGTTTTTATCACTCGTTTAATACCGCTTAGAGTCTGGGTGCTGATAATAACCCGAGCCGGAGGCGAGGGTAATTATCAGCACCCAGACTCTAAGCGGTATTAAACGAGTGATAAATACCGACCGAGCACATATTTATTCCCATTCATAAATACCTTATCCGTAAAAAAATTTCAAATAATTCGTTCAAAAAATCCCGATTTTGTTCAACAAGTTCACTTCATGCTTTTTGAAACATCCCTCTAGCAAAATAATGGAGTGTTCAGCTGGCGAGTAAGATGTAAACAACCCTTTTATGGAGATTGACGCGCGCGTAACATGTTCTGCGCGATGTCACGCAGAACGCACCTGGGGCGTTGCGTTTTGAATTTAGAACTATAAAATTCTGACTCGCTTGTAGTGTTGCGCATGCCTACGTGAGGATTGTGAACGTTCAACCAATGAAACGGTAAGAGGCACTGGATTTTTAGGAGTCCACATTTTATTGTGACACTGGAAAAGTGTTTAAGACCAGCTAGCCATGTCTTTATCATCCGTTTAATACCGGCCACGTGACGGGCTCTCGACCAATAGGAATAGCTAAACTGTCTGAGGTATTTATGAATTGTAATTAAGCAGAACTAGTATAATATTGAGTGCGTTAATGGTCTTGTGGACCGGCGTAGGACTCTCAATCAGGCGACTCAGGTTCGAGTCCCACCATAATTACATTTTTTTTTTTTTTTTTTACTGTCCCAACTTTTTATAGCTCCATGCCCAAGCAATTTAAGAACTTATCTTTTTAAATAAACCGAAGTTTTGTTTTCAGAATCCCAAACAAACTACCAAGAAAACAAACAAATCAATAACAAACAGGTATTTTTTTCACTGTTATTTATTGTGATGATTTAATATCCCTTTATTCAAAGAACTATGCACAGCATTCCAACAATATTTTAAGTAACATTTACTTATATAATTCACCTACACAATATTTACACTGCAAGATAAGATTTATCGGACTTAAAGGGAATGTACAACATTTGCTTTTGCTGCAATTTTCCAGAAATAAATGGATTCGGAGGATTAGTATGTTATAGCAAATATTGTTAAAATGACTTTTTTTTACGTTTGGGCTTTTTTTTTACGTTTTTTTTTAAGGTAAGCAAATTGTTCCTCTGAGGTATCAGCATGCCTTTTGCTGTGTTTACTGTTTACGGTCTCTGTAATATAGACATGTATATTTATATCAATATAAACCATTAATTAGTATAATTACATTACGTACAGATGACTACCCCCCTCCTTGAATAACCATTCCTGGCCCATTCTCATGCCGTTGGCTTGTCTCTAAACAGGCCCCAGAAACTCCAAGAAAACAAACTTGCAGAGTTGTCCTACATGTAAGCAACATTTGTGACGTGAACCTTCATAATTACGATGAGTGTTTCAATGCTGCCTGACTGACTGTCTGACCGAGTCACTGAGTATTAACTGATCGAGTCAGTCACTATTATCACTGACTGACCGAGTCACTGACTGAATCACTGACTGCGCGATGAGTCACTGACCAAGTCACTGAGTTGATGACAGCCACTGAGTCGCTCAATGAGTCACTGAGTGATTCCTTAACCCAGTCGCTGACCGAATCAATGACTGAGTCACTGACTGAATCACTGAGTCGCTGATCGAGTCACTGAGTCGCTCACTGAGTCACTGACTGAGTCACTGACCGAATCTGACTGAATCGTGGTGTCGCTGATCGAGTCACTGAGTTGTTGACTGAGTCACTGACTGAGTCACTGACTGAATCTGACTGAATCATGGAGTCACTGAGTTGTTGACTGAGTCACTGACCAAGTCACTGACTGAGTCACAGAGTCCAGCTTAACTAGGCAAGCCTACTTTGTTTATGCCATGAGAGACTAGCCTCTCTCCAGAACTGTTGTTTTCTCCTGCATAACCATCTTGCCAAAGCTAAATAGAGAAAAATTCCAAGGCAAATTTCCCATGCGTCAAGAATAATTAAATCACCCCTAATCAACAGTATCGTTCCATTATTTTATTTTTGGAAAATCCCTTTGCAAGCAGGGGTTTTTGGAATGTACAAATTTAAACAATGATGTACAATCTCAAGACTAGGATAGGAACCACCTCAGGAAACTGGTACCCTGTTGTCCTTGGCCCACTTCTTCATGACACGGATGATGTATTCCACCTGCGGGTTACCGGTGTTGCGCAAGATTTGGAGGATGTCTTGCAGTGTTTCTCTGTAGAGGAAAAAAAATGACAAAAATCTAGTGGCTTGAACTTCACTGGGTTTTGTGCACATAAAAATGAAAGCTATTAACAAGATGGACTTTGCGTCGGGGTGATGTAAATCAATGTTAGGATTTGCCCTTCACCGATGTATAAACACTGTATACTCGGTGTGTTACCTCCTGAGTGAAAGTTGGAAAAATAATCACTTGGGTGGGATTCGAACCCACGACTCGACCACCGAGCTTACGGGATTGGTGGTCCAGTGGTAAGATGTCTGCACTAGAAAGCAGGTCATGGGTTCGAGTCCCAACCGAGTGATTTTTTCCAACTTTCACTCAGGAGGTAACGCACTGAGTATACAGTGTTTATACGTCAGTGAAGGGCAAAACCTAATAGTGAAAATGAAAGCTGTCTATAAGGAAAAATCCATAAAGATCAATGAATTTGAACTAAGGGCTAAGAAGTTAAAAAGTATTCATGAAGATTTGTAATAAAAAGCTGTATCCTCTCTGAGTGATCCCCGTTTGATATTTGCCAGGTCTGCATCGTGACTTTGGGCGTGATCCCTGGCTGCATGGCATATGCGGGTTGAGGGCTTCTGACTAGTGCACCTTTGACAGAGACATTGACAATTAAGGAACCGCCAACATTGGGCTGGATAGCTCAGTTGGTAGAGCACCGGAGTGATATACTAATTGAGATGTAATTGGTCAGTGCGCACTGTTTGATTGATGTACTGTGGTCACCTGACCGTCACCTGACCATAAGTTGGGATCTGATTGGTCAGTGTGCACTGTTTGATTGATGTAGTGTGGTCATCTGACCAGAGGTTGAGATCTAATTGGTCAGTGTGCACTGCTGATTGACAGAGATGACACCCACCTTGGTTCATGACCAGCTATGATCTGCTGGAATACGCCCACGCACGCCCCTCGCTTGCCTTCCCAGTATGCAGGATTGGGGTCCAATCTTTCCAGGACACCGAAAGCCTTGGTCGCATAGTAGAACTGGCCATCTACCGATAGAAAAGATGAGATTTGAGGATCGAGAGACCGTGACAATTATATTTTGAGGTCGAGCAAAAAACATCAGAAGTTCGAACGAAAAGCCTGAAGTTTTCGATCATATCGCCACCGTGTTGACAAAGTGATGAGTTTTTATAAGATGTTAAAGTGATGAATTTGTCCAAAATCAATATAAATTTAAGCAGTTTGGGATTTTTGGCTATTCTAATATTTTATGATGCCCTCTACATGCTTATCAAAGTTTGCAACACAAAAGTGCATCCTTCATTATTCAAGGTGGTTCAAAGTGGTAAATGTGCAATCAGTTTTTTCCCCCGATTTGACAGAGATTCGTCACTTATTCTCGTTTATTCTACACGTGGAAACAATGTTGCAACGTGACGCAACATTTGTCTTCACACATCATCTCAATAAAGATCAGTCATTGCAAAAATGTTCACAAACATAAATCTGGGACTGAATACATTTCCAATTTTGTTCGGAAATACTTGGAAAGTTTTCTTGACTCTCCGTAGACTTTGTACACAACAATTGAAGTAGCGTCTGGATACTGCATTCTTTTCTACACATGCATTATATTTAGATTTATGTCTCCTCTACGATTTGCGTTTGGACAAAAATAGAGGATGATGTTTTACTTTGTAGCCGTCGTTGGCAATGAGCTACAGCAGGCTGAACGATTCGCCAGACGTCTCCATCTTAAGGTACAACTCCCAGGCTAGTCTGGCCTTACGATTCATGATGTCTGAACAACGAAAACAACACAAAGAAAGGTTATAAATACATAGGATACTGCTGTAAGAAAACACATTGGGGTCCACAAAAGATGTTCGGTTCAGCGGATGCTCGTTTCAGCAATTTTCGGCCAGCAATGCTCAGTGTAACTGTGTACAATATTTGGGACTTTTCATTGGGAGCCAAGAGGGATGTTCAATGTAGCGAATTTCTGTCGTACAATCTGCTTAAAATACGATAGAACAAATCCAACATGGCAAATGTATGACTAAAATGTGAAGTTTACACGTGTAAATGAAAAAACTTCTAAATCCGTTTACAAATTTCTCAAAACATGTAAACAAAACCAGAATTATACAAAAAGGACCTCCGTTCACGTGATCTTCCTTGGAGATAACCACACATAGCACAAATAATTAACACAGATTTAAAACCTACTTAATTTACAAAACCTTAGAAGCACCGTAGCACTTGATTACATTTGGGGAACACGTAGTTACATTTTTACTTTATCAACGACTGCCTGCTATTTACTATGTCAACCATTGTTGATTTATCATGGCAATCACGCCGGTCTGCAGATCAGACATAATGGGTAGGCAAAAGCCACTGTCAATGGCTAAACGTTTAAAACGGTTCTTAAAATATTTGCTTAACGTTTACACAATAAAACGCAAAGTCACATCCTTAATATACGATCAGGGCGATGATTGCATGCTGGTTATGTCATTGTTAGAGACCCTTCAGTCTACCTCATACATGGGCAACATGTGCAGCTCCCTAATGCCACTCTGGATTTTCCAGCAGTACATGAAATGCATGCACGCGACGTGTCCTGACTTTAGTTGGACATTTGGTTGTGCAGTCACCATTGTGAGTGGTCAATACATTATGAGTTGAGGCTTAACAGGTGGATTCATTCCCATCATTAGCAACTTGGAAGTTGGAAGAGGAAACGTCATTCACAATTGACGGTAATACTCACAGCATCTTGCCAACCAGAGACACGTGTAGTCATTCTTGATCCTCTCACTCTGAATGAGCACAAAAATCTGCAAAACAAGAGAAACGAAACCCACTCCAATTAAATCATGGTAAAACCAAGTGTTCCCACCAAACAGTGGTCTAGGAGGCACAGAAAGATCCCCATCCGGGTTTTAGACTTGTTTTTTTATGCCTATTTGCCCTGAACAAGGCTAAAAGCCATTCCAGATATACAGGGCTATAAGTCGGAGCAAAGCAGCTAAATCAACCGCACCATCTCTGCCCTCATAGGCACCCACTTATAAGCCATCAGTGTGGGGGTTTGGTCAGTATCAAATGAGGGCAATAATGCTCATTGTGATTTTTGGCAAGGTACATGTATGCACCCCTCTAGTCGGAAAATATGTGACAGCATTGCAGCGGTGGCAGCTTTTTGGGTGCTATCACTTTTTTTTTTTTTTTTTTAAATGGCAGCCAAAACATGCTTGTTACAACATCCAATTTATCCGGTTCAAGCATATTGACGGCAATTTTGAAAACACAAATCAAAAGTGATAACACTGCCACCACTCACACTGCAAAGCTATCACACATTCTCTAACTCTAGATGTGCCTTTCAAGAAATCGCTATGAGCATTGCTCTTTTCAATCGTCTGGTACCGGTGGCCCATTTTTTGGACCAAAGCTGAGAGCCTATTACTCCTGGGTGGGGAGAAGCAATGAGTGACAAAGTGCCTTGCCCAAGGGCACACGCACCATGACCCCAGGCTGGACTCGAACCCACAACCTGCAGCTTTACCTGCAGACCACGAATCCAACGCCCTTAACCACGAGGCCACAGCACTCCACACTCCTCTTGAATCAGGACAGATCATAGGTTGGAGGGAAATAAGCACCAGGCAAGGAATTCCAAAGAGATGCAGCACGTGGGAAAATAAGCTATTGGAATATCTTTTTGTTCTACATCTAGGTATACGGCAACAGTATATGGATGAGAACAGACAGAAAGTCAGGCTTCTCTCTCAAACAGGGCTGACCATTGGTGGAAATTGATACAAAATTCCACTTTTCTTGGAAATGACAGCACACCAGGTGCCGTGATTTCACAGGATGCTTGAGACTATTACTCCCTAACAGTCAGGTATTTCATAATAACTCGGTAGTTTTGATTTTTTAAGTTTGCAAATGAAAGGCACCATGACTAGTTCAGGCACCATGACGAGTCACTGCGCCACGACTGGCCAACTATTGAGGGCGCAACAACGAAAATTGGGTCCGGGAGTCCAACCTACCTCCTCTGCTTCCTTGTAGTTGCCTGCTGTGGCTTTGGCCTGCGCATAGTTGTAGTTGAACCTATCGTCGTTGTAGAAGTAACTCTAGAAACGTAAACACACAAAAATGTCATCTTAGTTTTTCTGATAATTTTCCCACCTGCACTACTTCCCCCCCCCCCCCCCAAAAAAGGACAAATACAGCTAAACCATGCCACAGAAACAACTATGAGCAAGTTGGGGCGAGACTAGTGGTCGATTCCTGACGTAATTTGATGCCTGAGCACTAATATCAACATGCAAACGCCTCTACTCAGACGATGGTCAAAATTGTTCACCAAATAAAGAGAATGGTCAAGAATAATTCCAAAAAAAATTTGGTCCTGAATAATAGAGGGTGATTGGCAATAAATATTTTCAGGTTTTTGGAGAAAAGTTAAAAAACGAAAAGTGTCTAACATTAAATGCATTAGATAAAATTACCTCCGAGCAAATATGCAGTCCTATGCCCCCTGTCTGTCTGGCTTCAACTCCATTTTCAAAGCTGTTGATGAAATAAAATGAATCAATTAATAAACATTACTGCAACTTTCCTAAAAAAATACAGCGGTGCTGTTGAAACCCCTCAGCCTGAGTTTGTTGATACATGTATAAGGTGCAAAATTACAAGTCAATGGTATGACCTAGACCTTGACCAATGACGTTGACCTTTGACCTATTGACCCCAAAATCAATCCAAACTTGATTTTCCTGAAGGGCAACCCCTGAAGTTACAAACCCGAATCATATTTCTAACTCAAATTATCATCGGGAAACCATCAACTCACCACTGATATACTCACCCACAAATAAGAAAATAATTTTCTGACATTCTTCTAGTTGGGTAAAGTAGAGATATATTTATTTATTAATTAAGAATTTGCTAACTTTAAATAACTTTTTTAGTGTTAACCTGGAATTTTCCAAGATGTACGCAAGTGAGCTGTGTTAGGGAACACTAAGCTGATTTTTGGCCCAATTTCCGGACGCCACCGTTTTAAATTTTGCTCAAAATTGTGTGACAGTGAAATTGTTTACAGAAGTTAAAATGGCAAACACTACTGAAAAAGTACCAGTAATAACTGAATGAATTCGAAGTTTATCAACAAAGAAGTTTGGCAACCGTGCATGAGGAAAGTCAGGAGAAACGTCGCAGTGCGCCACGTTAGGGAACACCACTATATGTGTGCATTGATACTGGGTTCTTAATTGGGGTAGGTGCGGTCAACTAAAAACAATAGGCCCTGGCCCTGCTGACTATATGACTATACAATCATGGAGCTATAAAAAGAGGTCTTACCCAACAATGTATGCAAAGCATTCCAAAATACTCCGGAGAGACTCCCATACCTCAGACGTCACTGACCAACAAAGACTAGGAAATGTCCTTTGACATGTTTTCTCAGTAGGCATGCCATGGTAGCAACTTTTCCCTGCTATAAATCTGACATTTTTGGACATATTATCCCTTTAAATGGTGATATAGGTCACTGTAGGGAAAAATTAGTGATGTCTAGATATATGGGAATCTTTCCAGTACGCCGAAAGGAAGTTGAATTTTGAGAAATAAATAGTCCAGACTTACCTGACGTACAGGCCTATATAGCCTACCGCTGCATTATCTGCTGCATAATGTTGATCGATAACCAAACAACAGGTGGCGCTCTTTACAATTAACGGTGTCAGGTACAATCTCATTCAAGTGATGTTGAGCGGTACGCGTTGCCATGGTGATACGTCATCAGTGTGCTCTGCATCCTGTATGTGCTCCACAGTTGACATCCTTGGTAGAACCTTCAAACTCTGTCAACTTCAAGAAACAAAGGAAAACAAGTTATTTCAACATCTTAACCCTCCGACGCAGAAAGCCTATTTACTAACACGCTTACAGTAAGGGGTCCCTCCGGGGACCCAGATATTTAGCGCCTTGGTTTGAGGCTACACAACACTGTATAGATGTACACAATCTCGACATGTCTGTAGACTATAAATAAGGAGGTCATTGACAGGAAACAGATGTTGTATACATAGTCTGTGGTCAAGTCGTGCACTGGCTACCCGCAAGTGACCTTGTTTTGTGCATATGTATATGGGCAGCCCAGGTTGTCAGGCTCAGATATGCCTGACCCGGGGTCACACACTAAAGGTGACTGCATATATCCGTAGAGGATGTCTCTTGCTAGGATTAGATGGAAGATCACCAGAATTGGTTTGAAATGTTTTTTTTTTATTAAGGTAATTAACCTAATTGGGTCCCCAAAGGGCTAGTTTCTGCGTCGGAGTGTTAATCTTCTAATTCATAAGGTTTAGTTCAAATATTGTTTTCATCTGCTATATTTTGGAAAGGTCATTGTTTGATGAATTTGGTGGACAATAATTACTGTGAAATTTGAGAACAATTTCCCAAATAATTGACAAATTTACAAAAGATCAAAGTGGTCAAGAGAATGGTCAAGAATAATTCTAAAAAAAATTGGTAATGAGTAACAGAGGGTAATAATGGCAATAAATATTTCACCTTTTTGGAGAAAAGTTCAAAAACGAATAGTGTCTAACATTAAATGCATTAGATAAAATGACCTGAGAGCAAATATGCAGTCCTATGCCCCCTGTCTGTCTGGCCTCAACTCCATTTTCAAAGCTGTTGATGAAATAAAATGAATCAATAAACATTCACTGCAACAAATACAGCGGTGCTGTTGAAACCCCTCGGCCTGAGTTTGTTGATATAAGGTGTGAAATTACAAGTACATGTAGTAGGATAGTTACTGGTCAATGGAATGACCTAGACCTTGACCAATGACGTTGACCTTTGACATTTTTTCGATCGATGATTTTCAGTTCGCTCACTGTGTTTTGATGGACGTTCATGACGCTTTTGTACTTAGTGTTTTGTGCTGCAAACAATTTTGCGGGGTTTTGTGTCTATGAGGCTCCGCCCCGCGGAGCATCATGATATAGTTCTTCTAGGAGTATGACCATACTTCCTGAACTTAGTTTAAAACCCTTACACTTACAGTTCTGGAAGACTTACTATACAATCATGGAGCTATAAAAAGAAAGTCTCACAATGTATGCAATTTAAGCATAATAACCCCCTAGGCCCTTTTTGCTTAGAACCATCCTCAATCCTCCAAAATTTTGCAACTCCACCTAAATTTTTCAAAATTGTTAGACAGTCCTGCCTCAAAATGCATTCATCATCAATCCTCCAAAATCCTCCTCATCCCAAAATTTTTCACTCGTGTTTAAATGAAGGATAACCAACGTCAAATCCTTCAAAATCATCAGACAGTCCTGCCACAAAATGCATTCATCCTCATGGAGGAACTTCCTCCAAAATCCTCATGTGCTTCAATCACCATTCATCCTCAATCCTCCAAAATCCTCTTGTGCTTCATTCACCATTCATCCTCAATCCTCCAGAATCCTCATGTGCTTCAATCACCATTCATCCTCAATCCTCCAGAATCCTCATGTGATTCAATCACCATTCATCCTCAATCCTCCAGAATCCTTCTATGCTTCAATCACCATTCATCCTCAATCCTCCAGAATCCTCATTTGATTCAATCACCATTCGTCCTCAATCCTCTAGAATCCTCCAAAACCGCCAGGAGGATTTTGGAGGAGTGAGGTGGGTAAGGGTTAAAAAATACTCCGGAAAGATTCCATACCTGGAGTTCTGGACATTTAGTGAAATGTCTCCTTGGTGTTTTTTCAGACAGTAGGATGCTGGCAGTGGCAGTAAGCATGTAGGATGGAACGCTGTATTATCGCGGTACTTATCACGTTTCTTGTTTGGACTAGAGATTGCCCGCTAACCTTCCTGAATTGTCCTGTCTCTTAGGTTGTATAACTCTTCCTTTTCAAATGCCTGTGAAAATAAACATGCTCGGAATGTGCGAATGGAGGTGGACTCCCTATTAATCGCGGTATTGTGGGAATTGTGGTTTTTATAATAATCTCAACTTTTTTTTTCATAGTGAATGTTTTACCAAACATCCCCTGAATAAAGTCTGATATTTTCCCTGTAACGTTTAAGTTGATTAAAGACTACATCCCTGCAGGGTGATTTCTTAAAACCCTGCCCTTCCCCGAAAGGAGAAGAAAAATCACTGTGACAAGTCTACTGATTGGCGATTGGGCGTCATTGAGTTTACACGGTGTGCCGTTTAATTTTTTCTTACGCGCTGTCCTTATTTTGATCCCGTAAAAGTTTTTATGACTCCGCGGTGGAAATATCGTGACCTTCGACTTCATTTTGTGTTTGCAGCTGTAGAAGGGGAACCAGACAATGGAACTTCCATGGACAGAGCACCATTAATGATTTATGTTAAAATATTGACGGTACCTTTTAGTTTTAACAGACACGGTGAGGGAAAATTTGCAGGTTTTGGAAAATGTGAATATTTATTAAAAATCGTTAAAAGTCCCGAAAACACAACATTTTTTAATCGTCCTTTTTTAAATACGACTCGGCAGTAAGTCCTTATGGCCTGGAGGACCTGGATAAAAATCGCCACTTAAAGGAGTTTAGTCAACACAAAATGAGAAATTGGCCATGCCGCGATAAAGGGATGCCGCGATAAGCCGACGATAGTTTTTAGGTAACAAATTTCCCTGCTAAATCCAATATTTTTGGACATTTTAAACCGGAATTGTGGCATAAATCACTAAAGGGAGAAATGAGTAATGTCCAGATATAGGAATCTTTCCAGTACGCCGAAAGGAAGTTGAATTTTGACAAGTAAATAGTCCAGGCTTACCTGACAAAACTAGCCCTGCTGGTGGACTCCCTTTCCTCCCTACGTTAGTCGTATTGCAATGAAATGAAGACTTCGTCCAACCTGGGCTAGTGACAAAACATGCTTGGTGCACAGGCCTAGCCTACCGCCACATACACATTATCGGGAAAACCAAACAACAGGTGGCGCTCTTCACAATTAACGGTGTCAAATACAATCTCGTTTACGTAGTGTTGAGCGGTACGCACTGACAGGTACTTAATACAGGAAGAAAGTTACGACATAAAGTTAACCCTGGGGACAAGGTTGCGAAAAAGTTTCAAAGTCCGAATTTTCCCATCATGCATTGAGAAATCCCAATTCCTTTCTCGATAGGAAATGGGAAGTGGGAATCGTTATTCGTTATCCGTTTTGCTGTCGAGAATGGATTTTGGATTCGAAGTCCGTTATCCGTTTTTCTTTTTGCTTAGGAAATAGGAATTGGTTTCGTTATCCATTTTTCTTTTTGCTTAGGAATTAGGGAAGTGGGTTTCGTAATCCGTTTTTCTGTTTGCTTAGGAATTGGGAAATGGTTTCGTTAGGAAGGAATTAATGCGACCGGGAATTTACGGGTTATGAGAGTGTCACTTTTCACACCGTTAATTGTGAAGGGCGCCGCCTCTTGTTTGATGATATCCCATTATTGTCCGCATGCAGTAGGCTGATGTATATGTAGCAGACAACTCGATCGATAACGTACATGTAAGTCATCACGTCTAGACTTTTTATTCACACTTCAATTAGTCAATTCATTATAGGCAGAGCATTTGAAGAGTACATTTGCTAAAAAAAAGCAGATAAGAGCCAATATTACATTCTATAGTTGTACCAATTTGGAAAAAAAACACCAACTAAATATTTTCGGTATAAATCCTTACTTTTTTAGGACCCCATTCCTATATACGCCTAAGGTTGAAAGACTCACCAAAACAGCTGACTAAATGACACTCAAAAGTGACATTCTGATATTTATTGACACATTTGACAATTTGGTAATGACACCTCTTGAATATCAGCAGGTTTGATTTTGTAGAAAGAGGGCAGGGTTTTGATTTATGAGGGGTTAAAGACGACGATGACAAACAGAAAATAAATTTAAAAAGCAATTGAGATGGCAAACTGCAAAAAAAGGTAGGAAAGTCACATTTTCTTTGAAATTGCTTTCAAAATTATAACTAACATGAGTTTGTCTGAAGAAAAAAGACTTCTTTAGCCTGCCAAAGTCACTTTGGTACTGGACAGTTATCTGCAAAAGTCAGTTTTGAACAGAACTCGTACAAAATAGAGGCGTCCTAAAAGTAAGGATTACCATATTTTCCCTGATCACCTACAATCATTTTTCAAATTCAATAAACTGAGCAGTGACTGAAAGTATACAAAATAAAATGTGCTTAAAGTCCGATTCCGGAATGGGAAAGATTTCCATATATACATGTAAGTTCACTGATTTTCCTCTGTATTGACTAACAATGTACATCAAACCATGAGCCTAAGTTACGAGTAATGGGTGCAGGTGTAACCATACAATCACCAACATGAATGGAATCAAGGTTAACTTTAGACAACTGTTTGTGGGTCCCAATAATCATAAACTCAGTTGTACTAGCTGTCATTCAGCATTAAACCATTAGCCAACAACCAGTTACGTAAATCCTGAATACAGCTCGATCTTTGATTTTCTGAGTTGTCAGTGCTAAAAGAAATATACAGCTGAGTATCATCAGCATAACAATGATGCTGTGGAAGATGGGTCTTAATGATGTCAAACAGTGGGCTTGTATACAAAATAAATAACAAAGGCCCAAGACAAGAGCCCTGTGGAACGCCATAATCAATGTTAAATTGCTGAGAGAGATTACCATTTATAGAAACAGTCGTTGGGATCTACCAGACAAGTAAGAATGAAACCATTTAAGAGCAGTACCATGAATACCAATTTACTCTGGAGGGTATTTAGTAAAATGTTGTGGTCTAATTGTGTCAAAGGCGGCACTCAAATCACGCAAAACTAACAAAGAAACCTGTTGTCTATCCATAGCCATTAATAAATCATTTCTTATCTTAAGTAAAGCCGTCTCTGTGCTATAATACTGACGGTAGGCAGACTGGGCAATTTTTAATTATTATTTTAGTAGAGTATTAATTTCTTTAGTAAAGTATAGATGCTAAGCTTTAAGGGGAAACATTTTGTCCCGCCTTTCATACAGGGTGAGCAGAGTCCACATTGGATGGAGCTTCTGACAGACTCTCAGGAGAAATGGGTGGATGTTCAGAAGATCAAGGCATTCCCAGCCATGGTAGCAAGCCCTACGCTAAGAACCGGGGCACAGGCACTCATGCAGGTAGGCTTATGAGGGGGATCAGGGTCAGACCTGAGTATGCGTGGATAGCTCAAGTTTTCTGCATTTTGATGAGTTGTGTACCTTTTGACAACAACACGCGTTTCAGACTAGCATTCAGAGAAGTGCCGAACTAAATTATTCCAAAGAGTTGAATTAAGTTTGACGTTTGAAACGTTGAGGAGCAACTAGTATGAAAGTTGATGAGTATTTTGAGTACCGAAATGTGTACTCACAGTTGAGTGCTTGAAGTAGACTCTGCGGAATGAATTTTGATGAACAGTTTGAGTAAAATGCAAGCAGGTCTTTAAAAAATTAAGTCAAGGTTGCAAAATGTATAACAAGACCATTAAACCAGATTTGTCCAGGTTTTTGGCTTTTTGCAGCGCTAACGTTAGTCTTTTCCAAGACCTGGACACAATTTATTTAGAGCAAATGCATTCAAATTTTCCTTCCTGATTGTTTCCGTCTAGATTGGTT
The DNA here is from genome assembly GCF_015706575.1 of Patiria miniata. Taxonomy (NCBI): domain Eukaryota; kingdom Metazoa; phylum Echinodermata; class Asteroidea; order Valvatida; family Asterinidae; genus Patiria; species Patiria miniata. Next base: position 15,198,952 of record NW_024037048.1, on the reverse strand, counting down.
GGTTGGGTAAGATCAAGACCAACACAATCATCAAGGAGCTCTCCAAACCCTGGATGCTGGATGAGGAAGCAGCCTGGAGACCACGGAGAAGTTTCCTTGGAAGATCAGCAAGGAAGAAGTCACCACGCTCAAAGAGAAGGTAAAATCTCCTCCTTGCGCTCAAGCACCCCCCCCCCCTTCTATAGTGAAAATACTAAAACTTTATTTTTATTTTGTGTAAGTTGGTCAGAAGTGCAGAATGATTCACATGTTAACTATAGAGAAAAATGCAAAATAGAGAAAAATGTAAATTTTAATGACTATCATCCCACCTTATATTTTCAGGCTATAGAAATGTCAACCCCCCCCCCCCCAAAACAGATTTTTACCTACCCTACCACACAGTTGTTTCTTATATGTAGACCCAAAAAAATATTTGGTCTCTGGTCAGACCAAAGTTCCGGAATTGACGCGGGGACGTGGCTTTTTTTTTTTCAAGCTTGGATTGTACAGACAAGGCCAAGTTCAGGCAAGGACCATTAGTCGACTAGTGGTTGATTTGTGACGTACCTTACGCCTGCGCACTGATAGCAATGTGCGAACGTCTCTAGTCCAACGCTGGTCAAAATGTCATCGCAAAACTTCTGGATCCTGGCTCTCTGCTAGCGTTATGAATACGCACGGCTATTGGTTACCAGCAAAGCAGCCAACCCCAGTAGGCTGGTTCCAAATAGTCGACTACATAGTCAACCACCGTCGACTAGACAGAGTTCGGGCAAACGTTAGTTAACCATTGGTCAACTATAGTCCTTGCAAACTTGGCCCAAGGTGGGGTACTATTTTGCTTTTTTGGTGTCCTCATGTACATTGGTGTCCTCCATAATTTGCCTTGGTGCTCTCGATGGTGCTCTCTTGGTGCAATTTCCAATTCCTTGGTGCTCTTTGGTAAAACAAAATTGAGGAGGTGCGGCAATAGAGGGCGCTGTTAGAGCTACCACGGAACATTTTGAAAAAAAAAAGATTGACGCGCGCGCTGACCGGAGACCGACTTTTTTCTTTGGCCTAATAGAAAACACCACACTTTTTGTTCTTGGTTGGCTTTATTATTTTGTTTCAGTGTCCTATTCATTTCAGGGAGCCTTTCAGAGATCTCTCAGGTTATTCTGGATGGCTGCATGTTTAAGGAAACACATGCTTTATGTCAAAGGGAAATAATGCTCTGTATAATTTTTGTTTGTGAATCCCCCCCCCCCCACCTCCGCCCCCACCTCCCACCACCCCCAGGCTTGACCTACTCATCCCAACCTCATCTCCTTGAAATCCAACTGGGAGAAATGCAAGCTGCGCGTCTTTGCCCACACGAGCAAGAAGGAGCAAATGGACAGGGAGAAGATGATGAACATGGCCAACATGCTCAGCAAGTTCCGCATCAACTGCTCGGACGTGGAGGTCATCCCGGACCTGAACAAGAGCCAAGGAGTAGAGCCTGAGAAAGTTCAAGGAGCTGTCCAAACCCTGGATGCTGGATGAGGAAGCAGGGGAGACCACGGAGAAGTTTCCTTGGAAGATCAGCAAGAAAGTAGTCACTACGCTCAACGAGAAGGTAGAATCTCCTCCTTGCGCTCAAGCACCCCCCCCCCCCCCTCCACAGAGAAAACTATAAACAAGGGCCATTTGGGCGCCATCGTGGCTTATAAATGCTGGTACCAAAATGAACGATATCCAGCATGAGTGAACCAGTGAAGTGTCCCTCATTCCGGTTTCTGCTTGTTTGACTATAAAGCGCCCTCTTTTGTCCATGCATGGAGACAATACACTTAGAGCTCTTCCCAGTACCCACTTTATACGGAAGATGCATAGTGCCACTCAATGAGTGTGAATATATTTTTCTTGGTGCGTGTGAAAATATTTTTTTTTGTACAGCGGCCGCCACTTATTATGTGGCGGCCGCCAGATTATAAGTAGCGGCCGCCACATAATTCATCATAATAAGTGGCGGTCGCTGTACAAAAAATATTTTTACACGCACCAAAAAAATATATTCACACTCATTGAGTGGCACTATCTGTCTTCCGTAACTTAACGCTTAGTCCCTGGTTTTTGTGAATTTAAGTCCAGTCTTGCAACATCTTTAATTGCGTCCAACCTTTGACATTCTGGTGAGTGTTTTTTCAAAATGAGTATTGATCACTTTCAGTGGAAATTGAACAACTCATAATTAGTTCATTTTCTTTGCCAAGTGGAACTCGACATATGGAACATCAATATTCCAGTCCATTTTCCACCTAAAATCTTTGGTCTTCTTCATAATTCCCTATTACAAAATATCCTCCTAGCCAAGATAGTTAGTCTCTTCCATAAATTCCCTCTAAAAATGTCCTTTTTTTAAGATGGTTAGTCTTCTCCATAAATCCCTTCTAAAACAAATATCCTCCTAACCATGATGGTTCCTCTCCTCCATAATTCCCTTCTAAAAAATATTCTCCTAGCCAAGATGGTTAGTCTCCTCTGTAACTCCCTTCTAAGAAAATATCCTCCTAGCCACGATGGTTAGTCTATTCCATTGTTCCCTTCTAAAAAATATCCTCCTAGGCAAGATGGTTAGTCCCCTCGGTAATTCCCTCCTAAAAAAATATCCTCCAAGCCAATATGGTAGTCTCCTCCATAATTTCCTTCAAAAAAGCACCCTCCGAGCCAAGCATGGTTTAGTCTCCTCCATAGTTCCCTTCTAAAAAATATCCTCCTAGCCAAGATGGTTAGTCTCCTCCATAATTCCCTTCTAAAAAATATCCCCCTAACCAAGATGGTTAATCTACTCCATAATAAAAGTATCCTCATTACCAATAATTATGGTCGTCTTCTCAGTAATTCGCTTAAAACAAGTCTGAGTCTTGCGCGTAACTTTGTACACACCTGTCCCACTGACTATCCCTATTGCCTAGTATGATATATGTCTATATCTTTTATAAATAGTCGTCATGCTCATTCAAAGGCATATTCATAGAAAGGTGGAAATCTCCTTGCTGCCACGGTGTCAGATTTAACGTTTGGTATACCGTGAGGTATATCTAGGTTGTGTTAACTTCAGTTTACTCCGATCTTAACGATAACAAGTTAACGATCATTAAATAACAATTGACTGTTTTTTTTCTTTTTCTGAAGGCTGGTACAAGGACAAGATTTGCCCAAGATGGAGTTCTGTGCTGTTGGTTGGGAAAGATCAAGACCAACACAATCATCAAGGAGCTCTCCAACCCTGAATGCTGGATGAGGAAGTAGGGGAGACCACGGAGAAGTTTCCCTTGGAAGATCAGCAAGGAAGAAGTCACTACGCTCAACGAGAAGGTAGAATCTCCTCCTTGGCATCAAGCACCCCCCCCACAGTGAAAACTATAAACTTTATATTTATTTTTGTGTAGGTTGGTCAGTAGTCGGCAGAATGATTCACATGTTAATTAATGCATGCAAATTAAAGTAGAGAAAAAAAGTAAATTTTAATGACTATCATCCCACCCTATATTTTTAGGCTATTGAAATGTCAAACCCCCCAAACAGATTTTTACCTACCCTACCACACAGTTGTTTTTGGTATGTAGTAGAAAACACCACACTTTTGGTTCTTGGTTGGCCTGATTATTTTATTATATGTTTCAGTGTCCAATTCATTTCATGGAGCCTTTCAGAGATCTCTCAGGTTATTCTGGATGGCTGCATGTCTAAGGAAACACATGATTTATATAATGCTCTGTATAATTTTTGTTTTGTGAACCCCCCCCCCCCAAACCTCCGCCCCCACCTCCCACCACCCCCAGGCTTGATCCTACTCATCGATCACCTCATCTCCATGAAATCCAACTCAGAGAAATGCAAGCTGCGCGTCTTTGCCACTACGAGCAAGAAGGAGCAAATGGACAGGGAGAAGATGAACATGGCCAACATGCTCAGCAAGTTCCGCATCAACTGCTCGGACATGGAGGTCATCCCGGACCTGAACAAGAAGCCCAAGAAGTAGAGCCTGAGACGGTTTAAGGAGCTGTCCAAACCCTGGATGCTGGATGAGGAAGCAGGGAAGACCACGGAGAAGTTTCCTTGAAGATCAGCAAGGAAGAACGCTCACTACGCTCAACGAGAAGGTAGAATCTCCTCCTTGGGCTCAAGCACCCCCCCCCCCCCCCCCCCCCCCTCCACAGAGAAAACTATAAACAAGGGCCTTTTGGGCGCCATCGTGGCTTATAAATGCTGGTTCCAAATACACGATAACCAGCATGAGTGAACCAGTGAAGTGTCCCTCATTCCGGCTTCTGCTTGTTTGACTATAAAGCATCCTCTTTTGTCCATGCATGGAGACAATACACTTAAAGCTTTCCCAGTATCCACTTTACGCTTAGTCCCTGGTTTGTGTGTTTTTAAGTCCAGTCTTGCAACATCTGTTAATTGTGGCAAACCTTTGACATTCTGGTGGGTGATTTTCAATAATGAAAAAAATAATTCTTTTTCTTTCAGACCAACAGACAGATGCGGATCCGTGAATTGCTTCGCCAACATTCCCAGGAGGCTCAGCTCATTGTCATGTAAGTACACAAAGCCACTACTAACTCAATAGACTCAATTTCATGGTTTAAGCACACAATTCTGTGCTGATGATCTAGCACACTAGCACAGAAATCCTGCGCTATCCCTGTAAGCACAGAATTACCCCCTGTAACTGATTGTTTACACTTTTGTAAAAGCCGTAATTTTTAAGTGTCATGCAAAAATGTCTGTTGTAGTGTTGGCAATTCCCATGAAAATAATGAGTGGCTAATCTAAGGGCACTTACTTCACAATTACGCAAACCTACTCACTATAGCAGAAACTAGCGTGAAATCCTAAACAGGGGGGGATCTAGCTTTGGCTGGGGGGTGCGATGTCAGGTATGGGGGGGGGGGGGTCTGGAAAATGTTTAGATCATTTGCGCCGGGGGGGGAGGGGGGGGGACCGCCTTTGGATCCACCACTGTAAAACCACACGCTCGCTATTTGAGAGCTGTGAAAATTACTTTTAATGTCTATAGAGATTGCACGATTTTAAGCCAGGTCGTTTTTATTGGGGGGGGGGGGGCCTTGAGACATGAAAAGGGCACTCGCCAATTTGTGTTGAACATGTTGTAGACAGAGTTTTTTTTCACCAGTCACCCGGCCTCCGTAAAATCAAAAAGCGGGCGTAGGGGGACGGGGCTGGGTACCATCTTCCTATGGGGTGCTTTTCAAACCGGCGATAATGGCCACTATCGGACAATTAACCTATCACGGTGGAATTGCGTCAACGCAGCTTGTGAAATATTGTCTAAACATGATATACAATTGGATGCAGAACGCCAAAATCTGAGACAAACAAAAAATAACGTACAAAATTCCATGAGCCGTTTCGCAGATACTGCCATCTTTGAAATGGGGGGGGGGGGGGGGGGGGGGGGGGGGCATTACAATGAAAAGTCATCCCATCATTCTCAGCTACAGTTGCATGATGAGACGTATTTTCATTGTAATGCCCCCCCCCCCCCCCCCCCCCCCCCCCGAAAACAATAATTCAAAGATGGCGGTATCGGCGAAAAGGCTTATAGAGTTGTCTAAGGGGCGTGGTTAACTCGTAAACGGCGGTAGGTCAATGGGTGGCGCTTTTCATGGCGGCACAATTGCTGACGTTTACAGGAAATACAAAAAATTCTTTAAAAGCCGCTGGCGAAACAAGAAACTTTTAAAGAAACTAAGGACACTTGTGTAAAAACTAAAAGTGACTTGTGTAAAAAGGGCACTTTTTACAGAATCCTTGGGGGGGGTTGTAACCACTGGTGCAAAAATGGGGGCGGGGTGAGCAATAGATCTAACAGTGCTTGTGACCCAGTCTGACTGAGCTACTGTGGTCACCTGATGAAAAGTGGTGATCTGATTGGCCAATGTGCACTGTTGATTGACATGCAGGAAGGGTCCATTATAACCTTTTCTTTGATTTCTTGCAGGAGTCTACCTGTACATGTGCTGGCTGGAGACATTATCTAAGGACATGCAGTCAGCAGGAGACTTAATTGCATCACCTGACCAAATATGGCATCCAAATAAACGTCAAGACAAAGAAATTCACTTGAAATGATAAAGTGACAAAGGACAATTCCAACCAGTTGAAAGACCCTCCTCACTTGAATGGAATTTGTGCTTTGTTTTAATTGATTTCGTAAAGATTGTTTCTTTACCATCTAACGGGCTCACACTTTCACTGATGTTTTCAAAGTGAGTTTCTTGAAGGCAATCAAGTAATGCTGATTAAGAACAATGAAAGTCTTCAAATAATTTGGAGTCTGTTAATCAAGAAACACTTGTCGCACTTCTACGGGCTTTAAAAACAACAGCCAACTCCACATTTTTCATTACTGTGGGCACGTTTCTGTTTCAACTGAAAGTAATTAAAATCATGCTGTTTTTTTTTCATAATGAAGCCAAGCGAAAAAAGAGAGTATTTTTCAACAATTGTGGTGCTTTTGGTAATCCTCAGAATGAGGTTTTATGCATACTGTTTTCATAGCAAGTCAATTGTACTACTTTACATAATTCTCGCATATTGTAACGTTTAAAATAATGCAATCATTTAATAAAAAACCGGTGTATTCTAATTGCTGTGAATAGCATTAGAATATTTCAAACAATTGTTAATCCAAATGCCAAGCTTAAAGTCTATAAGAAAATCAGATTTAATCACTCGAGACTTTTTTCGTGACATGAAATAAAAATTGATACATACATGGGATTGATTTAATTGACATCATCTGTGCTGGGCATACAGGGAACATAAGGCGAAGAAAATAACATGTTATAGTAAACGCTCTAAAATTATCCAGGTAGGTAGCAAAATATTTTGTTTGTTTGTCTGTTTGTCTTTTATACTTTGTTTGCTTTAATTAGGATACAGTTATTGTGTTTAATTAATCTGTTTTAAATACCCAATACTACAAACAAGTTGCATTTATTTTCGGGAAAAAACACGTTATTTTATATGTTGACCAAATGTGGCAATAAAAAAAAAAATGGCGGTCAGAAACATGGCCTAAAAAATCCAGGTTGGTCGAGATAACACCATAAACACATTTTTTTTTTTAGTTGTTAACATTTCTGGATACATATGGGGGCACTGCTTTTATATTGCAAATCTTTTGTTTCTATAAAAAATAATGACCCAGCTTGCTTTGAAAAAATATTCCATCAAAATACTTCTCGATAGGCCTACAATGGGTCCAAAAAAATAAAATCGTTGTCAAAAAACTTAACGCATACTTTTCTCTATATCTCAATACTCATGTATATAAAGCTAAATATTTTGTTTTGCAGAAAGTCAAAAAAAATTGGCAAATCCATTGTAGTATATAGATCAGAGCATGCGCAATGCAAAAACATTAATAATAATATTTTGTGACATTGTTATTGAACATTATTTGTTTTAATTCATTGGTTATTGTTTCGGCAACAATGGAAAGCGATTAAAAAAATCAGCAACACGATGCTCGTGTATCTTTATGTGTTGGATGTGTTTTTTTTCGGGTAAAGGAGGAAGCCACTGAATGAGGTGTAGTGATTGGAACTACTATACGCCCTACCGTACATCGTGAGATACATCGTATCTCCACGCTGCAGAACCACCACCGCGCTCCCAGACACCTGCTCATTGTGACTTGAATCATTGCTACCGCCAGAGACAACCCAGGCGCCGTTCTTCCGGAGATTTACGTACAGGCTGCTGCTGGAAGAATATTTGCACACAGAAAACATGAACACGTAGGTGCCCGGCACACCACACGTGAACGCGCCGGTCTCGAGATCGAAGCTGGTACCGGCAGAAGCGTCTCGGTCGCCTGGAAGGGCAAACGGGTGTGACTCGTAGAGGTATCCGAGTGGCTCGTCCTCACCACGGTGAATGCTACCCGCTGGTTGGAGTCGTCTGGTGCCTCCCCTGGCTCACCCTTTTGACCTTTGACACCAATCCGACCGGTTTGCCCGACTGAACCTTTAGGCCCAGTGTCACCTTGAGGGCCAATCGGTCCGATTAGCCCTGGCTCGCCTGCAAAACCAGTACGGCCTTGGAGCCCCAACTGACCTTTGACACCACGTGCTCCCCGCTGACCCCGGGGGCCGATATCGCCCTTTTGACCTTTGACACCAGTTTCCCCTGTTGGCCCAACTAAACCTCTTGGTCCCATCTTGCCCGGCAGGCCTCTGCCGTCGTCACCCGGCTCTCCTTTTTGACCTGCATCACCCTTTGACCCTTGTAAATTCCGACAATTGCAGCAGTTTCCTGGCAGCACGTTTGGCCCGCCTGAGACGCAGGACCATCACCGTCCGAGGGAACCGGCCCACTAACGGACGCTCGGAGGTTGACGGAGTTACCCAGAAGGAGGGCGATTGAAAGAACGGTTGCCACGAAGATCTTCATTCTGTACAGAATAACAATGATTAAACTGAAACAAATCAGGTGAGATTTTTTTTCAATAAAATAGTTTTTAAAAACGGGAAGAGGAGAAAAATATTGAGGTTTGATAAACAGGAGAACTAATCTAAAATTCATGACAATCCGCCGTCAGATTTGAAGAAAAAAAACCCACAAAAAATGAGATTGGAGGAATCATTGTTCGAAGAATTTTTTCTTTGTTATATAACAGTGGCGTATGAGGGGTCAAGGGGCTAATATTTATGAAAAGCCTAGTTTATAAAACCGGTTGTCGTGGCAACCCATCGAATCGATTTTGTTTTTATTTCGCCTGCCAATAAAATTTAAGAAAGGTCACCAAAATGCATTCCGATAGGGCGAAGCGTTCCGGAGCTGTAGTATTTTTGTTTGGAGGGGGGGGGGGGAGCACATCTTGCCCCTTCCCAGGTCCTGATAGAATCATTAATTAAACCTCACCACACCCACCTCGATGGTTCGTTCTTGAAGATCAGGTCCAAGAAGAGATCACAAGGAATTCAGTGTAGGCTGAAAAAAACATACAAACGAAGACTGGTTAAGTTTACACTTTTTATTATCAATTAAGATACATTAGTGAGATTTTTTTCTCATTTGGATACAATCCCACCCCAAAACAGGAAAAATTTCTCACCAAGTAATTAGGGTCAAGTAATTAAAATAATAAGTTTTCTCGGCCGAATTCGTCAAGAAAAACAACCTGTTTTAATGTCGCATTGTTCAATTTCTCTAGAATTGACTGATTCTTGAAATTAGCTTTCAATTTGTTTAAACGTTATTATTGAAACTTTTTTTCCAATCTATTTAAAGGCACGTATCTATTTTTGAGACAATATAGGAACTCAGTCAAAAGTTTGTTGGCATTCTAAGCTTTTGTTGCACTTGTCCAGGCAAATTTACTTTTAACTCCAGTTCTCTTTGTAGTTTAAAGCAGCAATGAAATCTTTCATTCAATATGAAATATTATAGGGTTTCCCGCCCAATTTCACACTTTGCTAATTTAATAATAAGACATTTGCATTCAAAAGTAACACAGTTCAATGATATTTGGAAGTTGCATGAGCAAGGTATTGTATTATAGTGATACAACAGAGTATAAAATGACATGGCTTTTGAAAAGTTTGGATTAAGGAATCTACAGCTATTTCAAAGATTGGAATGCCTGGGAAGGGAATATGAAAAAAGCAGAACAGAACTGTATCAATGTAAAGTGTCAAAGTGATAGAAGGAAATACATTTAGAACACTCGCCGATAAAATACTATGTCAAAATACAGATTTTTATGTAAGGACAATTAAGTCACCAGTTTGTTAATTGTTGTAATCCCTCTTTGGAAGTAAAAAAAAAAATCATATCAATTTGTTTTGTGTGGCCAATACGATTGGCGATTTGCGAATTGCAAATTAAATAGACTCCTTATTCCATTGCACTTTCGTTGAAAATGAATACTTCCTCTTACAAATTCGCCGACACTCAGTGCAAAATCGAAAACCAACAAAAGAAATGTATTTTCTTTTGCACGAAAAAGTTGCCTTCACGCTTTGGTGGGTGTAAAATATTTTTAAAAAAATCGAATGTGCTAAATGCGACCTTTCGCAGTGTAATGAACAGTCTCTCTTATTGGACGAACAAGTTGCGAAATTGGACGGAAAAACCTTTATGTTATGATTCCCGAACGTGGTAAAAAATCACAAACGAATTACAAAGTGATCAACGATCAAGAAAGAATAAATTAGGACAATGGTTGCGAACACAATTCCGATTTAAAAAATAAATAAAAGAAGACTAATTCCAAAGAATCTGATTACACAGCAACTAAATATTGGTGTGATCAATATTTGTTTTCATCTTAGTTCTCTTTTTTTGCCAACTGATATACCTGCATAAAAAAAAATGTGAAGGAAATTTCAGCATGTTTCCGCTATAAGTTCGAGGCACCCTGATGAGTTTAACGAGGAATTTGCAAAGACTGCAGGCCAAAATGTCTGGCACAGTTCTACGGTGGGTGTTATAGGGAGGGAATATCACTCGGGCGATGTTTTTTGTTAAAAATTTTGATCAAAAGGTGTATAAATATAGAGAAAAAATACAGTCTCCCACCAAAATCACTGCTCTGTTCTGATGATTGAGTGAGGAAAATGTCAAATAACAGACACTCACCTCGATGGAACGTTCTTGAATTCTATCACGAAGGGAATCCTCAACACTCAGCAGATTGCGAGCTGGAAATAATACCAACGAAAATGAGTCATTGAAAATCCGCTGGGAGATATCGTGGGGGCTGTTGGGGGATGCATAGCTGAATTTCACAAGTAAAACACCCCCAGATCAAAATCTCTGTCGGGCGAAATGTGATCTGGATTGATAATACATTTTTTAAACAGACCCACGCACGAGCACGAGCAACAATATTCATGTCTTCTTTGAAGGATTGAATATTTTCGAATCAAACGCAGTAACTACCAAAACAAATGCCCAGATTTTCTGAGAGAAATCTGTATGCAAAAAGAATTTAAGGCCACGTAGGATCATTTGCAAATGCCCGGAAAAGTACATTTAATGACAGAAATTAACTTTGCAATGCTGAGAGTGAAGATAAGACTGGTATCAAATACCCGGTGAAAGTATTTCGCCTGATATATCGGTTGAAAACTTTGCAGGTGTTTTTAAAATTAAAAAAAAATTGTTTAAGGTGTTATAAAGCAACGGAATCAAGTTACGAGATCCAACAAAATAGTGCATACGTTTTCTCTGCTTTTTCTCAATGATAGTATCCACTGAGCTGAAACTTCAACAGGTTAGTTGCGACCTTCTTACGTTTTTAAGCCATTTTGTTGCTTCTCACGAAAAAAAAGATTTAGAAACAAATAATCCTATGTTTTCTTTTTTAAATTGCTTGCATTTGAAATTGTAGGCATCACAATGAACATACATTTTCTGCATTATCAAGGACAATTGATTTCATACCAAGGAAGTAGTGGCGGAAATCAGGTGGACACCGCAGTCAAGGTACAGTCGTTACAAAAATAATTGTGTTCCGGATTGGAAATCAGCGCACCGGTTTGACTACTAGCATCATCCCCCATTTGTTTGTTAACCGAATAATGTCCCATAATTTTTTTCATTATTATCTGTGTACCAACTGACTAAACACTTTCAAAGTATTCAGCAAATACTACTATCGCCATTTCAAGAAAATATTCAACGGAATCTAATAAGTGGCATGCTGAGTGTAACCCTGCATGCAAATAGAGCTTGTGCTTCATATTTTAAGACGAACAGCGGACAAGGCGGATCGGGGGGGGGGGGGGGACCATGCCCCCCCCCCCCAAAAAAAACCCCCAATTTTGATTTTTAAGTAACGTCGCAATAAAGCTAGGCACTGGGTACACTGGGTACACTACCATCTTTTCGAAACAAAAATGGTTAAAGTGGTCAGAAATTTCCTCAGATCGCCACAGAGTATTTAGAATTACAAAAAATTCGGGGCCCATGATTAAGCGGGCCCTGAACCCCACGCCGTAATTTTTTGGACCCACTTTCCGGGGACCAATTTTTTGGGGGGTTACTCCCCCCCCCCCCCCCCCCAAAAAAAAATGTGTTCTTGATCTGCCCTTGACAGGGAACAGAAGGGACGAATAATGTGCACAGACATCAACGCTGTACATGATTGCTACAAATGAATCCAACTAGATAAAGCAATTTGAACTTGAATAAAACTGTGAGCATCATCACGATCCGGTCCGTTTGTGTTTGCGCCCTCTATATTCAGTGACACGTTCATCCTGCAATGCTTGAATGTTTGATGATCAAACCGGAATGGCGCACTGTGAACTCTAGCGAAATGACACAGTTTAACAACAAAGTTCAAAGGGTACTGAGTATCCACAAAGTTCAAAAGGTACTGAGAATACATGTATCCACCTTACTGATAACACAAAATAAGACAGGCATGTTTGAGTTGTCCGGATTTCCTGATGAACGTTCTTCCGTGACCAACTTCCCCATAACTCTTCATCCTGAATTAGTTTGAGTGATTGCCGGAATACAATGTGAGTACATCGTATCAGGATTTCATGTTTGAAAATTAAAACGATAAATTAAACAGGGAAAAAAATGGGAAGAAAATAAGGGGGTGGTTGATCATACTGTTTAGTATAAAGACTCGAACTTTCGCAAGATTGTTTTATTTAAACCAAAATGTTAACGCAGTAATTTTTTACCTGAACTATTACAAGTGCGTGAATTATTTTGAATAAGTACGAATCCCGATAAATTTCAACTATTCTGAATCACAGCAGGGAACTTGATGTAATGAGCTCTTAAAAAAATGCATCCAAAATTTGATTCAAAACCAGTCGAATCTGAACAGCTTTGTTTTTGACACTGAATTATTTTGTGTATGTATAGTGTTATATCAGACAAGCTATATCGTCTTAAAAAACTGAAAACGTTTTCGAAATAGCGTGCCGGTGGGCAGATTATTAAAGTGTGTTAGCAACGAAATTCAGTGACAAGAACCCAAAAAATAATCCCTTTAATGTATCTGTTTTGGTCAAATGTATAGCATCAACTAAGCTAAAAGTTCAAAAGTGAGTTGTGCTGCATCATACTTAAGATTGTGAGCAATTGATCAAATGTTGTTCATATGTTCCTCTAACTGGTTCAAGGTTGCTTGAACTTGTAGTTGTAGGAATCACAATGAGCATACAGTTTCAGCATTAGTGAGGGAAATCGATCTCATACCAAGGAAGTAGAGGCGCAAACATTACAGCTGGACTACCGCAGTCAAGTTACAGTCGTTACATAAAGATTTATTTTCCGGATGGGAAATCAGCGCACCGGTTTGGCTCTAGTAAGCCTCCATCTGTTTGTCAACTGAAACTTGTCTCACAAAATATTTCAGATTTGTAAAAATCTGTACCAATCACCAAAAACTTGCGAAAAATAAGCCAAAAATCGATAAGGCTGTTTGTCCAAATATCCAACAGAATCTCAGCGGCATGCTGAGTGGAACCCGACATGCAAATACATGAGTGAATTCATCGAGAGCTTTTGCTTCAATCTCTTCAGGCGAACAGATAGCCTGAGCAATTTGTACGAACACCAACTCTACACATGATTTCTACAAATTCACCCAGTTAAATAAAGCAATTTGAACTTGTATAAAACTGTGTGCATCATCGATCACGATCCGGTCCGTTTGTATTTGCGCCCTCTATATTCATGACTCGTTCATCCTGCTGAATGTAACTTGATGATCAAAGCGCACTGTGAACTCTAGCGAAATGGCAAAGTTGAAAGGGTACTGCTTGAGCAATAACACACAATAAGACAGGAATGTTTTTGATGTCCGGATTTCCTGATAAACGTTCTTCCGTGACCAACTTCCCCATAACTGTTGATCCTGAATTAGTTTCAGTGATTGCCGGGAAATAATGTGAGTACATTGCACCAGAGTTTCCGTGTTTTAAAATTAAATTGATAACATTAAAATGGCAAAATGAGGAAGAAAATAAGGGGTGGTTGATCATACTGATTTTATGGGTGAGGTTATTTATAAAGGTTAGAGCTTTCGCAATATGTCTTCTTTAAACCAAAGAGAGACACTTTTTTTAAGTATTAAAAGTGCGTGAATTTGTTTAAGCATTAATCACAATCAGTTGAAACTAACCTAAAATCAGCAGGGAACTTGATGTTTAAACTCTTCTAAAAACTGCAATCAGATATGACTAGAAAAAGTCCTACTGATAGCCTTTGTTTTGACAATACAACTTTCCGTGAATGTACAGTGTGCTATCCATTATAGTGACAAGATTTTAACTTTATCAAAAACTAAACCAGTCAGTATGTGAACAATAATTTAGTTTGAAGCGTGCGAAATGAAAGTAGAGGCGGAAATAATGTCAAACAGGAATTTCTCATTCCGAGCAACAAAACCCTGATATATTTGGGTGATCGGGTACTACCCAATCATTGTTTGGAAATGTTAGGAGATTTCTTTTTTTCTTTCTTTCTTTCTTGTTTTTTTTTTCTGACAATAACTATCTGCGACTTTTCTTCTGAACCGTACAGTACATGGTATAAACTTCAAGCCTTGAGCGAACATCAACACTGGTGTACCTTTTGTATACTCTGACGTCATAATGACGTCATCAGGTATCTTATTACAAGCGATTTCACTGCAAAACCTCATAAACAAAATGAACAATAATGTTCACACTTTGAAATCTGATTGACTTTACCTTGATAAACATTTTTGATATTCGAAGGTAAAGTCGTCTGACCTTTCCTTCCGGGGTTACTGGTAGGTCAAATTTAGGTGAATTTAAAATGCAAAAAGAAGTTGCAGAAAGACGAAACCTGGTATGAACATGAACCTAAGTTTGAAGATGGATATTTTAGTGACGTCGTCATGACGTCATCATACATCAAATTACAAGTCTGTGACGTATGACCTCGTGTTTTTGGACGTACGGCCCCGCCGCACGCACGTCCAAAAACACGAGGTCATACGTCACAGACAGTATTTATGCATATTCATGAGTTTGCGCGGGCGCGCCTGCATATTGCATACATTTCAGCGCGGCCGCCATTTTAAAATCGCATGGGGGATCGCATGGGGGACGATATTTGTGGAATCTGATGACTGAAATTCGTCTTGTGGCCAGATGGATGAAAATATTGAGACCAAAGAACGTTTTTTCGAAAAGGTATGAGTTGCTCTACGACTACGAACCTTAACTTTGGAAATTTGTGTCCTGGATGAGAAGATAATCGCGATCGAAAGATGTAGCAAAATCGCTACATCAGCGGCCAAAAAAATTCAGTCTTTTTGGAAGCATTCAGCGTCTGGCCGTACTACAGAGCTTGCGATAGTACTGTACGGCCAGACGCAGTCGGGCTAAACTGCATCATACTTAAGATTGTGAGCAATTGATCCTATGTTCCTCTAACTGGTTCAAGGAGTGAACTTGTGGCTATAGGAATCACAATCAGCATACAGTTTCTGCATTAGTGAGGGAAATCGATCTCATACCAAGGAAGTAGAGGCGCAAACATTAAAGCTAGACTACCGCAGTCAAATTACAGTCGTTAAATAAAGATATATTTTCCGGATGGGAAATCAGAGCACCGGTTTGGTTGTAGTAATTAAAGCCACCATCTGTTTGCCAACTGAAACGTGACTCTAAATATTTGGCATTTGTGAAAATCTGTACCAATAACACAACCAAAAACATTCGAAACATTAAGCCAAATACCAATATTGCTTTGTCCCAAAATATTCAACAACATCTCAGTTGCATGCTGAGTGGAACCGGAACCCTACATGCAAACATGACTGAATTCGTCAGAGAGCTTTTGCTTCAAATTTTAAAGCGAAGAGCAGAGGAGAAGGACTGAGTAATGTGTACAAACATCAATTCTATGCATGATTTCTACAAATGAACCCAGCTAGATAAAACAATTTGAACTTGAATTAAACTAAGTGCATGATCATCCGGTCTGTTAGTATTTGCGTCCTATAACTGTGAGGCTATAGAGTGTTTATTCCGACTAGTCACACTTTTATCCCACAATGTTCGATTGTAAATAACGATCACTATGGCGGTTCGGAACGCGCTGGTTTGGCTGTTAGTTATCGTGCAACAGCATCGGTATCATAGTCACGCAAGATCAGTTTCAATTCCAATTTAATTTGTTCATAAACATTTTGTTGTTCAGCCCTCACTCCTCAAGCAACTACACATCACAAGCTTACAGAGAAGCGAGGCTCAAGCCTACTACCACGCTCGCTGTTTGGAAACAGTGTCAGCAATTATCTTCGGAATTTCAATCCCACGTTGATTCAAACTACGTGCAAGAAGGCACATTGTTTCGGGGGAAAAAACATAATTGTTTCAAACACTCACCGAGCACAATCTTGTTCTTGCAATCAGTTCTCTCTCTGGTTGTCGTCCGAAGGAGCTAGACGTGACGAGCTGTGAGGGGAGAAGCGGCCCGCATCTGCCTTAAATCTTGGAATCGATTTCCTGAGCAGTGACTGAGGGACTGTCAATCACACATCACCGACTCGCTTCATATTAATGAGACGAAAGTCATGTTAATATCGTTGAGGCTATTAAAGTCACCCATACAAACTTGTGTCACCGACACTGAAATAGCCACATCCTATTGGTTGATACTGTATCGATGTCGGTGACAAATCCAAAACACGTGATTTGTGATTGACACGCAAAACTACATCCCGGCACTTGTGGTCACCGTCTAGTCACCGAGTAACTGTGATTGGTGGATAGAATAATGACGTACACCGGCCGTGATTTACTCGGTGATCAGTTTGCGCTGTACGAATAACTCTATGGTTTGAGTCTCAGGGTAGTAGAAGTATATGTTCCGTGTGTTTTTTGTTTTGTATGTAGTCACCATCAAATTGATTCAGTACATGAAAATCAATTATGTGTAATGGGCAATTAAGGTTACACACATTGTTAAAATGGGCTTCATTGTAGAACAAACCAACATAGAACTAGCACACTAAATTGTCCAGCTATTGTCTAGTTATTGTGTAAGGTCTAATGTTGAGTTATGACTTTTTTATTTAACAAGGCTGGCTGACGGGGAGGGGTGGGGTCACGGCAGCAAAATCAGTAGTTGGAATAACTAAATCAGAAGTGGAGAGAAGACGACTGGTTTTAAATCGATGCTTCTCATCCGGCCTTCCCTCGATTGATTCATGAAATCTATAGAGAGAAGGGGGTGCCGGGATGGGAGCGCCCCCATAGCGCCAAATGAGGTTCAGCCCCCCCCCCCCCCCCCCTCCACACACACCCACACAACCAACCCCAGACAAATAGTGTACTGTACACTTGCATCTTCTCTACAATACAGAGTCAGGATTGTTTGCAAAAACAACAAGTTTTAGCAGGAAATCAGTGGTTAGGCGTAATGACCGCTATTCGGACAGGGACTTTGAGGAAATACACAATGCATGCCGGGAATGGATCCACCAGGACAAAACAACATGAACTTCGGTGAACTATGCTCATCCTATCCTGTCCCTGCATATCCAGGGCACTCCAATGGTGACTGTACGCATACAATCAGATCAGTTTTGGCATTGAGATTACATTTTATATTTAAAAAAAAAATCGTCCATTGGGGGCGCTGTTCAAACCAGACGATCATGGACACTATCGGACAATAGGTGGCGCCACGCTGCGTGGCTAAAATAAATACACAACAACCAGACATGCCAGATGGAGCAAAATTGTTGTTCACAAACATGACAAAGTGGAAGGAACTGAAGGTGATATTCGATAAGGAAATAGCTGTGAAGAATGAAGCGATTTTGGCAGAAGGAATCCCTCGGTTGGACTGGGGTTATCGTGACGATGCTCTTGCCAGATAGAGTGTTCGAGATAGGTCAGCAAATTATGGATTCGGGTGTTCAAAATCATGGTCATGGTGTTAATTGAAGGTTCAAGTGTAGTCCGCGGACCGTAGCCTAACTTGTAGTTGGACCCTAGCCGGCATAAATGTGGCCAATTTACTGGACTACCTCCGCAAATAAAGGCCACACTTCCACCATGTCCATCATGTACAAAAACATGTCGAACTTTGTCAAATTTTGTTATTCACATTTTAGGCCTAGTTTGTTGTACTTTATTTTTGGTTAGAAGTTACTCACCATGCTCACCCTCTTTTGTCATGTTTGTGCTGCCTTTTTCAGATGTCTAATTTTCGTGAAATTTCATGTTGAAATTTTGTTTGATACGCGAACGTGTGCAAACGAATCTGGAAATTTCACGAAAAAGAGACATCTGAAAAAGGCAGCACTTTCTGATTAGGCTATAAAGAGGGTGAGTAGGCTTCTACTAAAAAGCAAAAATAAACTACAAATTAAGCCTAAATGTGCAAGTCAAAATTTGACAAAGTTTGACATGTTTTTGTACATGGTGGAAGTGTGGCCTTTATTTACAGAGGTAGTCCAGTAAATTGGCCACATTTATGGGGCTAAGTTGGACCCAACTTATCGCCTTTGTAACATTCGGACATGGTCTGGCAATAGTGGGGTCCAAGCTAATCCCCGTATATGCCGAGCAACACAATTTTGTCTTTTAACCCAAAAACCCAACATTGCCCAACAAAAACATCAGATTTCACCCTCAAAACGGCCTCCAAATTACTAGATACGCCACCTGAGGTTCAAGTAGACATCAATAATTAAAATGGTTGTACTGAAGTTTACTTACGATCTGGATGAAAAGTGAAATTTCCCATTCAATCCCGAGAGCTCCCCTCACGATCGTGAACACATTCAATTTCCGATTCATGTTAATGTTTGAACGATGCGATGTGGTCTTCATGCCCAGCGTACATTGTACATTCGATGGTCCCCATATCCCGAGTGCGATTCCGTTACGGAGCGCAATGCATCGATTATGATAATGAGTAGACTGGATCTCGTTTGTAAACACAAGTACATTTCAAACGATAATAGAGAGTCGGGAACTAGGACAGCTTTTATGGGCGGAAACCAGTTCAAGCTAGTTGTCTTTTACCATTTGAAATCCACTTGTGTTCACAAGCGAGATCCAGTCTACTCATTATCATAATCGATGCTTCGCGCTCGGTAACGGAATCGCACTTGGGATATGGGGACCATTGAATGTACGCTGGGCATGAAGACTACATCACGTCGTTCAAACATTAACACGTGTCGGAAATTTAACGTGTTCATAATCACGAAGGGAGCTCTCAAAATTGAACGGGAAATTTCACTTTTCTTCTGGATCGTAAATAAACTTCAGTACAACCATCTATGTCTATTTGTACCTCAGGTGGCATATCTAGTAATTGGGAGGCCATTTTGAGGGTGAAATCTGAATGTTAAAAAGACGATAGGTTGGGTCCAAGCATGGTCCAAGTTACTCGGACTACTGTAAGTGTAGTCCGAAAATTTGGGACTCTCAATACTGTGTATGAGAGTCCTAAAACTTATGGTATCGAAAACATGCAAAGCAAGAAATAGACTGGCACCTGAAACAACCAGTCCAACACAGCTTCAGTACTGCATCAATCAACCATGCCAAAAGAATTAAAGAAACAGGTGGCATGAAGCGGGAACTAGTCTCAATTTACTACACATTTCTCCGTAGTCAAGCCACCAGACTATTGACACTGAATGAAGAGGTCAGTCTTTTCAAATAGTTGGACCATATGGTCATGATGGTTTATAGCTCCATGGTTGGACATGTACCAGTCTAGTATTTAGTCTCATTTTGAAATCACTTGACTTCCCTCTCATGTGCAAAACATTGAAGAAAAATTTCCTTTGAATATTGAATTGAGTCTCCAAACTTGGTTGGTGAAATACTGAGGTCATTTTCTTTGCCCGTTTTGTTTTGCACGTTTCAGAGCACTCCAGAGCCCCGTCTGCTGTAAGTGTAACTTAGCCCTAGTCCTAGCCCAGGTTGGACTCTGTTGTGTACACGCAACGGAGTCCAGGGTATGAATCTCTCCTGCCATAGCGAAAAAAAGTTATAACACATTTGGTATTAGTAAATATAGATTATTTATGCTGATTGAATTTTCTCATTGTCTTGGGGTAATGTATTTTTTTTTCATTAGAAAATTGATGTGACAGGTCACACAGTGGATGATTTGGTGAACAAGACAATAGAATACCTTCAGCCCAATTATCCAGGTAAGAACCAAAATTGGAACATTATTGACGCTAACCTTCCCAAATCCTCCAAAATCCTTTTTGCAAAATGGAGGCTTTTGCAGGATTGAGGCTATATGGCAAAAATGTGTGCCTGATTTATAAGGATGCACTGTGTCAAGGTCTTGGGCCGGATCTTGTGTTGTTCCCTGAGCTCAGGGAACCAGACTAGCCGGCTTGCATCCATTCACGGATGTGTAACCGCTTGCCAAAAAAAATGTGGACTAAATAAATTGGGTAAATTGGGACACTATTTGGCAAAATCAGTTTCTTCCAACGATGGTCGGCCGATCATCTTTTGAAATCAATACCAAAATTCCACTTTTCTTAAAAATGACAGCACACCAGGTGCCATGATTTCACAGGATGTCTGAGACTGTCATTCACCTACAGTCAAGTAAAGTATTTCGTAATAATTTGGTAGTTTTGTTTGTTGATGTTTGCAAATGTCGTATATTACCTTTAATTGTAACCTTTGGAATAATTACGTTTGGTGTGACTATAGAACACCGGTTTGAATCGGGTCTAAGTATTCACTTCAAACAAACCAAATAGAGATAGATCTTCTATTTGTGTGCTGACCCTAATCAATCGTATTGTCTTTCCTGAACAGTCTCCAGAGCCATGAGTAAAGTCCGTGGTCAGAACAAAGGAGGAACCAAGCCTCAACAACCCGTAGGATTCCTGGGAGAAGTCATGCTGAAGAACGGCAGAGAATTAGGAGAAGATGCAACGTTTGGTGAGCAAGCTTCAAGATGTATTCTCTTTCCTTCTGTGGTAGACTGATCATAAAGCTCTCAAAAAGGTGCTCTAATCAGTGTTCCCATCCACCAACATAGTACCATGAGTATTGTGTAATTTATGAAGGGCCCAGCACTTCAGATATGCAAGGCCAAGTGAAGAAATAAACCAGTTTCTCGTAGCTGCCCCCTGCCTTTTTTGCACCCACTTTGTATTATTTTATTTTTTTATTTACAAATCCATATATTTACAATATACAGGTGAGTCATAAAAGACGAAACCCAAATGGCAGGACCAATTTTTGAATAAAGTTTTGCCTGTAGCACTTTCCAAATCTAGGATATGACAGCCCAATCAATGGGCTTTGTATTAACACAAGAATCATTCACATCACTCATTTGCTTTTCAAGTTACGGAATTTTGAACACAAACACCATTTTAAAGTTCTGTCCATGGATCACAAAGAAATGTACGTGTTATTTCAGCAAAATGAAAACAATTCACATGCATCCCTATGAGAATTGTTTTCGTTTTGCTGAAAGAACACTTACTTTTTTACATTATTAGCCCAACTGTTCTCATTTTGGTGGAAACAACAGGACAATAAAATCTTTCCTGTTAGAGGTATTATAAAAAGATGGATTTTGTTATGTTTTTGTTTTTGTTTGGATACAGGTATGGCGATGGTCGAGATGGAAGAATCACTGAGGCAACTTTCTGAAGTCAAGGACGCCTTCGATCTGAACGTCAGACAGAACTTCCTGGATCCCCTGGATCATCTCAAGAACAAAGATCTGAAGGAGATCAACGTGAGTTCCATCTTACAAAATCTAACATCATCCATTATGATAGAATCAGGACTGTGTTGCACAGCCACGTTCGGGGAAATTCAAGCAGAAATTAGGGAAAATGGAAAAGCATAAAGCCACGTCAGAATGAAGTGGCTACGGCTAATACATTAGTTGCACCTATGGAAGCAGATGAAGCCACTTCCCATGTGGGCTAGTGTTAGTCGTAGCCATGTCATTCAGACATGGCTTATGCTCACTAACAGAAGGGTTAACCAGGGTTACTGGAAATTACATTCTCATGTAGCGTAATCCGGCGAACAAAGTTAAAAGCCATTTTTGAGGTTGCGCCACGACTATGCACACGCGTTCTTAAAGACGAGGCTCGCAAATGTTTTGGTCGAAGGAGTCCGGAGTGCGCGATTCACGTGAGCCTAGTGCCTCCGCATTTATCCTGAGTTATCCTGTTCACAGACAAACCAAGGCCGATGAAAACATATACCTCACCTCATGGTGGAGGAAAAAAAAAGCAGACGGGAAACCATTTTTTTTTTTACTCTGTCTAATAATGCATTTCATAGACCATGCATTTCATAGACAATCTTAGCTTCAGGGTATACTTAGCACAGCTGTTTAGTTTTGGTGGAAACAACATAACAATAAAATGTTGTTTTTTATAGGTATCAATAAAAAAAAAAAATTGTTTTGGTTATTTTTTGGATACAGGTACGGCGATGGTCGAGATGGGAGAATCACTGAGGCAACTTTCTGAAGTCAAGGGCGCCTTCGATCTGAACGTCAGACAGAACTTCCTGGATCCCCTGGATCATCTCAAGAACAAAGATCTGAAAGAGATCAACGTGAGTTCCATCTTACAGAATCTGACAGAATTTGGTTGATTTTGATAGAAGCAGGACTGTGTTGCACAGCCACCTGCGGGGAAATTCAAGCACAAATTGTGGCCAATCTGGAAAAAAATTGATAGAAGAGTGATCGATTACTGGTTGATTTGGGTTGTAACTTATGCCTGTGTACTTTGGGTCATTCGATAAATTTGGGGTCCACTTTTTTCCTGTCCCTGTTACATCTGACATCTGTGATTTTATAATTCTGATGCAGTCCTTAATGCAGTCGTCCTCTAAGGGTGATTATGAATAGCAAACTACCTACACAACGAGTACAAAATTGTTTAAAGTCATTCTTAACCCTAACTCCCTGGGCATTTTTGCGATGATGCTGCAAAATCCTCCAACTGCCTCCATGTCAAAATTGCATGCAGCCTCAATCTTGCAAAATCCTCCGTTATTTCTTGAATGTGATCCTTGGAAGAATGATCACTGCCTCAATCCTACAAAATCCTCCAGCAATCACTGTCAATATGTTGAGGCTGAGCCAGTGACATCCTGGAGCAGTGCGGAGGACTTCAAGTATAATTTATGCACAGTTGAGCATAAACAAACACAAGGCCCGGCCCAAGACCTTGACACACTGCATCCTGCAAAATCAGCCACACATTTTTGCCAATTAAACAGCCTCAATCCTGCAAAATCCTCCATTTTGCAAAGAGGATTTGGGCGGATTTGGGAAGGTTAGGGTTAATGCAGTCGTCCACCAAGAGTGATTATGTGAAGCAGACAACCTACCCAACAAATTGTTGAAGTCATTCTTAATGATACTTGAACAGCAAATGACATGTTCAGAGATAGCAGGAACTCGAAAATTGTCACACTTTGAACCATAATTTATATAAGGAGCCTTACAGCAATGTGCAAATGTCTCTTGTCAAACAGTACATTAACTTTCTCCCCAATGTTTCATTTCTACAGCACCATCGGAAGAAGTTACAGGGGCGACGTCTTGACTTTGACTACAAAAAGAAGAAGCAAGCAAAAGGTAGGCGACAGATTATCTCAACTCCATCATATCAAATCATCTTACGTTACTAAAATCATAACTAAAACAAAAATAACGTTATACTTAAAAAGTTTTGTTGTTAACATGACACTAAGTATATCATTATTAAGACAAGATAAGTTTTGCGGTAGCACCATGTGAATAAATCTCTTTTCTGAGTATGTGTGGTTCTGAAAAGAACCGGAGGGACTCAACGTTTTGAACAGTATGCTACCGCAAAACTTATCTTGTCTTAGTATCTTTTCATCATGCAAACCTTCAAATCTCATCCTATATCATTATTAATTGTCATACATTATGCCCCCAAAAAAGTGTCTGTGAAAAAAAGTCTGATGTGGTTTGGGATTGGAATCATTTGCCCTTGAGCATTAAACCGAGGTCTTGCCGTGATGACTGATAGCCAGGCAAATGATTCCAATCCCAATTGCAGCCCTTTTCACAACATGCAGGATTTTACACAGCTTACATAACACAGCACTGAAATTGATTAAGGCAAGGAACTTGGTCACAGTGTCCCAAAATGTTGTTGTGATCAATTGACAAGTGTGCAGTGATGCGTGACTGAAATTAAATGAAACTCATTGGGGTTGAGGCCAAGATAGGGAGTATCTGCACAATCAAACTTTTTCAAATTGGACTTCATGGTTTTGTAGTTATTTCAAAAATAGTCAGACGGACATTTCTTTTGGACATACTATATAATGCGTATAATATTTGTTTGCATTAAAAGAAAAAAAAAATTGCATTTAAAATATACGAACACTGTACACACTTACCATAACGCGCACACAGTCGTTTTCTGCTATGATTCCGAGGATGAATTGGCTTTGTGTTTTCCTTTGTTCCCTGATCTAAACCTTTCCCATAGACTTAGTGCACAAACCGGCGTTGGAGGACAATAGGCACTGTCGTTCGAGTACCGTATTTTGAGTACCGAAATGTGTACTCACAGTTGAGTACTTGAAGAAGACTTTGCGGAATGAATTTTGATGAACAGTTTGAGTAAAATGCAAGCAGGTCTTTAAAGAATTAAGTCAAAGTTGCAAAATGTATAACAAGATCATTAAACCAGATTTGTCAAGATTTTTGGCTTTTTGCAACGCAAACGTTGGTCTTTTCCAAGACCTGGACACGATTTATTTAGAGCAAATGCATTCAAATTTTCCTTCCTGATTGGTTTCCGTCTAGATTGGTGGGTTGGGTAAGATCAAGACCAACACAATCATCAAGGAGCTCTCCAAACCCTGGATGCTGGATGAGGAAGCAGCCTGGAGACCACGGAGAAGTTTCCTTGGAAGATCAGCAAGGAAGAAGTCACCATGCTCAAAGAGAAGGTAGAATCTCCTCCTTGCGCTCAAGCACCCCCCCCCCCTCCACAGTGAAAACTATAAACTTTATTTTTATTTTTGTGTAAGTTGGTCAGTAGTCAGCAGAATGATTCACGTTAACTAATGCATGCAAAATAGAGAAAAAAAGTGAAAGTTTAACGACTATCATCCTACCCTATATTTTTAGGCTATAGAAATGTCAAACCCCCAAAACAGATTTTTACCTAACCTACCATACAGTTGGTTTTTTTTATATGTAATAGAAAACACCACACGTTTTGTTCTTGGTTGGCCTTATTATTTTAATATATGTTTCAGTGTCCTATTCATTTCAGGGAGCCTTTCAGAGATCTCTCAGGTTATTCTGGATGGCTGCATGTCTGAGGAAACACATGCTTTATGTCAAAGGGAAATAATGCTCTGTATAATTTTTGTTTGTGAACCCCCCCCCACCTCCGCCCCACCCCCCACCACCCCTCCACCACCCCCAGGCTTGACCCTACTCATCTCTCACCTCATCTCCTTGAAACAGGGTGGATCTAGCTTTGGCGGGGGGGGGGGGGGGGGGGGGGGGGGGGGGGGGTGCAATGTCAAGTTGGGGGGGGGGGAGGGTCTGGAAAATGTTTTTATTATTTGCGCCGGGGGGGGGGTGGGTAACGCCTATAGATCCACCACTGTAAAACCACACGCTCGCCATTCTAGAGCTGTAAAAATTACTTTTAATGTCTATAGAGATTGCACGATTTTAAGCCAAGTTGTTTTAGGGGGGGAGGGGTCTTTTAGACATGAAAAGGGCACTCGCCAATTCGTGTTGAAGGTACATGTAGACAGAGTTTTTTCACTAGTCCCCCGGCCTCCGTAAAATCCAAAAGCGGGGCGTAGGGGGACGGGGCTGGGTACCATCTTCCTATGGGGTGCTTTTCAAACCGGCGATAATGGCCACTATCGGACAATTAACCTATCACGGTGGAATTGCGTCAACGCAGCTTGTAAAATATTGTCTAAACATGATATACAAATGGACGCAGAACGCCAAAATCTGAGACAAACAAAAATAACGTACAAAATTCCATGAGCCGTTTCGCGGATACTGCCATCTTTGAAATGGGGGGGGGGGGGGGGCATTACAATGAAAAGTCATCCCATCATTCTCAGCTACAGTTGCATGATGAGACATATTTTCACTGTAATGCCTCCCCCCCCCCCCGGAAAAAACAATAATTCAAAGATGGCGGTATCGGCGAAAAGGCTTATAGAGTTGTCAAAGGGGCGTGGTTAACTCGCAAACGGCGGTAGGTCAATGGGTGGCGCTTTTCATGGCGGCACAATTGCTGACGTTTTACACGAAATACCAAAAATTCTTTAAAAGCCGCTGGCGAAACAGGAAACTTTCTAAACAAAACTAAGGACGCTTGTGTAAAAACTAAAAGGTCACTTGTGTAAAAAAGGCACTCTTTACAAAATAATCTGGGGGGGGCGGGTTGTTAACCACTGATTCAAAAAATGGGGGCGGGGTGGGCAATAGATCTAACAGTGCTTGTGACCCAGTCTGACTGAGCTACTGTGGTCACCTGATCAAAAGTGGTGATCTGATTGGCCAATGTGCACTGTTGATTGACATGCAGGAAGGGTCCATTATAACCTTTTCTTTGATTTCTTGCAGGAGTCTACCTATTCCCAGGAAGCGTACTTGTTCAGCCTACATGTACATGTGCCGGCTGGAGACATTATCCAAGGATATGCTGTCAGCAGGGATGCCAAATATGGTATCCAAATAAAAGTCTATACAAAGAAATTCACTTGCAATGATAAAGACTTGACAAAGGACAATTCCAACCAGTTGAAAGACCCTCCTCACTTGAATGGAATTTGTACTTTTGTTTTGATTGATTTCGTTGAGATTGTTTCTTTACCATCTAACGGGCTCACACTTTCACTGATGTTTTCAAAGTGAGTTTCTGGAATGCAAAAGTAATACTGATTAAGAAAAATACCAGTCTTCAAATAATTTGGAGTCTGTTAATCAAGAAACACTTGTCGCACTTCTACGGGCTTTAAAAACAACAGCCAACTCCACTTTTTTCATTACTGTAGGCACGTTTCTGTTTCAACTGAAAGTAATTAAAATCATGTTGTTTTTTTCATAACGAAGCCAATCGAAAAAAGAGAGTATTTATCAACAATGGTGGTGCTTTTGGTAATCCTCAGAATGAGGTTTTATGCATACTGTTTTCATAGCCGGTCAATTGTTACTTTGACGTAATTCTCACATATTATAACGTTTAAAATAATGCAATCATTTAATAAAAACCAGTGTATTCTAATTGCTGTGAATAGCATTAGAATATTTCAAACAATTGTTAATCCAAATGCCAAGCTTAAAGTCTATAAGAAAATCAGATTCAATCACTCGAGACTTTTTTCGTGACATGAAATAAAAATTGATACATGCATGGGATTGATTTAATTGACATTATCTGTGCTGGGCATACAGGGAACATAAGGCGAAGAAAATAACATGTTATAGTAAACGCTCTAAAATTATCCAGGTAGGTAGCAAAATAATTTGTTTGTCTGTATGTCTTTTATACTTTGTTTGGAAAGATTTCCATATACGAAGTTCACTCAACACTCTGTGTACAAATCCTATGAGAGTGGACTGAAAAATTCTAACTGTTTTCTAAGAAAATGCTTGTATTTTCTCACTGCTCAAATTGACTTTGATGATATGAATTGTTATCTGGGGGCTTGTTAGTCAATACAGAGGAAAATAAGTGAACTTCGCATATGGTAATCTTGCCCTTTGTTTACTTTAGGATACATTTATTGTGTTTAAATACCCAATACTACAAATTAGTTGCATTTGTTTTCGGGAAAAAAACATGTTATTTTATATGTTCACCAAATGTGGCAATAAAAAAAAATGGCGGTCAGAAACATGGCCTAAAAAATCCAGGTTGGTCGAGATAACGCCATAAACCCATTTTTTTTTTTAGTTGTTAACATTTCTGGATACATGGTGGCACTGCTTTATTGCAAAACTTTTGTTTCTAAAAAAATGATGACCCAGCTTGCTTTAAAAAAATATTCCATCCAAATACTATTTGATAGGCCTACAATGGGTACAAAAAAATCGTTGTCAAAAAACTTAACGCATACTTTTCACTATATCTCAATACTCATGCATAAAGCTAAATATTTTGTTTTGCAGAAAGTAAAAAAATTGGCAAATCCATTGTAGTATACAGATCGGCGAATGCGCAATGCAAAAACAATAATAATATTTTGTGACATTGTCATTGAACATTATTTGTTTTAATTCATTAGTTATTGTTTCGGGAAAATTGGAAAGACATTAAACAAATCAGCAACACGATGCTCGTGTATCTTCATGTGTTGGATTGTGTTTATTCGGGGTAAAGGAGGAAGCCACTGAATGAGGTCCGGTGCCAGGAACCACTAAACGCCCTACCCCACATCGTGAGATACATCGTATCTCCACGCTGCAGAACCACCACCGCGCTCCCAGACACCTGCTCACGGTGACTTGAATCGGTGCTATAGCCAGAGACAACCACGTCGCCGTTCTTCCGGAGATTTACGTACAGGCTGCTGCTGGAAGGATATTTGTTCACAGAAAACATGAACACGTAGGTGCCCGGCACACCACACGTGAACGTGCCGGTCTCGAGATCGAAGCTGGTACCCGGCAGAAGCGTCTCGGTCGCCTGGAAGGGCAAACGGGTGTTGGAACTCGTAGAGGTATCCGAGCTGCTCGTCCTCACCACGGTGAATGCTACCCGCTGGTTGGAGTCGTCTGGTGCCTCCCCTGGCTCACCCTTTTGACCTTTGACACCAGTTTCCCCCGTTGGCCCTACAACACCTGGGACACCTCTTGGACCGATTTTTCCGGGCTGGCCTATGCCTTCGTCCCCTTGAGGCCCAGCTGCTCCACGCTCACCCATAGGTCCAATCGATCCAATATCACCCTTTTGACCTGGCTCGCCCTTTGACCCTGGCTGACCTAAGGACCCAGGCAAACCTGGTATGCCGGGAATTGCAGCCGACCCCTGGCAGCACATCGGACACGCCTGAGACGCAGGACCATCACCGTCCGAGGCAACCGGCCCAGTAACGGAAGCTCGGAGGTTGACGGAGTTACCCAGAAGGAGGGCGACTGGAATAACGGTTGCCACGAAGATCTTCATTCTGTACAGAATAACAACGATTAAACTGAAACAAATCAGGTGAGATTTTTTTCAAAAAAATAATGTTATAAACGGGAAGAGTAGAGAAAAATATTGAGGTTTGATAAACAGGAGAACTAATCTAAAATCCATGACAATCCGCCGTCAGATTTGAAGGAAAAAAAACCCCAAAAATGATATTGGAGGAATCATTGTTCGAAGAATGTTTTCTTTGTTATATAACAGTGGCGTATGAGGGATCAAGGGGCTAACATTTATGAAAAGCCTAGTTTATAAAACCGGTTGTCATGGCAACCCATCGAATCGATTTTTTTTTTTATTTCGCCCGCCAATAAGAGTTAAGAAAGGTCACCAAAATGCATTCCGATAGGGCGAAGCGTTCCGGAGCTGTAGTATTTTTTTTTTGGGGGGGGGGGGACGGATTACATCTTGCTCCTTCCCCGGTCCTGATAGAATCATTAATTAAACCTCACCACACCCACCTCGATGGTTCGTTCTTGAAGATCAGGCCCAAGAAGAGATCACAAGGAGTTCAGTGTAGGCTGAAAAAAAAAAAACATACAAACAAATACTGGTTAAGTTTACATTTTAATACTATTTTATTATCAATTAAGATAAATGAGTGAGATTTTTTTCTCATTGGGATACATTGCCACTCAAAAACAGAATACTCACCAAGTTATTAGGGTCAAGTAATTAGAATAATAGGTTTTCTCGGCCGAATTCGTCAAGAAAAATAAACTGTTTTAATGTCGCATTGTTCAATTTCTCTCGAATTGACTGATTCGTGAAATAAGCTTTCAATTTGTTTACACGTTATTATTGAAACGATTTTTTTTTCAAATTAATATTTGTGAAGGCATGTATCTTTTTTTGAGACACTAGTAACTCGGTCAAAAGTCTGTTGGCATTCTAAGCTTTCGTTGCACTTGTCCAGGCAAATTTACTTTTAACTCCAGTTCACTATGAGTTTTAAAGCAGAAATGAACTTTTTCATTCACTATGAAATATTATAGGGTTTCCCGCCCAATTTCATACTTTGCTAATAATAATAATAAAACATTTTAAATCAAAATCGCATAAAACATGCAGACCTTTTCACACCCGGTTGAACTTTAATAGCGACAGCTCAAAATATTTGAGGGTATTCTTCATTCACGCGTGAAAAGTAAGCAGCAAATTACGTGACTTGTGCATTGGATTTCTTGTGCTTTGAATTTCAGTCCCGCTCGGGAATTCACTTTGATGCATACGCTTACAAAAGCAGCACGGTTCAATGATATTTGGAAGTTGCGTTAGCAAGATATTGTGTTATAGTGATACAACGGAGTATAAAATGACATGGCTTTTGACAAGTTTGCATTAAGGAATGTACAGCTATTTCAAAGATTGGAATGCCTGGGAAGGGAATATGAAAAAAAAGCAGAACAGAACTGTATCAATGTAAAGTGTCAAAGTGATAGAAGGAAACACATTTAGAACACTTGCCGATAAAATACTATGTCAAAATACAGGTTTTTATGTAAGGACAATTAAGTGACCAGTTTGTTAATTGTTGTAATCATCCTGTGGAAATAAAAAAAAATCGTATAGGCCTAGGCCCTAATTTTTTTTTGTAGCCAATACAATTGGCGAATTGCGACTTGCAAATTAAATGGACCCCTTATTCCATTGCACTTTGTTGAAAATGAATACTTCCTCTAACAGATTCGCCTATACTCGGTGCAAGATCGAAAACCAACAAAAGAAATGGATTTTCTTTTGCACGACAAAGTTGCCTAAACGCTTTGGTGGGTGTAAATATAAAAAAAAATATCAAATGCGTTAACTGCGACCTTTTTTCAATGTAATGAACAGTCCCTCTTATTGGACGAACAACTTGCGAAATTGGACGCAAAAACCTATATGTTATGATTCCCGAAGTTGATAAACAATCACAAACGAATTACAACGTGATCAACGATCAAGAAAAAAAATAGGACAACGGTTGCGAACACAATTCCGATTTAAAAAATAAATAAAAGAAGACAAATTCCAAAGAATCTGATTACACAGCAACTAAATATTGGTGTGATCAATATTTGTTTTCATCTTAGTTCTCTTTTTTTGCCAACTGATGTACCTGCATAAAAGAAAATGTGAAGGAAATTTCAGCGTGTTTCCGCTATAAGTTCGAGGCACCCTGATGAGTTTAACGAGGAATTTGCAAAGACTGCAGGCCAAAATGTCTGGCACAGTTCTACGGTGGGTGTTATAGGGAGGGAATATCACTCGAGGGATGTTTTCTGTTAAAATTTTGACCAAAAGGTGTATAAATATAGAGAAAAAAATACAGTCTCCCACCAAAATCACTGCTCTGTTCTGATGATTGAGTGAGGAAAATGTCAAATAACAGACCCTCACCTCGATGTAACGTTCTTGAATTCTATCACGAAGGGAATCCTCAGCACTCAGCAGATTGCGAGCTGGAAATAATACCAACGAAAATGAGTCATTGAAAATCCGCTGGGAGATATCTTAGGGGCTGTTGGGGGAGGCATAGCTGAATTTCACAAGTAAAACACCCCCAGATCAAAACCTCTGTCGGGCGAAATGTGATATTGATTGATAATACATTTTTTAAGCGGAATGCGTCCTGTATGCAACGGCCCTGAACAGACCCACGCACGAGCAACAATATTCATGTCTTCTTTGAAGGATTTAATATTTTCGAATCAAACGCAGTAACTACCAAAACAAATGCCCAGATTTTCTGAGAGAAATCTGTATGCAAAAAGAACTGAAGGCCACGTAGGATCATTTGCAATTGCCCGGAAAAGTACATATATGGCGATTTAATGGCAGAAACCTTGCAATGCTGAAAGTGAAGATACGGTATCAAATACCCGGTGAAAGTATTTCGCCTGATATATCGGTTGAAAACTTTGAACTGAACCCTAAACCCCACGCCGTAATTTTTTTGACCCACTTTTAGGGGACAAAATAATTTTTGGCACCCCCCCCCAAAAAAAGTGTTCTGGATCCGCCCTTGACAGCAGAACAGAAGGGACGAATAATTTGTACAGACGTACATCAACGCTATACATGATTTCTACAAATGAATCCAACTAAACAAAGCAATTTGAACTTGAATAAAACTGTGAGCATCCTCACGATCCGGTCCGTTTGTATTTGCGCCCTCTATATTCAGTTACACGTTCATCCTGCAGTGATTGAATATAACTTGATGATCAAACCGGAATGGCGCACTGTGAACTCTAGCGAAATGACACAGTTTAACAACAAAGTTCAAAGGGTACTGAGTATCCACATAAATGATAACACAAAATAAGACAGGCATGTTTGAGTTGTCTGGATTTCCTGATGAACGTTCTTCCGTGACCAACTTCTCCATAACTCTTCATCCTGAATTAGTTTGAGTGATTGCCGGAATACAATGCGAGTACATCGCATTAGGATTTCATGTTTAAAAATTAAAATGATAAATTAAACAGGGAAAAAAACGAGGCAGAAAATAAGGGGGTGGTTGATCATACCTATATACTGTTTAATTTAAAGAGTCGAACTTTCGCAAGATTGTTTTCTTTAAACCAAAATGTTAACCCAGTAATTTTGTACCTGAACTATTACAAGTGCGTGAATTATTTTGAATAAGTGCGAATCCCGATCAATTTCAACTATTCTGAATCACAGCAGGGAACTTGATGGAATGAGCTCTTAAAAAAATGCTCCCAAAATTTGATTCAAAACCAGTCGAGTCTGAACAGCTTTGTTTTTGACACTGAATTATTTCATGTTTGTATAGTGTTATATCAGACAATATATATCGTCTTAAAAAAAACTGAAGACGTTTTCGAAATAGTGTGCCGGTGGGCAGACTATTAACGTGTGATAGCAACGAAATTCAGTGACAAGAACCAAAAAAATTATCCCTTTAATGTATCTGTTTTGGTCAAATGTATAGCATCAACTAAGCTAAAAGTTCAAAAGTTAGTTGTGCTGCATCATACTTAAGATTGTGAGCAATTGATCATATGTTCCTCTAACTGGTTCAAGGTTGCTTGAACTTATAGTTATAGAAATCTCAATGAGCATACAGTTTCTGCATTTGTGGGGGAAATCGATCTCATACCAAGGAAGTAGGGGCGCAAACACTACAGCTGGACTACCGCAGTCAAGTTACAGTCGTTCAATAAAGATTTATTTTCCGGATAGGAAATCAGCGCACCGGTTTGGCTCTAGTAAGCCTCCATCTGTTTGTCAACTGAAACTTGTCTCACAAAATATTTCAGATTTGTGAAAATCTGTACCAATCACCAAAAACTTTCGAAAAATAAGCCAAAAATCAATATGGCTGTTTGTCCAAATATCCAACAGAATCTCAGTTGCATTCTGAGTGGAACCCTGCATGCAAATACATGAGTGGATTCATCGAGAGCTTTTGCTTCAATCTCTTCAGGCGAACAGAAAGCCTGAGCAATTTGTACAAACACCAACTCTACACATGATTTCTACAAATTCACCCAATTAAAGAAACCAATTTGAACTGGTCTAAAACTGTGTGCATCATATCACGATCCGGTCCGTTTGTATTTGCGCCCTCTATATTCATGACTCGTTCATCCTGCTGAATGTAACTTGATGATCAAAGCGCACTGTGAACTCTAGCGAAATGGCAAAGTTGAAAGGGTACTGCTTGAGCAATAACACACAATAAGACAGGAATGTTTTTGATGTCCGGATTTCCTGATAAACGTTCTTCCGTGACCAACTTCCCCATAACTGTTGATCCTGAATTAGTCTCAGTGATTGCCGGGAAACAATGTGAGTACATTGCACCAGAGTTTCCGTGTTTTAAAATTAAATTGATAACATTAAAATGGCAAAATGAGGAAGAAAATAAGGGGTGGTTGATCATACTGATTTTATTGGTGAGATTATTTATAAAGGATGTAGCTTTCGCAATAAGTATTAAAAAGTATTAAAAGTGCGTGAATTTGTTTAAGCATTAATCACAATCAGTTGAAACTATTCTGAAATCAGCAGGGAACTTGATGTTATAAACTCTTCAAAATACTGCAATCAGATATGACTAGAAAAAGTCCTACTGATAGCCTTTGTTTTGACAATACAACTTTCCGTGAATGTACAGTGTGCTATCCATGTAGTGACAAGATTTCAACTTTTTCAAAAACTAAACCAGTCAGTATGTGAACAATAATTTAGTTTGAAGCGTGCGAAATGAAAGTAGAGGCGGAAATAATGTCAGACAGGAATTCCTCATTCCGAACAACAAAACCCTGATAATTATATTTGGGTGATCGGGTACTACCCGATCATTGTTTGGAAATGTTAAGAAATTTCTTTCTTTCTTTCTTTCTTTCTTGGTTTTTTTTCCGACAATAATTATCTGCGACTTTTCTTCTGAACAGGACAGACTTCAAACCTTTAACAAACATCAACACTGACTCAGAGGTATACCTTTTTATACTCTGACGTCGTAATGACGTCATCAGGTATTTAATTACAAGCAATTTCACTGCAAAGCCTCATAAACAAAATGAACAATCATGTTCACACTTTGAAATCTGATTGACTATAGATTGATAAACATTTTTGATATTCGAAGGTAAAGTCGTCTTACCTTTCCTTCCGGGGTTACTGGTAGGTCAAATTTAGGTGAATTTAAAATGCAAAAAGAAGTTGCAGAAAGACGAAACCTGATATGAACATGAACCTTAGTGTGAAGATGTGGATATTTTAGTGACGTCGTCATGACGTCATCATACATCAAATTACAAGCATTTCAGGTCAAAATTTGACAAAATAGTTTGACAGGCGCGGATCCAGAGGGTGGGGAGGGGGCCGACCCCCCCCCCCCCCCCAGCCCCCGCTGTGAAACATGCACACAACATATTACCCGTTCGCCTATCACAACAATTTGACATATTTTTTTTAGGAGCCTGACCCTCCCCTTGCAAAAATTCCAGGATCCGCCCCTGTTTGAGCAATATCTTTTGTCCTAATAAACCTGAGTGTTTTGTGAAGTGGCAGATTGTGCCTTGGGCGATAGGCTACAGGACTACAGGGTCATCATCTTTGGGTGGAATTTTTGTTCCAAAAAGGTCATTGGATTATACCGCAAAAATTGAACAGACAATGAAAGATGATGAAATAAGCTGTAATTGATGGGTGTCTCAAACACCTTGGAGAGTTGTGAGTATTTGTCCTGATCTTTACAAGTGGGGGTATTTATCACTGAGGTCCATGGCAGTTAATTTGCTGGTCTGCAGCCATAGATATTCTTTGAATTACCATAAACGTCTTTCCGACAATTCAGCATTGTGACGTCATCGAACGAATTTGAAACTGAATCGCATGTTGATTCAAAGACCACGAACAAAAAGGCTACGGTTCAAAAAGGTGTGTTCCAGGCGCAGTTCTATAAGATTTATTTAGAAGGGATTATTGAATGAAAACCATCATGGTTAGGAGGATATTTTTTTGAAGGGATAATTGAGAAGACTAACCATCATGGCGAGGAGGATATTGTTTTAGAAGGGATAATTGAGGAGACAAACCATCATGGCCAGGAGGATTTTTAGAGGGGATTATTAAAATAAAAACAATCATTGCTTGGAGGATATTTTTGTAGAAGAGATTATTGAACACACAATCGATCTCGGCTTGGAAGATATTGTTTTGAGAAGGGATAATTTAGGAGAGTTATCATCACGGCTAGGAGGATATTTTTTAGTAGGGATTATTGAAATAAAAACCATCATGGTTAGAGGATATTTTTTAGACGAGAGTATTGTACAGACAAACCATCAAGGCTTGGAAGATATTTTTTTAGATGTGATCATTGAGGAGACTAACCCTCATGGCTAGGAGGATATTTTTTAGAAGGGCTAAATGAGGAGACTAACAATCATGGCCACGAGGATATTTTTTTAAAGGGATAATTGAGGAGGCTAATAATCACGGCTGGGAGGATATTTGTAGAAAGGATTATTGAAATGAAAACCATCATGGATTGGATGATATGTTTTAAAAGGAAGGACTAATTGAGAAGACTAATCATCACGGCTAGGAAGATATTTTTGAAGGGATAATGGAGGAGACTAACAATCATTGCTTGGAGGATATTTTTTCAGAAGGGATAATTAAGGAGACTATTCATCACGGTTAGGAGGATATTTTTCAGAGGGATTATTGAATGAAAACCATCATGGCTCGGAGGATATTTTTTGAAGGGATAATTGAGGAGACTTATCATCATGGCTTGTACAATATTTTTAGAAGGGATAATTGAGGAGACAAACCATCATGGCTAGGAGGATATTTTTTAGAAGAGATTATTGAACACACAATCCATCACGGCTTGGAAGATTTTTTTTTAAGAAGGGATAATTGAGGAAACTACTCATCATGGCTAGGAGCATATTTTTATTTAGAAGGGCTTATTGAAATAAAAACCATCACGGCTTGGAGGATATTTTTCAGACGAGATTATTGAACAGACAAACCATCACGGCTTGGAAGTTAATTTTTAGATGTGATAATTGAGGAGACTAACCATAATTGCTTGGAGGATAATTTCTAGAAGGGATAATTGCGGAGACTCACACTCATGACAAGGAGGTATCTTTTTAGAAGGGATTATTGAACATTATTATTATTGATTATATGAACAGACAAACCATCATGGCTTGGATGTTATCTTTTAGATGTGATAATTGAGGAGACTAATCATCATGGCTTGGAGGATATATTGAGAAGGGATAATTGAGGAGACTAATCAACACGGCAAGGAGGTTTTTTAAAGGGATAATTGAAGACACTAATCATCATGACTTGGAGGACATTTTTTAAGGGGATAATTGAGAAGACTACCCATCATGGCTAGGAGGATATTTTTAGAAAGGTTAAATGAGGAGACTTATCATCACGGCTAGGAGGATTTTTTTAGAAGGGATTATTGAATAAAAACCAACATGGCATGGAGGATATTTTTTAAAGGGATAATTAAGGAGACTAACCATCATGGCCAGGAGGATATTGTTTTAGAAGGGATAATTAAGGAGACAAACCATCATGGCTAGGAGGATTTTTTTTTAGAGGGGATTATTAAAATAAAAACCATCATGGCTTGGAGGATATGTTTTAGAAGAGATAATTGAGGAAACTAATCATCTGGACTTAAAGGATATTTTTTAGATGTGATCATTGAGGAGATTAACCATCATTGCTAGGAGGATATTTTTTTTGAAAAGGGATAATTGAGGAGGCTAATCACCACGGCTAAAAGGTGTTTTTTTACAGGGATAATTGAGGTGACTTATCACGGTTAAGAGGATATTTTTTAGAAGGGATTATTGAAATGAAAACCATCATGGCTAAAGGGATATTTTTTAGAAGGGATAATTGAGGAGACTATCATCCTGGCAAGGAGGATATGTTTTAGATGTGATAATTATTAAGGAGGCTAACCATCATGGATAGGAGGATCTTTTCCAAAGGGATAAATATTGTGGAGACTAATCATCACTGCAAGGAGGATTTTTTTTGAAGAGATTATTGAAATGAAAACCATCATGGCTTGGATGATATATTTTAGAAGGGATAATTGAGGAGACTAATCACCACGGCTAGGAGGATATTTTAGAAGGGAAACTTGAGGAGACTGAACATCATGGCTAGGAGGATTTTTTTTTAGAAGAAATTATTGAACGCACAAACCATCACGGCTTGGAAGCTTTTTTTTTTTTTTAGAGTTGATAATAATTTAGGATAGTAATCATCATGCCTTGGAGGAATTCTTTTTAGACGAGATTATTAAACAGACAGAGCATCACGGCTTGGAAGATATTTTTAGATGAGATCATTGAGGAGACTAACCATCATGGCTAGGAGGATATTTTTAGAAGGGATAATTGAGGAGACTATGGCTTGGAGGATATTTTTTTAGAAGGGATAATTGAGAAGACTAACCATCATGGCCAGGATTATTTTTTTCGTAGAGGTAATTGAATGACGTTTTCTGGTTTCTAATTTTGATCAAAAATATCAAATGCATAAAAAAAGGAAAAGTCTCCTACCAAATCACCGCTCTATTCTGATGCTTGAATGAAGAAAATGTCAACAGACACTCACCTAAGCACAGTTCTTGAATTCTCTCGCGGAAGCACTTTTCAACACTTGAGCGGATTGCTGGCTGAAAAAAATACCAACAAAAATATGAGTCATTAAAAATCCTCTAGGAGATAACTTGGAGTCTGGTGGGGAGGCATAGCTGAAGTCCACAAGTACAATACGGCCAAAAAAATGTCTGTACAGTGAAAATGTAATTTGGGTTGACTATTTATCTCAAATCTATCCATGAATTCTACAAAATGCATCCAGCTATTGAACTTGTATAAAACTGTGTGCATCATCATGATCCAGTGCGTTTGTATTTGCGCCCTCTAGTCTATTCTGACCAGTGACACTTTTATCCTGCAGTGCTTAAAAGTAACTTGATGAAACCGGAATGGCGCACTGTGAACTATAGCAAAGTTGAACAACAAAGTTCAAAGGCACTGAGAATATCCACAAATAATAACACAAATAAGACCGGCATTTTGAGATGTCCGGATACCTGTATACGTTCTTCCGTGACCAACTTCCGCATAACTTTTCATTCTGATTGAGTTTGAGTGATATCCGGAAATAATGTGAGTACATTGCACTAGGATTTCATGTTTGAAAATTTCAACGATAAAGTCAATAGGAAAAAAGGAGGCAAAAAATATGAGTGTGCTTGACCGTGCCAAAAATATTGGCCAGGCTATAAAGAGTTCAGGTTTTGCGAGACTTTTTTTTTGAAACCGAAAATGAACACCGATTTGTAGTTCCTCTGAAATATTATTTTGAATGATCAATACATCTTTACTGTTCTGAATCACAGCAGGGAACTTGATGCTTTATACTTGCGAAAAACTGTGGTCAGAAGACAGTCCAACCTAACAGTCGAACCTAATTTAAAAAAAGGCCATAAATGTGACTTCGTAGTGTATTATCCATATCGACAAGAATCCTAATGATTTTTGTTCAAGAAGTAAAGAAACCAGTAAGTATTTGGACAATTTGTTTATGAGAGTGCACAATGGAAGTAGTAGCGGAAATATTGCCAGACAGGAATTCCTCATTTTTATTGCCTTGAAATTTGAACTCGCAAAACCGTGGTCTGCATCCGCACCAACTGTTTACATTATAAGAGCTGAAATAAAATAGCTCGATAATTTACAAAAGTGTTTGAAATTATCTCTTTCAGACGGGCTTTGATTAGTGCATGTT
Source organism: Patiria miniata (assembly GCF_015706575.1). Taxonomy (NCBI): domain Eukaryota; kingdom Metazoa; phylum Echinodermata; class Asteroidea; order Valvatida; family Asterinidae; genus Patiria; species Patiria miniata. The sequence continues at coordinate 15,159,441 of NW_024037048.1, read as the reverse complement.
ATGCACAAACAAAGCCCGTCCGAACAAGTTAATTTCAAACGCATTTGTAAATCATCGCGATACTTTATCAACTCCAAAGTGGTCATTGGGAAAAGGCACAACTTCTGGATCGGAATTAGCGCGCTGGTTTTACTGTTAGCAGACGTGTATTAGAGTCATAGTGAAATGAAAAAGAACAATTTGTTCATAATAATCTTGGGTTTCTTTCAGTCCTCAAGCTACCACATTTTTACAAGCACACAAAGACGAGAAAATATCAAGCCAACCACCGCGCTCGCTGTTTGGAGAATCATTGCATCAGCAACATTCAACAAAATCTGAATCTCGCATTGATTCAAACACATTGGGCAAAAGACAACAAATGTCTTCAGAAGAAAAATGATTGTTTCAAACACTCACCGAGCAAAATCTTGTTCTTGCAGTCAGTTCTCTCTCTGGTTGTCGTCCGAAGGTGACCTGTGGTTGATGTGAAGGGTGGACGGCCCCACATTTTCTTAAATAGTGCCATCGATTTCCTGAGCAGTGACTAAAAACTCGGACCTGGATTGTGATTGCATGGCTCCTGTGCGCTGTCAATCACACATCACCGACTCGCTTCATATTAATGATATGAAAGCAATGTTAATGTCGTTGAGGCTATAAAGTCACCATAACAAAACTAGTCACCGAGATTGAAATGGCCGCTTCTTATTGGTGGATATTGTATGGACGTCTGTGACACATCCAAACATGGAATTTATGATTGACACACACAACCTGTCAGTCACAGACCACTCACTTGTGGTCACCGACTTGTCGTCACCGACTTGTCACCGACAAACTGTGATTGGTGGATAGACAAGTGACGTATGCACCGGCCGTGATTCATTCAATGTACAGATGGCGCTTCAGTCTATTAAATTGTGTGGATATATTCGGGATTATATGAGGAATTAAATCGTACTCAACCAGCGGAGAAACTTGGGTTTAACTTGGGGTAGGGCACCTGGGGTGCGTTATTTTTACAAAGGCTGCACTAAGCGCAAAATAAACGTATTATTACAACAGTTAATGTTTTATTTCAGGCTTTCAAACTGGAGCGGGGGGGGGGGGGCTTCCACTGGGGGTGGGGGTACATATGCCCCGTGTCCCCGTAGTTATGCCCCTGAGGTAGACTTTGCTCCTTGATTGGGACTTTGAGGAAATAAAATACAGTTAAATAAAGTTCCATGAACTTTACGCATCATATACGGCCCGTGTATAATCGTGGCCTTCTAAATGTGGAAAAGGTTTTTACACTTTAATATCTCCCAGTTCGAATAATCATTTCCAGAAATGTTAGAATGCATGACCGGTGATGATGGACCTAAAAATCAAACGTTCACTACTTAAAATAATGACACAGTTCCAAAAAAGCATGTAAAGTGATTTAAAATCCCCCCCATATCAACGAGAAAGGCTTGTATGGAACGACCAGACTTCCTACATTTGCTAGTTTGTGGCCTCCGCATAACGCGCACGATTCACCCTGAACTAGCCCGGTTGATATCCGGACAAATCACACCAGAGTTTGCCATTCTGTATTGCGAACCACCTCGATTTATAATAATCTATGAAGCAATGACGTAGCGACGATGGGGGTGGGGTGGGATAGTTGAACGACCACATGCCCCCCTTCCCCCTCCCCTCCCCCATACCAGTGGGACCATACCATGCAAGTAAATGACAAAGCCACTTGTCTGATTAGGGGCCTCACATGGCTTTGTTCCGAACCGGGCACGAAGCCTATGTTTACAAAACGACCGAAAGTCACCGAGGTCATGAGACATACCGGCGTTTCTCAAACTCCGGCTTCGTTCCGTAAACCGGTTTCGGGCATGCGGCTTGGCAATAGAGCTGGATCCGGTATTGGAATGAAGCTAGGATTTGGAAAACCTCGCTTGTAGCTCACTCGACGTGTGTCAAGTCGCCGTTCAAAACGCCTCGCTGTTTCGTCCCTCGGTTAACTGCCGGCGCTTGTCAGGATGACCTTGTGGAAAGGCTACAGTTAGGCCTCTTGACCAGCAGAGGCAATCTCTTGTTCATATTTGCGGAGCCACCAACTTGGAAAGTTTGAAAAGCTGGGGTGGAGGTGGTTGGGCTAAGACGCTACCTGACTATTGAGGGCACTGTTCCAAAATGCATGTATACATACCCGCGTACTATAGCTATAGTGGTAGATAGTGGTAATGACTTGAAATAAAAGACATTCTTATTAAAAATAACACTCAAAATATTTTTGATTTTATTTCTAGAAGATAACATGCTTTATACTTGGTGCACATAATCATGGTCTCAAGACGTATCTGCGTCGTTTGGAATGCATTGCGCAACCAATGTGTCTATGTCGTTCAGAAAATTGCACAACGAACAATGTCCAGCTTTCGTTTCAGGTAGATTGCGAAATCAGAATTCGTTGCTTTTCGTTTGATAAAACTGCGCAAGAAAAGAAGGGGAAACAAAATAATTCCTTACCATATAAGGTTATATGTGGTTGATATTTAAAAAACAAAATGGGTCGATGAATGTTGATCGAAGCTTCTCCTACTTTCCAAGGAATGTTTGCATAATTGTTTTGGAGAAAAGTTGTTGTTGTTTGCCAAATTGAATTAAAAATATGAGGCTAAGGCCCCCCAAAAAAGTCTCCGGTTTCTGGTATGCGCGCGTCGCCGTAGCCATCGCGTCGGCAAAATGAAAAAGGTTTTTTTTTTTATGAAACATGATGTCTCAAAACCGCCAAACTCACTGGTTTGACTTGAATCCTGCTGCCGCACAATTTTAACGTGTTTTTAGATTGGGTTATGGTCGAGAATAAGCTTTATGTGGCCTCTCTGGACTCCCATATATTTGCACTAAGTTTACTCGGGCACCATTTGCAGTCATCAGCCGACATTTGAACCAAAAAAATCAGGTAAAAAAAAAAAAAAAGCCACGCCGCCGCACCACTTTTTGGGCAAGCTCCATACCAGAAACCGGAGACTTTTTTTTTTGGCCTAACCTCTTGTATTTTTTTATTGAGGAAAAAACAAAAAATCTAAATTGCCTCAAAGTTGTTGGAAAACTTGCAAAGGGATCCTGGAATACATTCTAAGTTAATGCAACAGATATTTCTTCAGTTATCTTGTGGAAACCGAGTGTGAAAGTTGACTCAAAATTGCCCGTTATTTTTTGCGTTAAACACACCTGCATTTTGTGGATGGAAATTTGTGTCCTGGACGAAAAGATAATCTTGATCAAAATCTGTAGCAAAATCGCTACATCAGCGGGGAAAAAAATTCAGTGTGTGTGGAAGCATTGAGCGTCTGGCCGTACTACAGAGCTTGCGATAGTACTGTACGGCCAGACGCAGTCGGGCTAGACTTTGACTTCAGTTTGCATGGACAGTCCCTAATTTTCGGGCTAGGTTCAACTAAGAAAACACGCCCAGCAAATAGCAACTCACTGTGGCTTTATTTATGTAATACAAGTGCCTTTCTGTCTGTATCCTACGATTTTCATAGAAATTGATGACGTGCATGCCATGAGCAGCCAGTGATGCAAGACACAGAGTCAGAGGAATGCAGCATATGATGCAATTGATGGCAGTACAGATAGCAGGTTGATCTCCAATGGGCAGCAGACATGGAAAGAATGTTGCAACCTGACGCCACTTCAGCGGTACAAAGTCTATTGTGAGTCAAGAAAATTGAAGTATTTCCTAACATTGAAATTGGGAATGTTTCTTAGTCCTAGATTCATGTCTTATCATCATTTTTCCAATGACTGTCCTTCATTGAGATGATATATGAAGAAAACGGCAGTGTCAGGTCGCAAAATTGTTTTCGCAGGTTTATGCTTGCCCGAAAATTTGGGACTCTCATCAATACTGTGTTTTGCATGTTTCAGAGCACTCCATGCCAGGTCCCAGTAGTGTGGGTTTATTATAGGACTGCAGGGTATGTTGGCGACACAGATTTTATATTTCGGTTCCAAAAAGTTAATCAAATGAGTGGGTGCGTTCCGGGCTTTCAAGAAGCTTTTGAGGAAAAAAATAGGTACGCTGTCTTGAATGGGATTTGAACCAAATAGCTGACGCCTATTATTGCAACTCTTATTAGCAACTTGAGCATCATGCTTGTTGAAGTTGTTGGGGCTGTTTATGAAGCTCGATGGAGGTATTTTTACTAAAAACCTGGAATATATGTTACTGTCCCTGTGGAAAACTTAGTCTGAATAATGCAAAGATGTCAGTGAGTTGTTTTTTTTTCAAAACGAAGATTCACATTGCAAGATTAAAAGGTCAGTATTAAAAACAATTTCAGAATTTTTTTTTTATGATGTATTTAATCATCAGGATTCATTTGATGACTGAGCCTCCATAGCAGCAGATCACTGACAGAACAGCAGCAGCGCTACAAGGGGTCTCAGCTGTCCGATACAGCAGAGAGGAAGACAAGCTAAGACAAAGAACAACGACAATGACACATGATGAGTATCTACAGTTGAGTAACAAGATGCTTAGTGCAAGTATAGGAACAGTAGTTGATTCAGCTGGGATCCATGGAGGACATGCTGTGAATGTTTCATCACGGCAACTCAGTCTCAGACAAGATTGTTCCAGGTGCTGATGCGTTACATTATGTTCAGCGAGGATGTTACTAGTCCTTATCATTAGTTTTTAAAACTGTATGCATGCAGTACTGACATGCGTGAAATGTTTTGGTTAAAGGGAATGTACAACATTTGCCTTTGCTGCATTTTTTTCAAAAATAAATCGATTTGGAGGATTAGGCCCTAGTATGTTATGGCAAATATTGTTCAAATGACTGGCTTCACGTTTTGGGCTTGTATATGCTGGCAAACCGAGAAAACCAATCATGTACTTGAAGTCTGGTTGCCTGAACCAGTCTTAAGATGAAGCAGAGCAATTTGTAGACTTTGGGGAATTGTAAGGTCAGAGAATCAGTCTAGAAGGCTTGAACCCTTTCACCAGTGTGTAATCAATTGCAACGATAACGCGAAATAACTAAATATGAAAAATTAGGAACTGTTTTTATAGCCATTTTTTCCACTGCTGGTTGGCTAACCAGTGTTGGAAAAATACAATTTTTCTTGAAAATGTCAGCACACCAGGAGCCATGATTTTACAGGATGCTAAGCTTTTGTGTCATTCCCTAACAATCAAGTGAAGTACTTCGTGTAAATTTGACCATGTCGTTTTTTTTATGCTTGCAAATGTTATATCTACCCTTAACATATGTTTCATTTTTGCAATAAAATGCTCTTCAACTATTTCAATAATAACACAGTCAGTGACAACTATGTGTTAAGTTTCATATACGTGTAAAGTTTTAAACGCTGAAAGAATTAAAATGAAAATCATTTTCAGAAAAAAAATTCCAAACTTGTCTCTTCTATAGTTTTCAATTTCTTGATCCCATCATGGATGGAGGATTAAATAATATTATTTTTTTTTTTAAAAAGAGAGAAGGATATAACATACAATTTTAGTGTTTATTTTTTTGAAGTATTTGATTCTGAAAACAAAACTTCATTTTTTTTTAAATGATAAGTTCACCAAATTTATTTTTGGGGAAAGAAAAAAAGAAGAAAATTAAGTAATAATATAATCATGGTGGGATTCGAACCCGAGTCGCCAGATTGGGAGTCTTACGCCGGTCCAGCAGACCATTAACGCGCTCAAATGCACTATTAGTTCTTTTTAATTATAACTGTAAGATAGACTTATCGCGGCTTTTCACGTACAGGTACATGCCCATGCACGCTTAGACGTAAAACACAGTCTGACGATGTAAATCACTCGTTTGGTTTTGGGTGTAGCTGTTCAAGTTGATCTAAATTTATTTGGAAAAGGATAAAGGGTGTCAACTGAACTGAAATCCTGAAATTCCATGGAATAAAACTCGACAATCCTTGGTTTCAGTACGAAACACACGTGTTCAACGGATGCAGAGAAGCCTATTTCTTTTGTTAATTTCCTTTGTTAAATCTTGCGTTAACAATAAAATGTTTCCATTGAGGCGAAAGGATTAAACGCCGGGATCTTTTTTCACGCTTGAGTGCATCTGAATGGGGAATATTGAAGCGGAAAATCACGATTTACAGCACTTAGGCAGCATTTTATCCCACATAATGATACTTTTTGAAGAGGAAATTGCATACTGAATACAACTGTAGTTTCAAAATTCAAAAATTCGCCGTATTTAAAAAGTCGAGGTAATTTTTTTGGAAAAATTTCACTGAAACTTTCCTCATCCTAACGTAGGCGGCGCTATACATATTTCATTCTCGCACGTGCACCGTATTCAGAGTTGGCTAGCGCATTAGCGTGTGTGTATGGCATTGCAAGGGGATGGGGGCGGGGCTGGCTGCCTGTTTTGTATACATGTACGGTTTATAACCCTTTTTAAAAAACATTTTTCCATTAACGACTTTTAGTAAAAATATTTCGCTTGTTCCCCCCTCCCCCCATCTCACACGACAAAACAAATCCCTGCCCCCCTCTTGCTTCATGGGTATACCGGGGCCCTTTTAGGCGCGTCTCTTTTGTTCCATTAAAGTTGACTTTTATTCTGATTGCATTTTGTTTCACAGACCTTAATTATCTATTGTTTTAGTTGTAGACCTATTCAACTTTTATTGGTGAGATAAATTGAAATTGTGATGCAAGGATAAGATTGGGTACAGTGGATAGCGGGTGATACTCAGATGGGGCGGCGGCTAGCGCGATAACAATGCGCACTGAGAATGAAATATATAAAGCGCCGCCTACGTCAGGATGAGGAAAGTTTGGGTGAAATTTTTCCAAAAAAATTACCTCGACTTTTTAAATACGGCGAATTTTGGCATTTTAAAACTATAGATGTATTCAGTATGCAATTTCCTCTTCAAAAAGTATCATTATGTGGGATAAAATGCTGCCTAAGTGCTGTAATTCGTGATTTTCCGCTTCAATATTCCCCATTCAGATGCACTCAAGCGTGAAAAAAGATCGCGGCGTTTAATCCTTTCACCTCAATGGAAACATTTTATTGTTAACGCCAGATTCAACAAAGGAATTTAACAAAAGAAATAGGCTTCTCTGCATCCGTTGAACACGTGTGTTTCAAACTGAAACCAAGGATTGTACGAGTTTTATTTCATTGAAGTTCACGATTTTAGCTCAGTTGACACCCTTTACCCTATTCCAATTAAATTTAGATCAATTAGAACAGCTACACCCAAAATCTAACGAATGTTTTACATCGTCAGACTGTGTTTTACGTCTAAGCGTGCATGGGCGTCAACGTGAAAAGCCACGATAAGCCTATCTTACAATTGTAATTAAGCAGAACTAGTAAAACATTTGAGTGCGTTAATGGTCTTGTGGACCGGCGTAGGACTCTCAATCAAGCGACTCAGGTTCGAGCCCCACCATAATTATATTACCCTTTTTTTCTTACCTTCCCAACTTTTTATAGCTCCATGCCCAAACATAAATTTACTGAACATATCTTTTAAATAAACTGAAGTTTTGTTTTCAGAATCCCAAACAAACTACCAAGAAAACAAACAAAACAATAACAAACAGGTATTTTTTTTTCACTTTTATTTATTGTGATGATTTAATCATCCCTTTATTCAAAGAACTATGCACAGCATTTCAACAATATTTTTAAGTACACATTTACTTTTAAAATTCACCTACACAATATTTACACTGCAAGATAAGATTTATCGGACTTGAAGGGAATGTACAACATTTGCTTTTGCTGCAATTTTCAGAAATAAATGGATTTGGAGGATTAGTATGTTTTAGCAAATATTGTTAAAATGACTTTTTTCACGTTTGGGCTTGTAGATGCTGGAAAAGTCAAGAAAACCAATCATGTATTTGCAGTCTGGTGACCCCACTTATAAGATAAAACGGAGCAATTAATAGACTTTGGGGAATTGTAAGGTCAGAGAATCAGTCTAGCAGACTTGTACGTGTGTAATCAATTGCAAAGAAAATGCGGAATAACTAATTATAAAAAAATTGGGAGCAATTTTTGAAAAATAGCCAGTTTTCTCCAATGCTGGTTGGCCGACCAGCGTTGGAAAAGTACCATTTTTCTTAAAACTGTCAGCACATCAGGAGCCACAATTTTACAGGATGCTTTAGACTGTCATTCCCCAACAATCCAGTAACTTATTTTGCGATAATTTGATCATTTCGTTTTGTGATATTTGCAAATCTTGTATCTTCCCTTTAAAGAAAGGCAGTATAACATTTAATGTTTTTACAGATGAAATAAAGAAATGAAGTCAGAATATCACACAATATTGGAAAAGAATGTTGCAACCTGACGCCACTTCAGCGGTTGTGTGCAAAGTCTATGGAGCGTCAAGAAGGTGTTCTCTTAAGTATTTCTCAGTCCCAGATTCATGTTTTATCATAGTCATCATTTTTGCAATGAATGACTTCATTGAGATGATATGAAGAAAAAGCAGCATCAGGTTGCAACATTCTTTCCCAATATTGTACATGACAAAAATATAGTATTGACAATGTGATAGATAGATGGAGAAGCTCTGCTGGCAGAAATTGTGTGCTTAGCAGCGCTATGAAATTGGGCCCAGTTCAAATCACTTATTTTCAATTTGTTTCCTGCCTTCTGGACCTTACACCCCAATTACCTGACAAACGTGCTCTGAAAACTTGAACATGTATATTCATATCAATATAAACCATTAATTAGCATAATTACATTACGTACAGATAACTACCCCCCTCCTTGAATAACCATTCCTGGCCCATTCTCATGCCGTTGGGTTGTCTCTAAACAGGCCCCAGAAACTCCAAGACAACAAACTTGCAAATTGAGTTGTCTTTTTATTTATGACGTGAACCTTTATAATTATGATATGAACATTTTAATGCTACCTGACTGACTGTCCGACCGAGTCACTGACCGAGTCACCAACCGAGTAACTGAGTTACTGACTGAGCCACTGACTGACCGAGTCACTGAGAGAGTCACTGACCGAGTCACTTACTGAGACACTGAACAAGTCACTGTGTCGCTCAATAAGTCACCGAGTGATTCACTAACCGAGTCGCTGACCGAATCACTGACCGAGTCACTGACCGAGTCACTGACCGAGTCACTGACCGAGTCACTGACCGAGTCACTGACCGAGTCACTGACCGAGTCACTGACCGAGTCACTGACCGAGTCACTGACTGAATCTGACTCAAACACTGAGTCGCTGATCGAGTCACTGAGTTGTTGACTGAGTCACTGACTGAGTCACAGAGTCCAGCTTAACTAGGCAAGCCTACTTTGTTTTATGCCATGAGAGACTAGCCTCTCTCCAGAACTGTTGTTTTCTCCTGCATAACCACCTTGCCAAAGCTAAATAAAGAAATGTTTCAAGGCAAATTTGCCAATGTGAAGACCAATTAAATCACTCCTAAATTAATCAACAGTATTGTTCCATTATTTTATTTTTGGAAAATCCCTTTGCAAGCAGGAGTTTCTTGGAATGTACAAATTTAAACAATCTCAAGACTAGGATAGGGACCACCTCAGGAAACTGGTGCCCTGTTGTCCTTGGCCCACTTCTTCATGACACGGATGATGTATTCCACCTGCGGGTTACCGGTGCTGCGCAAGATTTGGAGGATGTCTTGCAGTGTTTCTCTGTAGAGGAAAAAAAATGACAAAAATCTAGTGGCTTGAACTTCACTGGGTTTTGTGCACATAAATATGAAAGCTATTAACAAGATGGACTTTGCGTCGGGGTGATGTAAATCAATGTTAGGTTTTGCCCTTCACCAATGTATAAACACTGTATACTCAGTGTGTTACCTCCCGAGTGAAAGTTGGGAAAATAATCACTTGGGTGGGATTCGAACCCACGACTCGACCATCGAGCTTACGGGGTTGGTTGGCTGGCCAGGCAACCAATTCTGTAAGCTTGATGGTCCAGTGGTTAAGACGTCTTTACTAAAAAGCAGGAGGTCATGGGTTCGAGTCCCAACAGAGTGATTTTTCCAACTTTAACTCGGGAGGTAACGCACTGAGTATACAGTGTTTATACGTCAGTGAAGGGCAAAACCTAATAGTGAAAATGAAAGCTGTTTATAGAATTTAGGGGGAAAAGGAAAAATCCATAAAGATCAATGAAGTTGAACTAGAGGGCTAAGAAGTTGAAAAGTATTCATGAAAATATGTAATAAAAAGCCGTATCCTCTCTGAGTGATGCCCGTTTGATATTTCCCAGGTCTGCATCGTGACTTTGGGCGTGATCCCTGGCTGCATGGCATATGCGGGTTGAGGGCTTCTGACTAGCGCCCCTTTGACAGAGACATTGACAATTAGGGAACCGCCAACATTGGGCTGGATAGCTCAGTTGGTAGAGCACCGGAGTGATATGTCAGTGCACACTGTTTGATAGATGTAGTGTGGTCACCTGACCATAAGTTGATCTAATTGGTCAGTGTGCACTGCTGATTGACAGAGATGACACCCACCTTGGTTCATGGCCAGCTATGATCTGCTGGAATACGCCCACGCACACCCCTCGCTTGCCTCTCCAGTATTCAGGATTGGGGTCCAATCTTTCCAGGACATCGAAAGCCTTGGTCGCATAGTAGAACTGGCCATCTACCGATAGAAAAGATGAGATTTGAGGATCGAGCGACCGTGACAATTATATTTTGAGGTCGAGCAAAAAACATCAGAAGTGCGAACGAAAAGCCTGAAGTTTTCGATCATATCGCCACCGTGTTGACAAAGTGATGAATTTGTCCCAAATCAATTTTTTTAAGCAGTTTGGGATTTTTGGCTATTTTAATATTTTAAGATGCCCTCTACATGCTTACCAAAGTTTGCGACACAAAAGTGCATCCCTCATTATTCAAGCTAATGACACAAAGTCGTAAATGTGCAATGAATCATTTTTTTTTCTTTTTGACGGGGATTCGTATTCTCGTTGATTTTACACGTGAAAACAATGTTGCAATCAGACGCCACTTTTGTCTTCACACATCATCTCAATAAAGATGAGTCATTGCAAAAATGTTTCACAAACACGAATCTGCAGAAACATTTCCAATTTTGTTCAGAAATACTTGGAAAGTTTTCTTGACTCGCCATAGACTTTGTACACAACGGCTGAAGTGGCGTCTGGATATGTGCATTCTTTTTACAAGTGTGTTATATTAAGATTGACGTTTCCTCTACGATTTGGGTTTTGACAAAGTGACAAATGTGTTTTGTGAAATCGGCTGCAGGTTTAGATTGAGTGACTAGATACTAATTTGGGGCTAATGCCAAAATCTTGACCAAACATACAAAATTAGGGGATGATGTTTTACCTTGTAGCCGTCGTTGGCAATGAGCTACAGCAGGCTGAACGATTCGTCAGACGTCTCCATCTTAAGGTACAACTCCCAGGCTAGTCTGGCCTTACGATTCATGATGTCTGAACAACGGAAAACAACACAAAGAAAGGTTATAAATACATAGGATACTGCTGTAAGAAAACACATTGGGGTCCACAAAAGATGTTCGGTTCAGTGGATGCTCGTTTCAGCAATTTTCGGCCAGCAATGCTCAGTGTAACTGTGTACAATATTTGGGAGCCAAGAGGGATGTTCATTGTAGCAAATTTCTGTCGTACAATCTGCTTGAAATACGATAGAACGAATCCAACATGGCAAATGTATGACTAAAATGTGAAGTTTACACGTTTATAAACGGAAAAACTTCGAAATCCGTTTACAAATTTCTCAAAACATGTAAACAAAACCCGAATTATTGAAAAGGGAGTTCTGTTCACGCGATCTTCCTTGGAGATAACCACGCATAGCACAAATAATTAACGTTGTTTTCAAACCTACTTAATTTACAAAACCTTAGAAGCACCGTAGTACTTGATTACATTTGGGGAACACGTAGTTACATTTTTACTTTATCAACGATTGCCTGCTATTTACTATGTCAACCATTGTTGATTTATCATGTCAATCACGCCGGTCTGCAGATCAGACATAATGGGTAGGCAAAAGCCACTGTCAATGGCTAAACGTTTAAAACGGTTCTTAAAATATTTGCTTAACGTTTACACAATGAAACGCAAAGTCACATCCTTAATATACGATCAGGGCGATGATTGCATGCTGGTTATGTCATTGTAAGAGACCCTTCAGTCTACCTCACACATGGGCAACATGTGCATCTCCCTAATGCCACTCTGGATTTTCCAGCAGTACATGAAATGCATGCACGCGACGTGTCGTGACTTTAGTTGGACATTTGGTTTTGCAGTCACCATTGTGAGTGGTCAATACATTATGAGTTGAGGCTTAACAGGTGGATTCATTCCCATCATTAGCAACTTTGAAGTTGGAAGAGGAAACGTCATTCACAATTGACGGTAATACTCACAGCATCTTGCCAACCAGAGACACGTGTAGTCATTCTTGATCTTCTCACTCTGAATGAGCACAAAAATCTGCAAAACAAGAGAAACGAAACCCACTCCAATTAAATCATGGTAAAACCAAGTGTTGCCACCAAAACAGTGGTCTAGGAGGCACAGAAAGATCCCCATCCGGGTTTTAGACTTGTTTTTTTTATGCCTATTCGCCCTGCACAAGGCTAAAAGCCACTCCAGATATACAGGGCTACAAGTCGGAGCAAAGCAGCTAAATCAACCCCACCATCTCTGCCCTCATAGGCACCCACTTATAAGCCATCAGTGTGGGGGTTTGGTCAGTATCAAATGAGGGCAATAATGCTCATTGTGATTTTTGGCAAGGTATGCACCCCTCTAGTCGGAAAATATGTGACAGCATTGCAGCGGTGGCAGCTTTTTGGGTGCTATCCCTTGTTTTCTTTTTTTTAAATGGCAGCCAAAACATGCTTGCTACAACATACAATTGATCCGGTTCAAGCATATTGACGGCAATTTTGAAAACACAAATCAAAAGTGATAACACTGCCACCACTCACACTGCAAAGCTATCACACATTCTCCAACTCTAGATGTGCCTTTCAAAAAATCGCTATGAGCATTGCTCTTTTCAATCGTCTGGTACCGGTGGCCCATTTTTTGGGCCAAAGCTGAGAGCCTATTACTCCTGGGTGGGGAGAAGCAATGAGTGACAAAGTGCCTTGCCCAAGGGCACACACACCATGACCCCAGGCTGGACTCGAACCCACAACCTGCAGCTTTACCCGCAGACCACGAATCCAACGCCCTTAACCACGAGGCCACAGCACTCCACACTCCTCTTGAATCAGGACAGATCATAGGTTGGAGGGAAATAAGCACCAGGCAAGGAATTCCAAAGAGATGCAGCACGTTGGAAAACAAGCTATTGGAATATCTTTTTGTTCTACATCTAGGTATACGGCAACAGTATATGGATGAGAACAGACAGAAAGTCGGGCTTCTCTCTCAAACAGGGCCGACCATCGGTGGGAATTGATACAAAATTCCACTTGTCTTGAAAATGACAGCACACCAGGTGCCGTGATTTCACAGGATGCTTGAGACTATTATTCCCTAACAGTCAGGTATTTCATAATAACTTGGTAGTTTTGGTTTTTTGATGTTTGCAAATGAAAGGCACCATGACTAGTTCAGGCACCATGACGAGTCACTGCGCCATGACTGGCCAACTATTGAGGGCGCAACAACAAAAATTGGGTCCGGGAGTCCAACCTACCTCCTGTGCTTCCTTGTAGTTGCCTGCTGTGGCTTTGGCCTGCGCATAGTTGTAGTTGAACCTATCGTTGTTGTTGAAGTAACTCTAGAAACGTAAACATACAAAAATGTCATCTTAGTTTTTCTGATAATTTTCCCACATGCACTACTTTTGTATTGCCCAAAAGGGCCAATACAGCTAAACCATGCCACAGAAACAACTATGAGCAAGTTGGGGCGAGACTAGTGGTCGATTCCTGACGTAATTTGATGCCTGAGCACTAATATCAACATGCAAACGCCTCTAGTCAGACAATGGTCAAAATTGTTCACCAAATAAAGAGAATGGTCAAGAATAATTCCAAAAAAAATTTGGTCCTGAATAATAGAGGGTGATTGGCAATAAATATTGTCAGGTTTTTGGAGAAAAGTTCAAAAACGAATAGTGTCTAACATTAAATGCACTAGATAAAATGACCTGAGAGCAAATATGCAGTCCTATGCCCCCTGTCTGTCTGGCCTCAACTCCATTTTCAAAGCTGTTGATGAAATAAAATGAATCAATAAACATTACTGCAACTTTCCTAAAAAAATATAGCGGTGCTGTTGAAACCCCTCGGCCTGAGTTTGTTGATATAAGGTGCGAAATTACAAGCACATGAAGTAGGATAGTTAATACTGGTCAATGGAATGACCTAGACCTTGACCAATGACATTGACCTTTGACCTTTTGACCCCCAAATCAATCCAAACTTGACTTTCCTGAAGGGCAACCCCTGAAGTTACAAACCCGAATCACATTTCAAACTCAAATTATCATCGGGAAACAATCTACCTTCAACTCACCACTGATATACTCAGCCCAAAATAAGAAAACAATTTTCGGACATACTTCTAGTTGGGTAAAGTAGAGATATATTTACTTATTAATTAAGAATTTGCTAACTTTAAATAACTTTTTTAGTGTTAACCTGGAATTTTCCTAGATTTACGCAAGTGCGCTGTGTTAGGGAACACTAAGCTGATTTTTGGCCCATTTCCGGACGCCACTGTTTTTAAATTTTACTCAAAATTGTGTGACAGTGAAATTGTTTACAGAATTAAAATGGCAAACACTACTGAAAAAGTACCAGTAATAACTGAATGAATTCGAAGTTTATCAACAAAGAAGTTTGGCAACCGTGCATGAGGAAAGTCACGTTAGGGAACACCACTATATGTGTGCATTGATACTGGGTTCTTAATTGGAGTAGGTGCGGTCAACTAAAAACAATAGGCCCTGGCCCTGCTGACTATATGACTATACAATCATGGAGCTATAAAAAGAGGTCTTACCCAACAATGTATGCAAAGCATTCAAAAATACTCCGGAAAGACACCCATACCTCAGACGTCACTGACCAACAAAGACTAGGAAATGTCCTTAGACATGTTTTCTCAGTAGGCATGCCATGGTAGCAAGCAACTTTTCCCTGCTAAATCCAACATTTTTGGACATAGTATCCCTTTAAATGGTGGCATAGGTCACTGTAGGGAAAAATTAGTAATGTCCAGATATATGGGAATCTTTCCAGTACGCCGAAAAGAAGTTGAATTTGAGAAATAAATAGTCCAGACTTACCTGACGTACAGGCCTATATAGCCTACCGCTGCATTATCTGCTGCATAATGTTGATCGATAACCAAACAACAGGTGGCGCTCTTTACAATTAACGGTGTCAGGTACAATCTCATTCAAGTGATGTTGAGCGGTACGCGTTGCCATGGTGATACGTCATCACTGTGCTCTGCATCCTGTATGTGCTCCACAGTTGACATCCTTGGTAGTCCGTCAACTTCAAGAAACAAAGCAAAACAAGTTATTTTAACATCTTTACCTTCTAATTCATAAGGTTTAGTTCAAATATTGTTTTCATCTGCTATTTCTGGAAAAGTCATTGTTTGAAGAATTTGGTTGACAATAATTACTGTGAAATTTGAGAACAATTTCCAAAAAAATTGACAAATTTACAAAAGATAAAAATGGGGCCTGTAGGGCCTGACCATACTTCCTGAACTTAGTTTAAAACCCTTACACTTACAGTTCTGGAAGAATTACTATACAATCATGGAGCTATAAAAAGAAAGTCTCACAATGTATGCAATTAAAGCATTAATAACCCCCTAGGCCCTTTTTGCTTAGAACCATCCTCAATCCTCCAAAATTTTGCAACTCCGCCTAAATTTTTCAAAATTGTCAGACAGTCCTGCCCCAAAATGCATTCATCGTCAATCCTCCAAAATCTTCCTCATCCCAAAATTTTGCACTCGTGTTTAAATGAAGGATAACCAACGCCAAATCCTTCAAAATCATCAGACAGTCCTGCCACAAAATGCATTCATCCTCAATCCTCCAGAATCCTCTTGTGCTTCAATCACCATTCATCCTCAGTCCTCCAGAATCCTCATGTGCTTCAATCACCATTCATCCTCAATCCTCCAGAATCCTCATGTGCTTCAATCACCATTCATCCTCAATCCTCTAGAATCCTCATGTGCTTCAATCACCATTCATCCTCAATCCTCCAGAATCTTCATGTGCTTCAATCACCATTCATCCTCAATCCTCCAGAATCCTCATGTGCTTCAATCACCATTCATCCTCAATCCTCCAGAATCCTCATTTGATTCAATCACCATTCATCCTCAATCCTCCAGAATCCTTCTATGCTTCAATCACCATTCATCCTCAATCCTCCAGAATCCTCATTTGATTCAATCATCATTCGTCCTCAATCCTCTAGAATCCTCCAAAACCGCCAGGAGGATTTTGGAGGAGTGAGGTGGGTAAGGGTTAAAAAATACTCCGGAAAGATTCCATACCTGGAGTTCTGGACATTTAGTGAAATGTCTCCTTGGTGTTTTTTCAGACAGTAGGATGCTGGCAGTGGCAGTAAGCATGTAGGATGGAACGCCGTATTATCGCGGTACTTATCACGTTTCTTGTTTGGACTAGAGATTGCCCGCTAACCTTCCTGAATTGTCCTGTCTCTTAGGTTGTATAACTCTTCCTTTTCAAATGCCTGTGAAAATAAACATGCTCGGAATGTGCGAATGGAGGTGGACTCCCTATTAATCGCGGTATTGTGGGAATTGTGGTTTTTATAATAATCTCAACTTTTTTTTTCATAGTGAATGTTTTACCAAAACATCCCCTGAATAAAGTCTGATATTTTCCCTGTAACGTTTAAGTTGATTAAAGACTATATCCCTGCAGGATGATTTCTTAAAACCCTGCCCTTCCCCGAAAGGAGAAGAAAAATTACTGTGACAACGTCTACTGATTGGTGATTGGGGGCGCCATTGAGTTACACGGTGTGCTGTTTTATTTTTTTACGCGCTGTCCTTATTTTGATCCCGTAAAAGTTTTTATGATTCCGCGGTGGAAATATCGTCATTCAACTTCATTTTGTGTTTGCAGCTGTAGAAGGGGAGCCATACAATGGAACTTTCATGGACTGAGCACCATTAATGATTTATGTTACAATTTATAGACGGTACCTTTTAGGTTTAGCAGACACGGTCATGACGGTGAGGGAAAATTTGCAGGTTTTGGAAAATGTGACTAAATATTTATTAAAAATCGTTAAAAGTCCCGAAAAACACCACATTTTTTAATCGTCCTTTTTTAAATACGACTCGGCAGTAAGTCCTTATGGCCTGGAGGACCTGGATAAAAATCGCCACTGAAAGGAGTTTAGTCAACACAAAATGAGAAATGTTCCATGCCGCGATAAAGGGATGCCGCGATAAAGGGACTCCGACTATAGTTTTTTTGGTAACAAATTTCCCTGCTAAATCCAAAAATTTTGGACATTTTAAACCGGAATTGTGGCATAAATCACTGAAGGGAGAAATGAGTAATGTCCAGATATGGGAATCTTTCCAGTACGCCGAAAGGAAGTTGAATTTTGACAAGTAAATAGTCCAGGCTTACCTGACAAAACATGCTTGGTGTACAGGCCTAGCCTGCCGCCGGGCCACATACATTATCGGGAAAACCAAACAACAGGTGGCGCTCTTCACAATTAACGGTGTCAAATACAATCTCGTTTACGTAGTGTTGAGCGGTACGCACTGACAGGTACTTAATACGGGAAATTAAGTTACGACATAAAGTTAACCCTGGGGACAAAGTTGCGAAAAAGTTTCGAAGTCCGAATTTTCCCATCATGCATTGAGAAATCCCAATTCCTTTCTCGATAGGATTTGGGATTTGGGAATCGTTATTCGTTATCCGTTTTGCTGTCGAGAATGGATTTTGGATTCGAAGTCCGTTATCCGTTTTTCTTTTTGCTTAGGAAATGGGAATTGGTTTCGTTATCCGTTTTCTTTTTGCTTAGGAATTGGGTTTCGTTATCCGTTTTTCTGTTTGCTTAGGAATTGGGAAATGGTTTCGTTAGGAAGGAATTAATGCGACCGGGAATTTACGGGTTATGAGATTGTCACTTTTCACACCGTTAATTGTGAAGGGCGCCGCCTCTTGTTTGATGATATCCCATTATTGTCAGCAGTCATGGCAGTAGGCGATGTAGCAGACAACTCGATCGATAACGTACATGTAAGTCATCACGTCTAGACTTGTTATTCACATTTCAATTAGTCAATTCATTATAGGCAGAGCATTTGAAGAGTACATTTGCTTAAAAAAAGCAGATAAGAGCCAATATTACATTCTATAGTTGTACCAAATTGGAAAAAACCCACCAACTAAATATTTTCAGTATAAATCCTTACTTTTTTTAGGACCCCATTCCTATATAAGGTTAAAAGACTCACCAAAACAGCTGACTAAATGACACTCAAAAGTGACATTCTGATATTTATTGACACATTTGACAATTTGGCAATGACACCTCTTGAATATCAGCAGGTTTGATTTTGTAGAAAGAGGGCAGGGTTTTGATTTATGAGGGGTTAAAGACGACGATGACAAACAGAAAATAAATTTAAAAAGCAATTGAGATGGCAAACTGCAAAAAAAGGTAGGAAAGTCACATTTTCTTTGAAAGTGCTTTCAAAATTATAACTAACATGAGTTTGTCTGAAGAAAAAAAAGACTTCTTTAGCCGGCCAAAGTCACTTTGGTACTGGACAGTCATCTGCAAAAGTCAGTTTTGAACAGAACTCGTACAAAATAGAGGCGTCCTAAAAGTAAGGATTACCATATTTTCCCTGATCACCTACAATCATTTTTCAAATTCAATGAACTGAGCAGTGACTGAAAGTATACAAAATAAAATGCGCTTAAAGTCCGATTCCGGAATGGGAAAGATTTCCATATAAGTTCACTAATTTTCCTCTGTATTGACTAACAAGCCCCCAGATAGCAATTTCATGTCATCAAAGTCAATTTGAGCAGTGAGAAAATACAAGCATTACATGGGAATCGATTATTCGTTTTCCGTCAATTGTCCGTTTAACTGTCGAATTGGAAAATGGGAATCGTTATTCGTTTTCCGTTTGGCTGTCGAATAGCCTTAACATCCAGAAGTGGACTTTGCTGAGTACCCGCGTAGATGTAGATAGAAAACACTTAGAATTTTTCAGTCCAATCCAGGGTTTGTACACAGGGTGTTGATGTTAGTACTATATGGAAATCTTTCCCTGGAATGTTATTTTGTGCGTTCCAGAACTACAACAAGGCGGGAGTCTGTGTCATGTTGTATGTTTGCATGTACACTACAAGCGGCAGCTGTACCGGCCGTACTGTATTCGCAAAGTAACGTGTACATAAATTGTGCATAAAATTGTGACTCAAGTCGACTCGAGTCATTACAACTCTGACCAATGCCTATTCTTAACATAGACATTGACAAAATGAGAGACTAAAACATAATGGAGCTTGGTCAAGCTCAGTTGGTAGAGCACTGGAACGGCAATCCGGAGGTCCCAGGTTCTATTCCCTCTTCCTTTCAATTTGTGGATGGTTGTATTTCCCTGTACAGGCCACAGATTATTGCATTGACTGGTCGCCCTGGATGCAGGCCTGCCCTGGTTCACTTCGTCTCCCGTATCACCAAGAGCACAAGCCTTCTCATATGCGGAGCAGTGCTGATCGTAAGTAATCTGCTAAAGTTGCAATTTGTCTGTGATTTGACAAAAGCTTGTCCCTGTGAAGCATTATTGTATTAGTTGAGTACCTTTTTACAAGTCTTGTGTACCTCTGGTGAATTATTTTAATGAATATTTCGATGAGTATTTTGAGTGCCGAAATGTGTACTCACAGTTGAGTATACTTGAAGAAGACTTTGCGGAATGAATTTTGATGAACAGTTTGAGTAAAATGCAAGCAGGTCTTTAAAAACTTAAGTCAAAGTTGCAAAATGTATAACAAGACCATTAAACCAGATTTGTCCAGGTTTTTCGCTTTTTGCAGCGCTAACGTTGGTCTTTTCCAAGACCTGGACACAATTTATTTAGAGCAAATGCATTCAAATTTTCCTTCCTGATTGGTTTCCGTCTAGATTGGTGGGTTGGGTAAGATCAAGACCAACACAATCATCAAGGAGCTCTCCAAACCCTGGATGCTGGATGAGGAAGCAGCCTGGAGACCATGGAGAAGTTTCCTTGGAAGATCAGCAAGGAAGAAGTCACCACGCTCAAAGAGAAGGTAGAATCTCCTCCTTGCGCTCAAGCACCCCCCCCCCACACAGTGAAAACTGTAAACTTTATTTTTATTTTTGTGTAAGTTGGTCAGTAGTGCAGAATGATTCACATGTTAACTAATGCATGCAAAATAGAGAGAGAGAAAAAATTTAATAACTATCATCCCACCCTATATTTTCAGGCTATAGAAATGTCAAACCCCTAAAAACAGATTTTTACCTATCCTACCACACAGTTGTTTTTTATATGTAATAGAAAACACCACACTTTTTGTTCTTGGTTGGCCTTATTATTTTAATTTATGTTTCAGTGTCCAATTCATTTCATGGAGCCTTTCAGAGATCTCTCAGGTTATTCTGGATGGCTGCATGTCTAAGGAAACACATGCTTTATGTCAAAGGGAAATATAATGCTCTGTATAATTTTTGTTTGGGAACCCCCCCCCCCCCCACCTCCACCCCACCTCCCACCACCCCCAGGCTTGACCTACTCATCCCTCACCTCATCTCCCTGAAATCCAACTGGGAGAAATGCAAGCTGTGCGTCTTTGCCGCCACGGACAAGAAGGAGCAAATGGACAGGGAGAAGATGAACATGGCCAACATGCTCAGCAAGTTCCGCGAAGCAACCAACCCCAGTAGGCTGGTTCCAAATAGTCAACTAGCGTAGTCAACCACCGTTGACTAGACAGAGTTCGGGCAAACGTTAGTTAACCATTGGTCAACTATAGTCCTTGCACGAACTTGGCCCAAGGTGGGGTACTATTTTGCTTTTTTGGTGTCTTCATGTACATTGGTGTCCTCCATAATTTGCCTTGGTGCTCTCGATGGTGCTCTCTAGCAATTTCCCATTCCTTGGTGCTCTTTGTTAAAAAAAATTGAGGAGATGCGGCAATAGAGGGCGCTGTCGGAGCTACCGCGAAACATTTTGGAAAAAAAAAGATTGACGCGCATGATTAAAATTGACGCGCGCGCCGACCAGAGACCGACTTTTTTTTTTGGCCTAATAGAAAACACCACACTTTTTGTTCTTGGTTGGCTTTATTATTTTGTTTCAGTGTCCTATTTATTTCAGGGAGCCTTTCAGAGATCTCTCAGGTTATTCTGGATGCTTTATGTCAAAGGGAAATAATGCTCTGTATAATTTTTGTTTGTGAACCCCCCCCCCTCAACCCCCACCTCCTACCACCACCCCCCCCCCCCCCAGGCTTGACCCTACTCATCCCTCACCTCATCTCCTTGAAATCCAACTGGGAGAAATGCAAGCTGCGCGTCTTTGCCACCACGGGCAAGAAGGAGCAAATGGACAGGGAGAAGATGAACATGGCCAACATGCTCAGCAAGTTCCGCATCAACTGCTCGGACGTGGAGGTCATCCCGGACCTGAACAAGAAGCCCAAGAAGTAGAGCCTGAGATGGTTCAAGGAGCTGTCCAAACCCTGGATGCTGGATGAGGAAGCAGGGGAGACCACGGAGAAGTTTCCTTGGAAGATCAGCAAGGAAGAAGTCACTACGCTCAACGAGAAGGTAGAATCTCTTTCTTGCGCTCAAGACCCCCCCCCCCCCTCCACAGAGAAAACTATCAACGAGGGCCGTTTGGGCGCCATCGTGGCTTATAAATGCTGGTACCAAATACACGATAACCAGCATGAGTGAACCAGTGAAGTGTCCCTCATTCCGGCTTGTGCTTGTTTGACTATAAAGTGCCCTCTTTTGTCCATGCATGGAGACAATACACTTAAGCTTTCCCAGTATCCACTTTACGCTTAGTCCCTGGTTTGTGTGTTTTGAAGTCCAGTCTTGCAACATCTGTTAATTGTGTCCAACCTTTGACATTCTGGTGGGTGATTTTCAATAATGAGATTGATCACTTTCAATCCATTTTTCCGTACAACTCTCAGTTCATTTGATTTGCAAAGTGCATGGAACTCGACTTTATTAAAGATCAATAAATCACTCCATTTTTTCGCCTGAAATCTTTCTTTTTCTTTCAGACCAACAGACAGATGCGGATCCGTGAATTGCTTCTCCAACATTCCCAGGAGGCTCAGCTCATTGTCATGTAAGTACACAAAGCCACTACTAACTCAATAGACTCAATTTCATGGTTTAAGCACACAATTCTGTGCTGATGATCTAGCACGCTAGCACAGAAATCCTGCGCTATCCCTGTAAGCACAGAAGTTATCCCCTGTAACTGATTGTTTACACTTTTTGCAAAGCCGTAATTTTTTAAGTGTCATGCAAAAATGTCTGTTGTAGTGTTGGCAATTCCCATGACAATAATGAGTGGCTAGTCTAAGGTCACTTACTTCACAATTACGCAAACCTACTCACTATAGCAGAAACTAGCGTGAAATCCTAAACAGGGGTGGATCTAACTTTGGCTGGGGGGTGCGATGTCAAGTTGGGGGGATCTGGAAAATGTTGTGATTATTTGCGCTGGGGGGGGGGGGGGTTGACCGCCTATAGATCCACCACTGTAAAACCACACGCTCGCTATTTGAGAGCTGTGAAAATTACTTTTAATGTCTATAGAGATTGCACGATTTTAAGCCAGGTCATTTTTATTGGGGGGGGGGGGGGGGGGTCGCCAATTTGTGTTGAAGGTACATGTAGATAGGGTTTTTTCACTAGTCACCCGGCCTCCGTAAAATCAAAAAGCGGGGCGTAGGGGGACGGGGCTGGGTACCATCTTCCTATGGGGTGCTTTTCAAACCGGCAATTAATCTATCACAGTGGAATTGCGTCAACGCAGCTTGTGAAATATTGTCTAAACATGATATACAAATACACGTGGAACGCCAAAATCGGAGACAAACAAAAATTAACGTACAAAATTCCATGAGCTGTTTTGCGGATACCGCCATCTTTGAAATGGGGGGGGGGGGGCATTACAATGAAAAGACATCCCATCATTCTCAGCTACAGTTGCATGATGAGACGTATTTTCATTGTAATGCCCCCCCCCCCAAAAAAAAAATTCAAAGATGGCGGTATCAGCGAAAAGGCTTATTGTCTAAGGGGCGTGGTTAACTCGCAAACGGCGGTAGGTCAATGGGTGGCGCTTTTCATGGCGGCACAATTGCTGACATTCACACGAAATACCAAAACTTCTTTAAAAGCCGCTCGCGAAACAAGAAACTTTTTAAACAAAACTAAGGACACTTGTGTAAAAACTAAAAGTTACTTGTGTAAAAAGGGCACTCTTTACAGAATACTCGGGGGGGGGGGGGGTGTGTTAACCGCTGGTGCAAAAAATGGGGGCGGGGTGAGCAATAAATCTAACAGTGCTTGTGACCCAGTCTGACTGAGCTACTGTGGTCACCTGATCAAAAGTGGTGATCTGATTGGCCAATGTGCACTGTTGATTGACATGCAGGAAGGGTCCATTATAACCTTTTCTTTGATTTCTTGCAGGAGTCTACCTATTTCCAGGAAGCGTACTTGTTCAGCTTACATGTACATGTGCTGGCTGGAGACATTATCCAAGGATATGCTGTCAGCAGGGATGCCAAATATAGCATCCAAATAAAAGTCAATACAAAGAAATTCACTTGAAATGATAAAGTGACAAAGGACAATTCCAACCAGTTGAAAGACCCTCCTCACTTGAATGGAATTTGTGCTTTGTTTTGATTGATTTCGTTTTTTTACCATCTAACGGGCTCACACTTTCACTGATGTTTTCAAAGTGAGTTTCGTGAATGCAATCAAGTAATGCTGATTAAGAACAATAAAAGTCTTCAAATAATTTGGAGTCTTTTAATCAAGAAACACTTGTCAGACTTTTACGGGCTTTAAAAACAACAGCCAACTCCACTTTTTTCATTACTGTGGGCACGTTTCTGTTTCAACTGAAAGTAATTAAAATTATGTGGTTTTTTTTCATAACGAAGCCAAGCGAAAAAAAAGAGAGTATTTATCAACAATGGTGGTGCTTTTGGTAATCCTCAGAATGAGGTTTTATGCATACTGTTTTCATAGCAAGTCTATTGTTACTTTTACATAATTCTCTCATATTATAACATTTAAAATAATGCAATCATTTAATAAAAACCAGTGTGTTCTAATTGCTGTGAATAGCATTAGAATATTTCAAACAATTGTTAATCAAATGCCAAGCTTAAAGTCTATAAGAAAATCAGATTCAATCACTCGAAACTTTTTTCGTGACATGAAATAAAAATTGATACATGCAGGGGATTGATTTAATTGACATTATCTGTGCTGGGCATACAGGGAACATAAGGCGAAGAAAATAACATGTTATAGTAAACACTCTAAAATTATCCAGGTAGGTAGCAAAATATTTTGTTTGTCTGTATGTCTTTTATACCTTGTTTGCTTCAATTAGGATACAGTTATTGTGTTTAATTAATCTGTTTTAAATACCCAATACTACAAACAAGTTGCATTTATTTTCGGGAATAGAAACACGTTATTTTATATGTTGACCAAATGTGGCAATAAAAAAAATGGCGGTCAGAAACATGGCCTAAAAATGCAGGTTGGTCGAGATAACACCATAGACACATTTTTTTTAGTTGTTAACATTTCTGGATACATATGGTGGCACTGCTTTTATATTGCAAATCTTTTGTTTCTACAAAAAATAATGACCCAGCTTGCTTTGAAAAATATTCCATCAAAATACTTCCCTGTTGGCCTTCAATGTATACAATAAACAAAAATCGTTGTCAACAAACTTGACGCATACTTTTCTCTTTATCCCAATACTCGTGCATATATTTTGTTTTGCAGAAAGTCAACAAAAATTGGCAAATCCATTGTAGTATGCGCAATGCAAAACCATTAATAATAATATTTTGTGACATTGCATTGAACATTATTTGTTTTAATTCATTAGTTAATGTTTCGGCAACAATGGAAAGCGATTAAAAAAATCAGCAACACGATGCTCGTGTATCTTTGTATGTTGTGATTGTTTTGTTTATTCGGGGTAAAGGAGGAAGCCACTGAATGAGGTGTAGTGCCAGGGATTACTACTAAACGCCCTACCGTCCATCGTGAGATACATCGTATCTCCACGCTGCAGAACCACCACCGCGCTCCCAGACATCTGCTCATAGTGACTTGAATCAGTGCTAAGGCCAGAGACAACCACGACGCCGTTCTTCTGGAGATAAACGTACATCTCGCTGCTGGAATGATATTTGCACACAGAAAACATGAACACGTAGGTGCCCGGCACACCACACGTGAACGTGCCGGTCTCGAGATCGAAGCTGGTACCCGGCAGAAGCGTCTTGGTCGCCTGGAAGGGCAAACGGGTGTCCTGACTCGTAGAGGTGAAGTCGCTCGTCCTCACCACGGTGAATGCTACCCGCTGGTTGGAGTCGTCTGGTGCCTCCCCTGGCTCACCCTTTTGACCTTTGACACCAGATTCCCCCGTTGGCCCTACAACACCTGGGACTCCTCTTGGACCAATTTTTCCGGGCTGGCCTATGCCTTCGTCCCCTTGAGGCCCAGCTGCTCCACGCTCACCTATAGGTCCAATCTGTCCAATATCACCCTTTTGACCTGGCTCGCCCTTTGACCCTGGCTGACCTAGGGACCCAGGCAGACCTGGTATGCCGGGAATTGCAGCCGACCCCTGGCAGCACATCGGACACGCCTGGGACGCAGGACCATCACCGTCCGAGGCAACCGGCCCACTAGTAACGGAAGCTCGGAGGTTGACGGAGTTACCCAGAAGGAGGGCGATTGAAAGAACGGTTGCCACGAAGATTTTCATTCTGTACAGAATAACAACGATTAAACTGAAACAAATCAGGTGAGATTTTTTTTATAAAATAGTTTTTAAAAACGGGAAGAGTAGAGAAAAATATTGAGGTTTGATAAACAGGAGAACTAGTCTAAAATTCATGACAATCCGCCGTCAGATTTGAAGAAAAAAAAACCCCAAAAAATGAGATTGGAGGAATCATTGTTCGAAGAATGTTTTCTTTGTTATATAACAGTGGCGTATGAGGGATCAAGGGGCTAACATTTATGAAAAGCCTAGTTTATAAAACCGGTTGTCGTGGCAACCCATCAAATCGATTTTTTTTTATTTCGCCCGCCAATAAGAGTTAAGAAAGGTCACCAAAATGCATTCCGATAGGGCGAAGCGTTCCGGAGCTGTAGTATTTTTTTTTTTGGGGGGGGGCGGATTACATCTTGCCCCTTCCCCGGTCCTGATAGAATCATTAATTAAACCTCACCACACCCACCTCGATGGTTCGTTCTTGAAGATCAGGTCCAAGAAGAGATCACAAGGAATTCAGTGTAGGCTGAAAAAAACCCATACAAACGAATACTGGTTACGTTTACATTTTAATACTATTTTATTATCAATTAAGATAAATGAGTGAGATTTTTTTCTCATTGGGATACATTGCCACTCAAAAACAGATACTCACCAAGTTATTAGGGTCAAGTAATTAAAATAGTAGGTTTTCTCGGCCGAATTCGTCAAGAAAAACAACCTGTTTTAATGTCGCATTGTTCAATTTGTTTAAACGTTATTATTGAAACGATTTTTTTTTCAAATTAATTTTTGTGAAATCATCAATCTTTTTTTTTGAGACACTAGTAACTCGGTCAAAAGTTCGTTGGCATTCTAAGCTTTTGTTGCACTTGTCCAGGCAAATTTACTTTTAACTCCAGTTCACTATGAGTTTTAAAGCAGAAATGAACTTTTTCATTCACTATGAAATATTATAGGTTTTCCCGCCCAATTTCATAGTTTGCTAATAATAATAATAAAACATTTTTATTCAAAATCGCATAAAACATGCAGACCTTTTCACACCCGGTTGAACTTTAATAGCGACAGCTCAAAATATTTGAGGGTATTCTTCATTCACGCGTGAAAAGTAAGCAACACATTACGTGACTTGTGCTTTGAATTTCTTGTGCTTTGAATTTCAGTCCCGCTCGGGAATTCACTTTGATGCATACGTTTACAAAAGTAGCACGGTTCAATGATATTTGGAAGTTGCATTAGCAAGATATTGTGTTATAGTGATACAACAGAGTATAAAATGACATGGCTTTTGACAAGTTTGGATTAAGGAATGTACAGCTATTTCAAAGATTGGAATGCCTGGGAAGGGAATATGAAAAACGCAGAACAGAACTGTATCAATGTAAAGTGTCAAAGTGATAGAAGGAAATACATCTAGAACACTCGCCGATATAATACTATGTCAAAATACAGGTTTGTATGTAAGGACAAGTGACCAGTTTGTTAATTGTTGCAAAAATTAAAAATCATATCATTTTTTTGTGGCCAATACGATTTGCGAATTGCAAATTAAATGAACTCCTTATTCCATTGTACTTTCGTTGAAAATGAAAACTTCCTCTTACAGATTCGCCTATGCTCAGTGCAAGATCGAAAACCAACAAAAGAAATGGATTTTCTTTTGCACGACAAAGTTGCCTACACGCTTTGGTGGGTGTAAATATTCAAATCAAATCGAATCGAATGCTCCAACTGCGACCTATTGAAATGTAATGAACAGTCTGTCTGATTGAATGAACACGTTGCGAAATTGGACGGGAAAACCTATGTGTTATGATTCCCGAACGTGATGAACAATCACAAAAGAACTACAACGTGATCAACGATCAAGAAAGAATAAGGACAATGGTTGCGAACACAATTTTGATTTAAAAAAAAAATGCGAACACGATGAACAAGGATACAAAAAGAAAATAAATGCCAAAGAATCTGATTACACAATAACAAAACATTTGTTTCCATCTTAGTTCTCTTTTTTGACAAAGTAATATTTCCATAAAAATGTGAAAGGAAATTCGAGCGTGTGTCTGCCATTAGTTTGGGGCACCCTGGTGAATTGACGAGGAATTTGCAAAGACTGCAGGCCAAAATGTTAGGCACAGTTCTACAGTGCGTGTTAGGGGAGGGAATTCCTCACTACTACAGGGTGAGTAAAAATAAAAGCGAAACCCAAATGTCGGGACTATTGTTTTATTGAAGTTCTGCATGTAGTACTTTGAAAATCAAGGATATAAAAGCTTAATTTATAAGCTTTCTTTTAGTACAAGAATCATTTAAATCACTCATGTACTTTTCAAGTTACGCAATTTTAAACACAACCGGATCACAAAAAGGTGTGCGTTCTTCAGCAAAACGAAAACAATTCACGCATATGTGATTTGTTTTCGTTTTGCTGAAAGAACTTTCTCGTGATCCGTGGACAGAACTTTAAAACGGTGGTTGTGTTTAAAATTCCTTAACCTCATGTACTAAACGTACATGAGTGATTTGAATGATTATTGTACTAAACAAAAGCCTATGAATTGGGCTTTCATATCCTAGATTTTGAAAGGGCTACATGCAGAACTTCACTATTATGGTCCCGACATTAGGGTTCGCTTTTTTGACTCACCCTGCATAGGCCCTATCACTCGAGCAATGTTTTCTGCTATACATTTTGACCAAAAGGTGTATAAATATGTAGAAACAATATAGTCTCCCACCGAATCACTGCTCAGTTCTAATGATTGAGTGAGGAAAATGTCAACAGACACTCACCTCGATGTAACGTTCTTGAATTCTATCACGAAGGGAATCCTCAACACTCAACAGATTGCGAGCTGGAAATAAAACCAACGAAAATGAGTCATTGAAAATCCGCTGGGAGATATCTTAGGGGCTGTTGGGGGAGGCATAGCTGAATTTCACAAGTAAAACACCCCCAGATCAAAATCTCTGTCGGCGAAATGCGATCTGGATTGATAATATATTTTTAAGCGGAATGCGTCCTGCATGCAACGGCCCTGAACAGACCCACGCACGAGCAACAATATTCAAGTCTTCTTTGAAGGATTTAATATTTTCGAATCAAACGCAGTAACTACCAAAACAAATGCCCAGATTTTCTGAGAGAAATCTGTATGCAAAAAGAATTTATGGCCACGTAGGATCATTTGCAATTGCCCGGAAAAGTACATTTAATGACAGAAACCTTGCAATGCTGAGAGTGAAGATAAGACTGGTATCAAATACCGGTGAAAGTATTTCGCCTGATATATCGGTTGAAACTTTGCAGGTGTTTTTAAAATTTAAAAAAAATAGTTAAGGTGTTATAAAGCACGGAATCAAGATACGAGATCCAACAAAATAGTGCATACGTTTTCTCTGCTTTTTCTTAATGATAGTATCCACTGAGCTGAAACTTCAACAGTTTAGTTGCGACCTTCTTAAGTTTTTAAAGCCATTTTGTTGCTTCTCACGAAAAAAAAATCAAAAGCAAATAATCCTATGTTTTCTTTTTTGAATTGCTTGCATTTGAAATTGTAGGCATCACAATGAACATACATTTTCTGCATTATCAAGGACAATCAATCTCATACCAAGGAAGTAGTGGCGGAAATCAGGTGGACACCGCAGTCAAGGTACGGTCGTTACACAAATAATTATGTTCCGGATTGGAAATCAGCGCACCGGTTTGACTACTAGCATCATCCCCCATTTGTTTGTTAACCGAATTATGTCCCATATTTTTTTTATTATTATTTCTGTACCAACTGACCAAACACTTTCAAAGTATTCAGCAAATACTACTATCGCCATTTCAAGAAAATATTCAAGGGAATCTAAGTGGCATGCTGAGTGGAACCCTGCGCGCAAACAGAGCTTGTGCTTCATATTTGAAGACGAACAGCGGACAAGGCGGATCCGGGGGGGGGCATGCCCCCCCCCCCCACGCCCGACCATGCCACGCCCCGCCAAAAAAAACCCCAATTTTGTTTTTAAGTGACGTCGCAATAAAGGCAGGCACTGGGTACACTACCATCTTTTCGAAACAAAAAATGGTTAAAGTGGTCAGAAATGTCCTCAGATCGACACAGAGCATTGAGAATTACAAAAATTCGGGCCCATGATTAAGCGGGCCCTGAACCTCACGCCGTAATTTTTTGGACCCACTTTCCGGGGACCAATTTTGGGGGGGCTACCCCCCAAAAAATTGTGTTCTGGATCCGCCCTTGACAGGGAACAGAAGGGACGAATAATGTGCACAGACATCAACGCTGTACATGATTGCTACAAATGAATCCAACTAGATAAAGCAATTTGAACTTGAATAAAACTGTGAGCATCATCAGGATCCGGTCCGTTTGTGTTTGCGCCCTCTATATTCAGTAACACGTTCATCCTGCAGTGATTGAATGTTTGATGATCAAACCGGAATGGCGCACTGTGAACTCTAGCGAAATGACACAGTTTAACAACAAAGTTCAAAGGGTACTGAGTATCCACATAAATGATAACACAAAATAAGACAGGCATGTTTGAGTTGTCCGGATTTCCCGATAAACGTTCGTCCGTGACCAACTTCCCCATAACTCTCCATCCTGAATTAGTTTGAGTGATTGCCGGAATACAATGTGAGTACATCGCATCAGGATTTCATGTTTAAAAATTAAAATGATGAATTAAACAGGGAAAAACGAGGCAGAAAATAAGGGGGTGGTTGATCATACCTATATATGTTTAGGTTGAAGAGTCGAACATGCGCAAGATTGTTTTATTTAAACCAAAATGTTAACGCAGTAATTTTTTACCTGAACTATTACAAGTGTGTGAATTATTTTGAATAAGTGCGAATCCCGATCAATTTCAACTATTCTGAAGCACAGCAGGAAATTTGATGTAACGAACTCTTTAAAAAAATGCTCCCAAAATTTGATTCATAACCAGTCGAGACTGAACAGCTTTGTTTGTGACACTGAATTATTTTGTGTTTGTATAGTGTTATATCAGACAAGATATATCGTCTTAAAAAACTGAAGACGTTTTCGTTATAGTGGCCGGTGGGCAGACTATTAACGTGTGTTAGCAACGAAATTCAGTGACAAGAACCAAAAAAATAATCCCTTTAATTTATCTGTTTTGGTCAAATGTATACCATCAACTAAGCTAAAAGTTCAAAAGTTAGTTGTGCCGCATCATACTTAAGATTGTGAGCAATTGATCCTATGTTCCTCTAACTTGTTCAAGGTTGCTTGAACTTATGGCAATAGGAGTCACAATGAGCATACAGTTTCTGCATTAGTGAGGGAAATCGATCTCATACCAAGGAAGTGGAGGCGCAAACATTACAGCTGTACTACCGCAGTCAAGTTACAGTCGTTAAATAAAGATTTATTTTCCGGATAGGAAATCAGCGCACCGGTTTGGCTCTAGTAAGCCACCATCTGTTTGTCAACTGAAACTTGTCTCACAAAATATTTCAGATTTGTAAAAATCTGTACCAATCACCAAAAACTTTCGAAAAATAAGCCAAAAATCGATATGGCTGTTTGTCCAAATATCCAACAGAATCTCAGCGGCATGCTGAGTGGAACCCTACATGCAAATACACGAGTGAATTCATCGAGAGCTTTTGCTTCATTCTCTTCAGGCGAACAGAAAGCCTGAGTAATTTGTACAAATATCAACTCTATAGATGATTTCTACAAATTCACCCAGTTAAATAAAGCAATTTGAACTTGTATAAAACTTTGTGCTGTGTGCATCATCACGATCCGGTCCGTTTGTATTTGCGCCTCTATATTCATGACTCGTTCATCCTGCTATGATTGAATGAAACTTGATGATCAAAGCGCACTGTGAACTCTAGCGAAATGGCAAAGTTGAAAGGGTACTGCTTGAGCAATAACACACAATAAGACAAGAATGTTTTTGATGTCCGGATTTCCTGATAAACGTTCTTCCGTGACCAACTTCCCCATAACTGTTGATCCTGAATTAGTTTCAGTGATTGCCGGGAAACAATGTGAGTACATCGCATGTTTTCAAATCAAAAGTGATGAAATTAAAATGGCAAAATGAGGAAGAAAATAAGGGGTGGTTGATCATACTGATTTTATGGGTGAGGTTATTTATAAAGGATGGAGCTTTCGCAATATGTCTTCTTTAAACAAAAGAAAAACACTTATTTAAAGTATTAAAAGTGCGTGAATTTGTTGAAGCATTAATCACAATCAGTTGAAAATATTCTGAAATCAGCAGGGAACTTGATGTTTTAAACTGCAAGCAGATATGACTAGAAAAAGTCCTACTGATAGCCTTTGTTTTGACAATACAACTTTCCGTGAATGTACAGTGTGCTATCCATTATAGTGACAAAATTTCAACTTTTTCAAAAACTAAACCAGTCAGTATGTGAACAATAATTTAGTTTGAAGCGTGCGAAATGAAAGTAGAGGCGGAAATAATGTCAGACAGGAATTCCTCATTCCGAACAACAAAACCCTGATATATTTGGGTGATCGGGTACTACCCGATCATTGTTAGGAAATGTTAAGAAATGTCTTTCTTTCTTTTTTCTTGTTTTTTTCTGACATTAATTATCTGCGACTTTTCTTCTGAACAGTACAGACTTCAACCTTAACAAACATCAACACTGAATCAGAGGTATACCTTTTTATACTCTGACGTCATAATGACGTCATCAGGTATCTAATTACAAGCAATTTCACTGCAAAACCTCATAAACAAAATGAACAATCATGTTCACACTTTGAAACCTGATTGACTTTACCTTGATAAACATTTTTGATATTCGAAGGTAAAGTCGTCTGACCTTTCCTTCCGGGGTTACTGGGAGGTCAAATTAGGTGAATTTAAAATGCAAAAAGAAGTTGCAGAAAACGAAACCTGGTATGAACATGAATCTTAGTGTGAAGCTGTGGATATCTTTGTGACGTCGTCATGACGTCTTCATACATCAAATTACAATCATATCAGGTCAAAATTTGATAAAATGGTTTGACAGGCGCGGATCCAGAGGGTGGGGAGGGGGGCCGACACCCCCCCCCAGCCCCCGCTGTGAAACCACACACATATATATCACAATTATAGTAATAATAATTACCCGTTCGCCTGTCACAACAATCTGACATTTTTTTTCTAGGAGCCCGACCCTCCCCTGCAAAAATTCCAGGATCCGCCCCTGTTTGAGCAATATCTGTTGTCCTAATAAACCTGAGTGTTCAGTGTTTTGTGAAGTGGCAGATTGTGCCTCGGGCGATGGGCTACAGGACTACAGGGTCATCATCTTTGGTGGAATTTTTGTTCCAAAATGGTCATCGGATCATACCGCAAAAATTGAACAGACAATGAAAGATGATGAAATAAGCTTTAATTCGAAGGGTGTTTCAAACACCTTGGAGAGTTGTGAGTATTTGTCCTGATCTTTACAAGTGGGGGTATTTATCACTGAGGTCCATGGCAGTTTATTTACTGGTCTGCAGCCGTAGATGTTCTTTGAATGACCCCAAACGTCTTTGCGACAATTCAGCATTGTGACGTCATCGAACGAAGTTAGTTATAATAGGGAGAATTTGAAACTGAATCGCATGTTGATTCAAAGACCACGAACAAAAAGGCTACGGTTCAAAAAGGTGTGTTCCAGGCGCGGTTCTAGAGCCAATATTTTTTTTGGGGGGGGG
Organism: Patiria miniata; assembly: GCF_015706575.1. Taxonomy (NCBI): domain Eukaryota; kingdom Metazoa; phylum Echinodermata; class Asteroidea; order Valvatida; family Asterinidae; genus Patiria; species Patiria miniata. The sequence goes on along the minus strand of NW_024037048.1, from coordinate 15,125,602 downwards.
GGGCTAGCAAGGTGAATCCAATTTTTTCAGGGAAACGTGCTGAAATGTTGACTGGTTATTTTCTCCGGACACTTAGGCCTCTGAAAATCAATACGTGTGGGGGGGGGGGGGGGGGGGGGGGCTCGTGTCATATTTTCTTTGGGGAGCGTTCGCTCCTACCCCTGCCCTGCAAACAGGACGCTGGATGCTTTATACAAAGGTCATGATAAATTACCCAGATAGCCATCCCCACTTCCTTCACAAGATTCTGTGAAGCTCATCTGCCATTCCCAGCGCCCTGTTTGCAGGGCGGGGGTACGAGCGAACGGGGAGCGCTGATCATTCACAATCGGGCACACTATATTAACTAAAAGTGTACAAATGCACCCTTCTCATTTAGGGGGAGACCGTTCCCATGTACGTCAAATTCTTACATTTTGCTAGTGCATTTATTTATTTTTAAAAGTTTTTTTGGGGGCTAGACATTTTTTTTGGGGGGGGGGGAACCGCGCCTGGACTGTGTTCATAGCAGCGATTGGCCAAAATGTGAGGCACAGTTGTACAGTGAGTGCAGATTTGCACACTTCTTTTGTTCGAATGACGTTTTCTGTTTATAACTGTGACCAAAAACTTTTTGCATGTAAATGATAGAAAAAAAGATACAGTTTTCCACCATATCACCGCTTTATTAGGATGCTTGAATGAAGAAAATGTCAAACAGACACTCACCTAAGCACAGTTCTTGAATTCTATCGCGGAAGCACTCCTCAACACTCGAGCGGATTGCTGGCTGAAAACAAATACCAACAAAAATATGAGTCATTAAAATCCTCCAGGAGATAACTTGGGGGATGGTGGGGAGGCATAACTGAATTTCAAAAGTTGTAAATGCCCCCCTGCCAAAAAAAAGCCTCTGTCGAGTGAAATTTAATTTGGTTTGATTATTCATTTCAAACAGAATGCGTTCTCCAACGGTCCTGTCTGGACTCAAGCGCGAGGAACATCCATGTCTCTTTTGGAAGGCTTTGCTAATTTCGAATCAAACGAAGTAATTATCACACAAATAAATTATATAATTGCCGGGAAAAAAGTACCTATACCGATTTAATGACAGAAACTTTGCGATGCTCAAAGGGAAGAGACCGGCCGTATCACATATACACTGTGAATTGTTCAGCCTGATATATCATCTGAGAAAAAATGAAGATGTTTTCGACATAGTGCCAGTGGGCAGACTATGAACGTGTGCTACAATCCTGGCAAATCTCGCTGGGCCCCAATCCCCGGCCCCCGTTCAGTGTTGTCGCTCATTGCGCGGTGTGTGCTCCATCAGCTGGAGAGAACAACATTGACCGGGGGAGCGGGGGAGTGGGTGGCCGTGGCAGGCTCAGGAAGTGTCCCAACCATTTTGGCCGGGATTGGAGCAACGATATCAAGTGACAAGAACTACAAAGAATAATCCCTTCATTTATCTGTTTTGTCAAATGTATAGCATCAACTAAGCTTAAAGTTCAAAAGTGAGTTGTACTGCATCATACCTAAGATTGTGAGCAATTGATCTATGTTCCTCTAACTGGTTCAAGGATGCTTGAACTTGTGGCTATAGGAATCACAATGAGCATACAGTGTCTGCATTAGTGAGGGAAATCGATCTCATACCAAGGAAGTAGAGGCGCAAACATTATACAGCTGGACTACTGCAGTCAAGTTACAGTCGTTACAATAAAGATTTATTTTCGGATGGGAATCAGCGCACCGGTTCGGCTCTAGTAAGCCACCATCTGTTTGCCAACTGAAACGTGACTCTAAACATTTGGGATTTGTGAAAATCTGTACCAATAACACAACCAAAACATTCGAAATATAAGCCAAATACCAATATTGCTTTGTCCCAACTTGAATATTCAACAGAATCTCAGTTGCATGCTGAGTGGAACCCCTACATGCAAACATGACTGAATTCGTCCGAGAGCTTTTGCTTCAAATTTTAAGGTGAACAGCAGAGCAGAAGGACTGATCTGAGTAACTTGTACAAACATCAGTTCTATGCATGATTTCTACAAATGAACCCAGCTAGATAAAACAATTTGAACTTGAATAACACCGTACGCAAATACTAACAGACCGATGATCATGCACTTAGTACGAAGTGCATGATCATCCGGTCTGTTAGTATTTGCGTCCTATAACTGTGAGGCAATAGAGTGTTTATTCCAACTAGTCACACTTTTATCCAACAATGTTTGATTGTAAATAACGATCACTAATTGTGGCGGTTCGGACCGCGCTGGTTTGGCTGTTAGTTATCGTGCAACAGCATCGGTATCATAGTCACGCAAGATCAGTTTCAATTCCAATTTAATTTGTTCATAAACATTTTGTTGTTCAGTCCTCACTCCTCAAGTAGCTACACATCACAAGCTTACAGAGAAGCGAGGCTCAAGCCTACTACCACGCTCGCTGTTTGGAAACAATGTCAGCAATAATCTTCGGAATTTCAATCCCACGTTGATTCAAACTATGTGCAAGAAGGCACATTGTTTCGGGGGAAAAAAACATAATTGTTTCAAACACTCACCGAGCACAATCTTGTTCTTGCAATCAGTTCTCTCTCTGGTTGTCGTCCGAAGGAGCTAGGTTACGAGCTGTGAGGGGAGAAGCGGCCCGCATCTGCCTTAAATCTTGGAATCGATTTCCTGAGCAGTGACTGAGGGACTGTCAATCACACATCACCGACTCGCTTCATATTAATGAGACGAAATTCATGTAATATCGTTGAGGCTATTAAAGTCACCCATAAACTTGTGTCACCGACACTGAAATAGCCACATCCTATTGGTTGATACTGTATCGATGTCGGTGACAAATCCAAAACACGTGATTTGTGATTGACACGCAAAACTACATCCCGGCACTTGTGGTCACCGCTAGTCACCGAGTAACTGTGATTGGTGGATAGAATAATGACGTACACCGGCCGTGATTTACTTGCTGATCAGTTTGCGCTGTACGAATAACTCTATGGTTTGAGTCTCAGGGTAGTAGAAGTATATATTCCGTGTGTTTTTTGTTTTGTATGTAGTCACCATCAAATTGATTCAGTACATGAAAATCAATTATGTGTAATGGGCAATTAAGATTACACACATGTTAAAATGGGCTTCATTTTAGAACAAACCAACATAGAACTAGCACACTAAATTGTCCAGCTATTGTCTAGTTATTGTCTAAGGTCTAATGTTGAGTTATGACTTTTTATTTAACAAGGCTGGCTGACGGGGAGGGGTGGGGTCACGGCAGCAAAATCAGTAGTTGGAATAACTAAATCAGAAGTGGAGAGAAGACGACTGGTTTTAAATCGATGCTTCTCATCCGGCCTTCCCTCGATTGATTCATGAAATCTATAGAGAGAAGGGGGTGCCGGGATGGGAGCGCCCCCATAGCGCCAAATGAGGTTCAGGCCCCCCCCCCCCCCTCCACACACACACACCACACAACCAACCCCAGACAAATATTGTACTGTACACTTGCATCTTTTCTACAATACAGAGTCAGGATTGTTTGCAAAAACAAGTTTTAGTAGGAAATCAGTGGTTACTGCGTAATATGACCGCTTTGACAGGGACTTTGAGGAAATACACAATGCATGGGAATGAATCCACCAGGACAAAACAACATGAACTTCGGGAACTATGCGCATTCTATCCTGTCCCTGCATATCCAGGGCGCTCCAATGGTGACTGTACGCATACAATCAGATCAGTTTTGGCATTGAGATTACATTTATATTTAAAAAAAAATCGTCCAATGGGGGCGCTGTTCAAACCCGACGATCATGGACACTATCGGACAATAGGTGGCGCCACGCTGCGTGGCCAAAATAAATACACAACAACCAGACATGCCAGATGGAGCAAAATTGTTGTTCACAAACATGACAAAGTGGAAGGAACTGAAAAAAAGTGAGGTGATATTCGATAAGGAAATAGCTGCAGCTGTGGAGAATGAAGCGATTTCGGCAGAAGGAACCTCGGTTGGACTGGGGTTATCGTGATGATGCTCTTCTAGATGGAGTGTTCGAGATAGGTCAGCAAATTATGTCGGGTGGGATTCGGGTGTTCAAAATCATGGTCAGTATGGTCATGGTGTTTGAAGGTTCAAGTGTAGTCCGCGGACCGTAGCCTAACTTGGAGTTGGACCCTAGCCGGCATAAATGTGGCCAATTTGCTGGACTACCTCCGCAAATAAAGGCCCCACTTCCACCATGTCCATCATGTACAAAAACATGTCGAACTTTGTCAAATTTTGATATTCACATTTAGGCCTAGTTTGTACTTTATTTTTGGTTAGAAGTTACTCACCATGCTCACCCTCTTTTGTCATGTTTTTGCTGCCTTTTCAGATGTCTAATTTTCGTGAAATTTCATGTTGAAATTTTGATACGCGAACATGTGCAAACGAATCTGGAAATTTCACGAAAAAGAGACATCTGAAAAAGGCAGCACTTTCTGATCAGGCTATAAAGAGGGTGAGTAGGCTTCTTAAGCAAAAATAAACTACAAATTAAGCCTAAATGTGCAAATCAAAATTTGACAAAGTTTGACATGTGTTTGTACATGGTGGAAGTGTGGCCTTTATTTATGGAGGTAGTCCAGTAAATTGGCCACATTTATGGGGCTAAGTTGGACCCAACTTATCGCCTTTTAACATTCGGACATGGTCTGGTGTCTGGCGAAAGTGGGGTCCAACTCCAAGCTAATCCCCGTATATGCAGAGCAACAATTTTGTCTTTTGACCCAAAAACCCAACATTGCCCAACAAAAACATCACATTTCACCCTCAAAACGGCCTCCAAATTACTAGATACGCCACCTGAGGTTCAAGTAGACATCAATAATAAGATGGTTGTACTGAAGTTTACTTACGATCTGGATGAAAAGTGAAATTCCATTCAATCCCGAGAGCTCCCCTTGCAATCGTGAACACGTTCAATTTCAGACTCATGTTAATGTTTTGAACGATGCGATGTGGTCTTCATGCCCAGCATACATTGTACATTCAATGGTCCCCATATCCCAAGTGCGATTTTTACAAGTGCAATGTATCGATTATGATAATGAGTAGACTGGATCTCATTTGTAAACACAAGTACATTTTGACCGATAATAGAGAGTCGGGAACTAGGACAGCTTTTATGGGCGGAAACCAGTTCAAGCTAGTTTCCAATTGTCTTTTACCATTTGAAATCCACTTGTGTTCACAAGCGAGATCCAGTCTACTCATTATCATAATCGATGCTTCGCGCTCGGTAACAGAATCGCACTCAGGATATGGGGACCATTGAATGTACGCTGGGCATGAAGACTACATCACGTCGTTCAAACATTAACACGAGTCGGAAATTTAACGTGTTCACGATCGCGAGGGGAGCTCTCAGAATTGAGCGGGAAATTTCACTTTTCTCCCGGATCGTAAATAAACTTCAGTACAACCATTTAATCATCGATGTCTATTTGTACTCAGGTGGCCTATCTAGTAATTGGGAGGCCATTTTGAGGGTGAAATCTGAATGTTAAAAAGACGATAAGTTGGGTCCAAGCATGGTCCAAGTTACTCGGACTACTGTAAGTGTAGTCCGAAAATTTGGGACTCTCAATACTGTGTATGAGAGTCCAAAACTTATGGTATTGAAAACATGCAAAGCAAGAAAATAGACTGGCACCTGAAACAACCAGTCCAACACAGCTTCAGTACTGCATCAATCAACCATGCCAAAAAGAATTAAAGAAAACATGTGGCATGAAGCGGGAACTAGTCTCAATTTACTACACATTTCTCCGTAGTCAAGCCACCAGACTATTGACACTGAATGAAGAGGTCAGTCTTTTCAAATAGTTGGACCATATGGTCATGATGGTTGGACATGTACCAGTCTAGTATTTAGCCCCATTTTGAAATCACTTGACTTCCCTCTTATGTGCAAAATATTGAAGAAAAATCTCCTTTAAAATTCAATTGAGTCTCCAAACTTGGTTGGTGAAATACTGAGGACATTTTCTTTGCCCGTTTTGTTTTGCACGTTTCAGAGCACTCCAGAGCCCTGTCTGCTGTAAGTGTAGCTTAGCCCTAGTCCTAGCCCAGGTTGGACTCTGTTGTGTACACGCAACGGAGTCCAGGGTATGAATCTCTCCTGCCATAGCGAAAAAACGTTTTAACACATTTAGTATTAGTAAATATTGCTTGAGATTATTTATGCTGATTGAATTCTTCTCATTGTCTTTGGGTAATGTATTTTTTTTCATTAGAAAATTGACGTGGCAGGTCACACAGGGATGATTTGGTGAACAAGACAATAGAATACCTTCAGCCCCAATCCAGGTAAGAACCAAAATTGGAACATCATTGACGCTAACCTTCCCAAATCCTCCAAAATCCTATTTGCAAAATGGAGGCTTTTGCAGGATTGAGGCTATATGGCAAAAAACGTGCCTGATTTATGAGGATGCACTGTGTCAAGGTCTTGGGCCGGATCTTGTGATGTTCCCTGAGCTCAGGGAACCAGACTAGCTGGCTTGCATCCATCCACGGATGTGTAACCGCTTGCCAAAAAATGTGGACTAAATAAATTGGGTAAATTGGGGAATCTTTGGAAAAATCAGTTTGTTCCAACGATGGTCGACCGACCACTCTTTTGAAATCAATACAAAAATTCCACTTTTCTAAAAATGACACAGCACACCAGGTGCCATGATTTCACAGGATGTCTGAGACTGTCATTCACCTACAGTCAAGTAAAGTATTTATATAATTTGGTAGTTTTGTTTGTTGATGTTTGCAAATGTCGTATTACCTTTATTGTAACCTTTGGAATAATTACGTTTGGGGTGACTATAGAACACCGGTTTGAATCGGGTCCAAGTATTCACTTCAAACAAACCAATAGAGATAGGTCTTCTATTTGTGTACTGAACCTAATCAATCGTGTTGTCTTTCCTGAACAGTCTCCAGAGCCATGAGTAAAGTCCGTGGTCAGAACAAAGGAGGAACCAAGCCTCAAAACCCGTAGGATTCCTGGAGAAGTCATGCTGAAGAATGGCAGAGAATTAGGAGAAGATTCAACGTTTGGTGGCAAGCTTCAGATGTATTCTCTTTCCTTCTGTGGTAGACTGATCATAAAGCTCTCAAAAAAGGTGGTCTAATCAGTGTCCAATCCACAACATAGTACCATGAGCATTGTGTAATTTATGTAGTGCCCAGCACTTCAGATATATGCAAGGCCAAGTAAAGAAATAAACCAGTTTCTCGTACCTGCCAGTTGCCTTTTTGCCCCCACTTTTTATTTTTTATTTTTTTTTATTTATTAAATGCATACATTTGCAATATACAGGTGAGTCAAAAAAGACGAAACCCAAATGGCAGGACCAATTTTTGAATGAAGTTTTGCCTGTAGCACTTTCCAAATCTAGGATATGAAAGCCCAATCAATGGCTTCGTATTAACACAAAATCTTCCCGTTATAGGTATTATAAAAAGATGGATTTTGTTATGTTTTTGTTTTGTTTGGATACAGGTACGGCGATGGTCGAGATGGAAGAATCACTGAGGCAAATTCTGAAGTCAAGGACCTTCGATCTCAACGTCAGACAGAACTTCCTGGATCCCTGGATCATCTCAAGACAAAGATCTGAAGGAGATCAACGTGAGTTCCAT